>NC_083588.1:3689611-4032111 GCF_027579695.1 Neoarius graeffei
ATCCCAAACACACACCGGGCCGGAGGGAGCGAATCCCAAACACACACCGGGCAGAGGGAGCGAATCCCAAACACACACCGGGCCGGAGGGAGCGAATCCCAAACACACACCGGGCAGAGGGAGTGAATCCCAAACACACACCGGGCAGAGGGAGCGAATCCCAAACACACACCGGGCAGAGGGAGCGAATCCCAAACACACACCGGGCAGAGGGAGTGAATCCCAAACACACACCGGGCAGAGGGAGCGAATCCCAAACACACACCGGGCCGGAGGGAGCGAATCCCAAACACACACCGGGCAGAGGGAGTGAATCCCAAACACACACCGGGCAGAGGGAGCGAATCCCAAACACACACCGGGCAGAGGGAGTGAATCCCAAACACACACCGGGCAGAGGGAGTGAATCCCAAACACACACCGGGCCGGAGGGAGTGAATCCCAAACACACACCGGGCCGGAGGGAGTGAATCCCAAACACACACCGGGCAGAGGGAGCGAATCCCAAACACACACCGGGCAGAGGGAGTGAATCCCAAACACACACCGGGCAGAGGGAGTGAATCCCAAACACACACCGGGCCGGAGGGAGTGAATCCCAAACACACACCGGGCCGGAGGGAGTGAATCCCAAACACACACCGGGCAGAGGGAGTGAATCCCAAACACACACCGGGCAGAGGGAGCGAATCCCAAACACACACCGGGCAGAGGGAGCGAATCCCAAACACACACCGGGCAGAGGGAGCGAATCCCAAACACACACCGGGCAGAGGGAGTGAATCCCAAACACACACCGGGCAGAGGGAGTGAATCCCAAACACACACCGGGCCGGAGGGAGTGAATCCCAAACACACACCGGGCCGGAGGGAGTGAATCCCAAACACACACCGGGCAGAGGGAGTGAATCCCAAACACACACCGGGCAGAGGGAGCGAATCCCAAACACACACCGGGCAGAGGGAGCGAATCCCAAACACACACCGGGCAGAGGGAGCGAATCCCAAACACACACCGGGCAGAGGGAGCGAATCCCAAACACACACCGGGCAGAGGGAGCGAATCCCAAACACACACCGGGCCGGAGGGAGCGAATCCCAAACACACACCGGGCAGAGGGAGCGAATCCCAAACACACACCGGGCCGGAGGGAGCGAATCCCAAACACACACCGGGCAGAGGGAGCGAATCCCAAACACACACCGGGCAGAGGGAGCGAATCCCAAACACACACCGGGCCGGAGGGAGCGAATCCCAAACACACACCGGGCAGAGGGAGTGAATCCCAAACACACACCGGGCAGAGGGAGCGAATCCCAAACACACACCGGGCAGAGGGAGCGAATCCCAAACACACACCGGGCAGAGGGAGTGAATCCCAAACACACACCGGGCAGAGGGAGCGAATCCCAAACACACACCGGGCCGGAGGGAGCGAATCCCAAACACACACCGGGCAGAGGGAGTGAATCCCAAACACACACCGGGCAGAGGGAGCGAATCCCAAACACACACCGGGCAGAGGGAGTGAATCCCAAACACACACCGGGCAGAGGGAGTGAATCCCAAACACACACCGGGCCGGAGGGAGTGAATCCCAAACACACACCGGGCCGGAGGGAGTGAATCCCAAACACACACCGGGCAGAGGGAGCGAATCCCAAACACACACCGGGCAGAGGGAGTGAATCCCAAACACACACCGGGCAGAGGGAGTGAATCCCAAACACACACCGGGCCGGAGGGAGTGAATCCCAAACACACACCGGGCAGAGGGAGCGAATCCCAAACACACACCGGGCAGAGGGAGCGAATCCCAAACACACACCGGGCAGAGGGAGCGAATCCCAAACACACACCGGGCAGAGGGAGTGAATCCCAAACACACACCGGGCAGAGGGAGTGAATCCCAAACACACACCGGGCCGGAGGGAGTGAATCCCAAACACACACCGGGCCGGAGGGAGTGAATCCCAAACACACACCGGGCAGAGGGAGCGAATCCCAAACACACACCGGGCAGAGGGAGTGAATCCCAAACACACACCGGGCAGAGGGAGTGAATCCCAAACACACACCGGGCCGGAGGGAGTGAATCCCAAACACACACCGGGCAGAGGGAGCGAATCCCAAACACACACCGGGCAGAGGGAGCGAATCCCAAACACACACCGGGCAGAGGGAGCGAATCCCAAACACACACCGGGCAGAGGGAGCGAATCCCAAACACACACCGGGCAGAGGGAGCGAATCCCAAACACACACCGGGCAGAGGGAGCGAATCCCAAACACACACCGGGCAGAGGGAGCGAATCCCAAACACACACCGGGCAGAGGGAGCGAATCCCAAACACACACCGGGCAGAGGGAGTGAATCCCAAACACACACCGGGCAGAGGGAGCGAATCCCAAACACACACCGGGCAGAGGGAGCGAATCCCAAACACACACCGGGCCGGAGGGAGCGAATCCCAAACACACACCGGGCAGAGGGAGCGAATCCCAAACACACACCGGGCAGAGGGAGCGAATCCCAAACACACACCGGGCAGAGGGAGTGAATCCCAAACACACACCGGGCAGAGGGAGCGAATCCCAAACACACACCGGGCAGAGGGAGCGAATCCCAAACACACACCGGGCAGAGGGAGCGAATCCCAAACACACACCGGGCCGGAGGGAGCGAATCCCAAACACACACCGGGCAGAGGGAGCGAATCCCAAACACACACCGGGCAGAGGGAGCGAATCCCAAACACACACCGGGCAGAGGGAGTGAATCCCAAACACACACCGGGCAGAGGGAGCGAATCCCAAACACACACCGGGCAGAGGGAGCGAATCCCAAACACACACCGGGCAGAGGGAGCGAATCCCAAACACACACCGGGCCGGAGGGAGCGAATCCCAAACACACACCGGGCAGAGGGAGCGAATCCCAAACACACACCGGGCAGAGGGAGCGAATCCCAAACACACACCGGGCAGAGGGAGTGAATCCCAAACACACACCGGGCAGAGGGAGTGAATCCCAAACACACACCGGGCCGGAGGGAGTGAATCCCAAACACACACCGGGCCGGAGGGAGTGAATCCCAAACACACACCGGGCAGAGGGAGTGAATCCCAAACACACACCGGGCAGAGGGAGCGAATCCCAAACACACACCGGGCAGAGGGAGCGAATCCCAAACACACACCGGGCAGAGGGAGCGAATCCCAAACACACACCGGGCAGAGGGAGCGAATCCCAAACACACACCGGGCAGAGGGAGCGAATCCCAAACACACACCGGGCCGGAGGGAGTGAATCCCAAACACACACCGGGCAGAGGGAGCGAATCCCAAACACACACCGGGCCGGAGGGAGCGAATCCCAAACACACACCGGGCAGAGGGAGCGAATCCCAAACACACACCGGGCCGGAGGGAGCGAATCCCAAACACACACCGGGCAGAGGGAGTGAATCCCAAACACACACCGGGCAGAGGGAGCGAATCCCAAACACACACCGGGCAGAGGGAGCGAATCCCAAACACACACCGGGCAGAGGGAGTGAATCCCAAACACACACCGGGCAGAGGGAGCGAATCCCAAACACACACCGGGCCGGAGGGAGCGAATCCCAAACACACACCGGGCAGAGGGAGTGAATCCCAAACACACACCGGGCAGAGGGAGCGAATCCCAAACACACACCGGGCAGAGGGAGTGAATCCCAAACACACACCGGGCAGAGGGAGTGAATCCCAAACACACACCGGGCCGGAGGGAGTGAATCCCAAACACACACCGGGCCGGAGGGAGTGAATCCCAAACACACACCGGGCAGAGGGAGCGAATCCCAAACACACACCGGGCAGAGGGAGTGAATCCCAAACACACACCGGGCAGAGGGAGTGAATCCCAAACACACACCGGGCCGGAGGGAGTGAATCCCAAACACACACCGGGCCGGAGGGAGTGAATCCCAAACACACACCGGGCAGAGGGAGTGAATCCCAAACACACACCGGGCAGAGGGAGCGAATCCCAAACACACACCGGGCAGAGGGAGCGAATCCCAAACACACACCGGGCAGAGGGAGTGAATCCCAAACACACACCGGGCAGAGGGAGCGAATCCCAAACACACACCGGGCCGGAGGGAGTGAATCCCAAACACACACCGGGCAGAGGGAGCGAATCCCAAACACACACCGGGCCGGAGGGAGTGAATCCCAAACACACACCGGGCAGAGGGAGTGAATCCCAAACACACACCGGGCAGAGGGAGCGAATCCCAAACACACACCGGGCAGAGGGAGCGAATCCCAAACACACACCGGGCAGAGGGAGCGAATCCCAAACACACACCGGGCAGAGGGAGCGAATCCCAAACACACACCGGGCAGAGGGAGCGAATCCCAAACACACACCGGGCAGAGGGAGCGAATCCCAAACACACACCGGGCAGAGGGAGCGAATCCCAAACACACACCGGGCAGAGGGAGCGAATCCCAAACACACACCGGGCAGAGGGAGTGAATCCCAAACACACAACGGGCAGAGGGAGCGAATCCCAAACACACACCGGGCAGAGGGAGCGAATCCCAAACACACACCGGGCAGAGGGAGCGAATCCCAAACACACACCGGGCCGGAGGGAGCGAATCCCAAACACACACCGGGCAGAGGGAGCGAATCCCAAACACACACCGGGCCGGAGGGAGCGAATCCCAAACACACACCGGGCAGAGGGAGCGAATCCCAAACACACACCGGGCAGAGGGAGCGAATCCCAAACACACACCGGGCAGAGGGAGCGAATCCCAAACACACACCGGGCCGGAGGGAGCGAATCCCAAACACACACCGGGCAGAGGGAGCGAATCCCAAACACACACCGGGCAGAGGGAGTGAATCCCAAACACACACCGGGCAGAGGGAGCGAATCCCAAACACACACCGGGCAGAGGGAGCGAATCCCAAACACACACCGGGCCGGAGGGAGCGAATCCCAAACACACACCGGGCAGAGGGAGCGAATCCCAAACACACACCGGGCAGAGGGAGTGAATCCCAAACACACACCGGGCAGAGGGAGTGAATCCCAAACACACACCGGGCAGAGGGAGCGAATCCCAAACACACACCGGGCAGAGGGAGCGAATCCCAAACACACACCGGGCAGAGGGAGCGAATCCCAAACACACACCGGGCCGGAGGGAGCGAATCCCAAACACACACCGGGCAGAGGGAGCGAATCCCAAACACACACCGGGCAGAGGGAGCGAATCCCAAACACACACCGGGCAGAGGGAGTGAATCCCAAACACACACCGGGCAGAGGGAGTGAATCCCAAACACACACCGGGCCGGAGGGAGTGAATCCCAAACACACACCGGGCCGGAGGGAGTGAATCCCAAACACACACCGGGCAGAGGGAGTGAATCCCAAACACACACCGGGCAGAGGGAGCGAATCCCAAACACACACCGGGCAGAGGGAGCGAATCCCAAACACACACCGGGCAGAGGGAGCGAATCCCAAACACACACCGGGCAGAGGGAGCGAATCCCAAACACACACCGGGCAGAGGGAGCGAATCCCAAACACACACCGGGCCGGAGGGAGTGAATCCCAAACACACACCGGGCAGAGGGAGCGAATCCCAAACACACACCGGGCCGGAGGGAGCGAATCCCAAACACACACCGGGCAGAGGGAGCGAATCCCAAACACACACCGGGCCGGAGGGAGCGAATCCCAAACACACACCGGGCAGAGGGAGTGAATCCCAAACACACACCGGGCAGAGGGAGCGAATCCCAAACACACACCGGGCAGAGGGAGCGAATCCCAAACACACACCGGGCAGAGGGAGTGAATCCCAAACACACACCGGGCAGAGGGAGCGAATCCCAAACACACACCGGGCCGGAGGGAGCGAATCCCAAACACACACCGGGCAGAGGGAGTGAATCCCAAACACACACCGGGCAGAGGGAGCGAATCCCAAACACACACCGGGCAGAGGGAGTGAATCCCAAACACACACCGGGCAGAGGGAGTGAATCCCAAACACACACCGGGCCGGAGGGAGTGAATCCCAAACACACACCGGGCCGGAGGGAGTGAATCCCAAACACACACCGGGCAGAGGGAGCGAATCCCAAACACACACCGGGCAGAGGGAGTGAATCCCAAACACACACCGGGCAGAGGGAGTGAATCCCAAACACACACCGGGCCGGAGGGAGTGAATCCCAAACACACACCGGGCCGGAGGGAGTGAATCCCAAACACACACCGGGCAGAGGGAGTGAATCCCAAACACACACCGGGCAGAGGGAGCGAATCCCAAACACACACCGGGCAGAGGGAGCGAATCCCAAACACACACCGGGCAGAGGGAATGAATCCCAAACACACACCGGGCAGAGGGAGTGAATCCCAAACACACACCGGGCAGAGGGAGCGAATCCCAAACACACACCGGGCCGGAGGGAGCGAATCCCAAACACACACCGGGCAGAGGGAGCGAATCCCAAACACACACCGGGCAGAGGGAGCGAATCCCAAACACACACCGGGCAGAGGGAGTGAATCCCAAACACACACCGGGCAGAGGGAGTGAATCCCAAACACACACCGGGCCGGAGGGAGTGAATCCCAAACACACACCGGGCCGGAGGGAGTGAATCCCAAACACACACCGGGCAGAGGGAGTGAATCCCAAACACACACCGGGCAGAGGGAGCGAATCCCAAACACACACCGGGCAGAGGGAATGAATCCCAAACACACACCGGGCAGAGGGAGTGAATCCCAAACACACACCGGGCAGAGGGAGCGAATCCCAAACACACACCGGGCCGGAGGGAGTGAATCCCAAACACACACCGGGCCGGAGGGAGTGAATCCCAAACACACACCGGGCAGAGGGAGTGAATCCCAAACACACACCGGGCAGAGGGAGCGAATCCCAAACACACACCGGGCAGAGGGAGCGAATCCCAAACACACACCGGGCAGAGGGAGCGAATCCCAAACACACACCGGGCAGAGGGAGCGAATCCCAAACACACACCGGGCAGAGGGAGTGAATCCCAAACACACACCGGGCCGGAGGGAGCGAATCCCAAACACACACCGGGCAGAGGGAGTGAATCCCAAACACACACCGGGCAGAGGGAGTGAATCCCAAACACACACCGGGCCGGAGGGAGTGAATCCCAAACACACACCGGGCCGGAGGGAGTGAATCCCAAACACACACCGGGCAGAGGGAGCGAATCCCAAACACACACCGGGCAGAGGGAGCGAATCCCAAACACACACCGGGCAGAGGGAGCGAATCCCAAACACACACCGGGCAGAGGGAGCGAATCCCAAACACACACCGGGCAGAGGGAGTGAATCCCAAACACACACCGGGCAGAGGGAGCGAATCCCAAACACACACCGGGCCGGAGGGAGTGAATCCCAAACACACACCGGGCAGAGGGAATGAATCCCAAACACACACCGGGCAGAGGGAGTGAATCCCAAACACACACCGGGCAGAGGGAGCGAATCCCAAACACACACCGGGCCGGAGGGAGTGAATCCCAAACACACACCGGGCCGGAGGGAGTGAATCCCAAACACACACCGGGCCGGAGGGAGCGAATCCCAAACACACACCGGGCAGAGGGAGCGAATCCCAAACACACACCGGGCCGGAGGGAGCGAATCCCAAACACACACCGGGCCGGAGGGAGCGAATCCCAAACACACACCGGGCAGAGGGAGCGAATCCCAAACACACACCGGGCAGAGGGAGCGAATCCCAAACACACACCGGGCAGAGGGAGCGAATCCCAAACACACACCGGGCAGAGGGAGTGAATCCCAAACACACACCGGGCCGGAGGGAGCGAATCCCAAACACACACCGGGCAGAGGGAGTGAATCCCAAACACACACCGGGCAGAGGGAGTGAATCCCAAACACACACCGGGCCGGAGGGAGTGAATCCCAAACACACACCGGGCCGGAGGGAGTGAATCCCAAACACACACCGGGCAGAGGGAGCGAATCCCAAACACACACCGGGCAGAGGGAGTGAATCCCAAACACACACCGGGCAGAGGGAGCGAATCCCAAACACACACCGGGCCGGAGGGAGCGAATCCCAAACACACACCGGGCAGAGGGAGCGAATCCCAAACACACACCGGGCAGAGGGAGTGAATCCCAAACACACACCGGGCAGAGGGAGCGAATCCCAAACACACACCGGGCGGAGGGAGCGAATCCCAAACACACACCGGGCAGAGGGAGCGAATCCCAAACACACACCGGGCAGAGGGAGCGAATCCCAAACACACACCGGGCAGAGGGAAAGAATCCCAAACACACACCGGGCAGAGGGAGCGAATCCCAAACACACACCGGGCAGAGGGAGCGAATCCCAAACACACACCGGGCAGAGGGAGCGAATCCCAAACACACACCGGGCAGAGGGAGCGAATCCCAAACACACACCGGGCAGAGGGAGCGAATCCCAAACACACACCGGGCAGAGGGAGCGAATCCCAAACACACACCGGGCCGGAGGGAGCGAATCCCAAACACACACCGGGCCGGAGGGAGCGAATCCCAAACACACACCGGGCAGAGGGAGTGAATCCCAAACACACACCGGGCCGGAGGGAGCGAATCCCAAACACACACCGGGCAGAGGGAGTGAATCCCAAACACACACCGGGCAGAGGGAGTGAATCCCAAACACACACCGGGCCGGAGGGAGTGAATCCCAAACACACACCGGGCCGGAGGGAGTGAATCCCAAACACACACCGGGCAGAGGGAGCGAATCCCAAACACACACCGGGCAGAGGGAGTGAATCCCAAACACACACCGGGCAGAGGGAGCGAATCCCAAACACACACCGGGCAGAGGGAGTGAATCCCAAACACACACCGGGCAGAGGGAGTGAATCCCAAACACACACCGGGCCGGAGGGAGCGAATCCCAAACACACACCGGGCCGGAGGGAGCGAATCCCAAACACACACCGGGCAGAGGGAGTGAATCCCAAACACACACCGGGCCGGAGGGAGCGAATCCCAAACACACACCGGGCAGAGGGAGTGAATCCCAAACACACACCGGGCAGAGGGAGTGAATCCCAAACACACACCGGGCCGGAGGGAGTGAATCCCAAACACACACCGGGCCGGAGGGAGTGAATCCCAAACACACACCGGGCAGAGGGAGCGAATCCCAAACACACACCGGGCAGAGGGAGCGAATCCCAAACACACACCGGGCAGAGGGAGCGAATCCCAAACACACACCGGGCAGAGGGAGCGAATCCCAAACACACACCGGGCAGAGGGAGCGAATCCCAAACACACACCGGGCAGAGGGAGTGAATCCCAAACACACACCGGGCCGGAGGGAGTGAATCCCAAACACACACCGGGCCGGAGGGAGTGAATCCCAAACACACACCGGGCCGGAGGGAGCGAATCCCAAACACACACCGGGCCGGAGGGAGTGAATCCCAAACACACACCGGGCAGAGGGAGTGAATCCCAAACACACACCGGGCAGAGGGAGCGAATCCCAAACACACACCGGGCAGAGGGAGCGAATCCCAAACACACACCGGGCCGGAGGGAGTGAATCCCAAACACACACCGGGCAGAGGGAGCGAATCCCAAACACACACCGGGCAGAGGGAGTGAATCCCTGGGTGTGTGTGTGTGTGTGTTCACTGCTTCAGATGGGTTAAATGCAGAGGATGAATTTCACTGTGCTTGAAGTGTGCATGTGACAAATAAAGGTTTCTTCTTCTCCTCTTCAGCTCACCCCACAGGTTTTCAATTGGGTTGAGGTCTGGGGACTGACATGGCCATGGGAGGAGCTTGATTTTGTGTCTGGTGAACCATTTTTGTGTAGATTTGGCCACATGTTTAGGGTCAGTATCTTGCTGAAAGACCCAGTGACGACCCGTCTTCAGCTTTCGGGCAGAGGCCACCAGATTTTGATTTAAAATGTCCTGGTATTTCAAGGATTTCATGATGCCGTGCACCCTAACAAGGTTCCCGGGGCCTTTGGAAGAGAAACAGGCCCACAGCATCACCGATCCTCCCCCATACTTCACAGTAGGCATGAGGTGCTTTTCCGCATACTCATCTTTTGTGATGTATTAGAGTGTTTGCTGCCAAAAAGCTCTATCTTGGTCTCATCTGACCAAAGCACACGGTCCCAGTTGAAGTCCCAGTACCACTTAGCGAACTCCAGACGTTTACGTTTATGCTTGTACGTGAGAAAAGGCTTTTCCCGTGCATGCCTCCCAAACAGCTTGTTGGCGTGTAGATAGCGCCTGATGGTTGTTATGGAGACGTTGTGACCCCAAGATGCTACCCTTTGATGCAATTCTCTAACAGTGAGCTTTGGAGAACTTTTTACTTCTCTTCCCATCCTCCTCACTGTGCGTGGTGGCAAGATAAGCTTGCATCCTCGTCCAGGCTTGTTTGCCACTGTTCCAGTTGTTTTAAACTTCTTGATGATTCCTCTGACTGTAGATATGGGCCGGTGTAGGCGAGCGGCTATTTTCTTGTAGCCATCGCCTGACTTATGAAGGTCGACACACATCTGCCTTACTTGAACGGTGTGTTCTCTTGTCTTTCCCATGTTGAAGAGTGGATAAGAGAAATAGGCCTCTGTGTCGCATCATATTTATACCCCAGGGAAACAGGATGTGTTGAATTATGAATTAAAGGTTCCTAGATACTCTGATCAACTTTATAAACTACAGTAGAAATGACAGAAATGCTTCAATTACATTTATTTTCTCGGAATTGTTATGGATGCCAATAATTGTGGAACAGGTGATTTTATGAAAAATAATTATTTCTTCGTCAGGGATTTTTTTTTTAAATTCACTTGAGTTAAAATGAATTTACATTTTTCTACAATTTTCAGTGTGAGATTATGCTTCTGCAATAAAAATTGAATTTATTTTAAGGCTTTTAACGCATCTTAACCAGGGGTGCCAATAATTGTGGAGGGCGCTGTGTGTGTATATATATAAAATCAAATTTGAATGTTTGTCTTTAAAATAATTAATGATAAATATTAGCCTAGATTCAGAGCTCCAGTCCTAAACTTGTAATTCTCAAATCTCCTTAAAAGATCTGTCTGGATAATTGTTCTGTCTGCGCTCAGAGCCGATATATGTTTTGGTTTGGGGTTTTTTTCCCCTCCTTCTCCCTGCATGTCTGTGGGACATGTTACAGCCTTCACAGGAATGAACCACAGCTGTACATTGGCAAAAACCAGTAATAATAAACTCAACAAAAATAAAAACTTTACACTCGTTTCAAAGTCAATAATTTGAACATTTTGGAAAATAGGTTTGAAATAACGATTGTATTCAATTATCTTGTCATTAAAGATGTTATAGCATACACATCATGTTTGTCATGGAATCGGTTCCACCGGAAATGCGACGACAATGTCCAGGATCAAAAACTGTGAGTCACAACTTAATGCAGAGCAGAGCGCAGGCGATTTCGAAAGGTTTGGGCAGTCACTCGACCTCCAAACAATTCATTCCCAGTGGATGTGGCAGTGACAAACCGATTACGCAAATGACGTAAGACAATCTGTCGGTCTTCTGCGTGTGACGTCACACGTGGTCGACCAGGACGGGGGCGGTCGGCTGTGGTGCCAGTTTGATGGAGACGTGTCTGGAGATTATGGATGGTCTGTCGACTGCATCCCATAACCCTCGCAACGTCAGTGACGGATGTTCCCGTATTCAGCATGCCAATGGCACGTTCACGCTGAATGTTTGACAGTCGTGGCATTGCAAATTAACGAATAATTAACCACAAAACCTTGTTTTTCTGAGATGACACTCTACTCTGCTACCGTGAGATCAATTGCACGTGTATCAATAGGTCACGTCACTTGTGTCACGTGGAAACGTGATTTTAGCGTGCAGTGCTCTCGCACGTGCTACGTAGGCCCGACCAGTAGAATGAATGTGTGACGTAATGCCCTTGACAATGCATTTAACCATAATCACAACAAGAACTCTTTCAAGAAAAGTTTCTAAACACTATTTGAAAAATAATGAGTGTCAAGTTTTTATTTTTGCTGAGTATACTGATGGGCGGCACGGTGGTGTAGTGGTTAGCGCTGTCGCCTCACAGCAAGAAGGTCCGGGTTCGAGCCCCGTGGCCGGCGAGGGCCTTTCTGTGTGGCGTTTGCATGTTCTCCCCGTGTCCGCGTGGGTTTCCTCCGGGTGCTCCGGTTTCCCCCACAGTCCAAAGACATGCAGGTTAGGTTAACTGGTGACTCTAAATTGAGCGTAGGTGTGAATGTGAGTGTGAATGGTTGTCTGTGTCTATGTGTCGGCCCTGTGATGACCTGGCGACTTGTCCAGGGTGAACCCCGCCTTTCGCCCGTAGTCAGCTGGGATAGGATCCAGCTCGCCTGCGACCCTGTAGAAGGATAAAGCGGCTAGAGATAATGAGATGAGATGAGTATATATTACTGATGTGGTGTGGATCAAAAGAGTCCGTTCCAGCACTCAGAACCATCCAGAAAGATAATACGGATTCAATTTGGTTTAAAAGCAAACGGAAACGTGCACTAAAATGTGCACAGCATAATGTGAGCTCTCTTTAGTCGGAGCTGTACAGGAACCTTTTTTCCCCAGAGTTTCCTGAGACTGAAGTATTTGTAGAAGAACCACTTTTTTTTTTTTTTAAATCAACTTTAAAAAAAATAAATCAAATTTTCCGACTTAATTTACATTTGATTTTTAAAAGTTATTTACAAATTTCCAAAAACTGCTGCATGAAGGATTTCCTGGTTGAATGAAAGCTAAATGCACCAACTACCAACATTAATAACATAATAATATGCTTATTGATGACGTACGTTTTAAAAACGGGAGCACAGAAAGTGCTCTGAAATAAAAACGAGTGTGAAATCAATCCAAATAAAATCGCACAGTGTACAGAAAGCAAAGAACCAAGCATGCAACCTGCCATGCAAGAACTTAATAACGTAACACAGTGTAAATATACTTACTACTAACAGCGAACAAACTGACAAGGCAAAGTGTTTTGAAATATTTTTTTTTTAAATGTGTGAAAGAAATAAAAACAAAATAATGAAAAACAAAATGTGCAATCGTCCTGCTGAAACTTGCATTTGAGATGATTTGACTCATCTGCATGACTCGCTTTTAAATCGCATCATGCCTTAGAGGCTCGTTTTGCACTGCGTGTATTCCAATAGCGCTGCAATAATATAATAAATAAAGAATGCTATATTGTCCAGACCAGGACTAGTGAGGATCCAAGCCCTTTATTTTCCCCCCAGCAAGAAAGAATCATCCTAATGATGCAACATGTACACAGGAATTACTCTGCAGGAATCATAAATAAAGGCGAGCTTACCATCATTTTGCTCCAGGCTACACGTGTAGTCTCTGTGCACTATAAAAAAAACATACAACACATTTCATCAGTGTGTTTTGCAGTCCAGCGTCTCCACCAGCATGACGCATCGTAGCGTCTCGCTGCTCCGACACTGATTTTAACCTCATGCAGGACGTCTTAATGAGCTAATGAGGTGTGTTCAGTGAGCTGGAGGAAGAAAGAAAACGCTGAGCGAAAGAAAGCATCACCTGAGAAATAAGTGAGGGAAACAAACACTCTGTGTTGCGCTGTTATTGGAAAATAATCAACAAGGAAGTGGCGTGATGAAGCAGAGTCACTCCTGGTCGTCCTGCAGCACTTCCTGAATGACGATTTTTATGAACTAAATTTACAACATGGAGTCTTTATCCATTTATAGTTACGTTTAATGTTATTGAACAAGTTATCAGCAGCGACAACCAGTCGCTACTTCATGAGCTTTTTCCCCCCTCGGTCTTGACGTAGCTTGTCATACGATCAAGAAATCACAAAGCGTCAACAAGGCACTGAAACTGGAGACTCCTTCCACGAAAGTGTGACCTAAATAACCTCTCCTTTGAGAAAACTTCACCATATCACCAATGCTATGCTGGTTGTTTTTTGTTTTACACAGTTTATGTCGAGTGTCTGCCATTTTTCACGACTCGTTCCTATGGAAACGCAACACATTTGCAGCTGCACGACTGTTGAATTCTGGCCAATCAGAATCCAGGATTGAACAGCCCTCTTTTTGCACTCTCATCTCATCTCATCTCATCTCATCTCATCTCATCTCATTATCTCTAGCCGCTTTATCCTGTTCTACAGGGTCGCAGGCGAGCTGGATCCTATCCCAGCTGACTACGGGCGAAAGGCGGGGTACACCCTGGACAAGTCGCCAGGTCATCACAGGGCTGACACATAGACACAGACAACCATTCACACTCACATTCACACCTACGCTCAATTTAGAGTCACCAGTTAACCTAACCTGCATGTCTTTGGACTGTGGGGGAAACCGGAGCACCCGGAGGAAACCCACGCGGACACGGGGAGAACATGCAAACTCCACACAGAAAGGCCCTCGCCGGCCACGGGGCTCGAACCCGGACCTTCTTGCTGCGAGGCGACAGCGCTAACCACTACATCCTTTTTGCACTCTTCTGGAAAAAAAAAAAAAGCTTGCTCTTTCACACCATGACGCTTCTTATGGAAACATTTACCTGAACTCTGCTGCAAAATCAGTTCATGCCGATGTGAAGTCATAAATAATTCACGACACGCGCACGCCGTTCGGAGTTCAAAGAGCGTCAGAGTCAAAATGCACGGTGCTCATCGAAACGTTCCAGGAGACACGTTTCGAAAAAAAACCCAGAAATTAAACCTTTAGATTGTCCATCTTGAATCTTTCGTCCGTGTTTATTAATTGATTTCTTTGACACTATCGAAATGAGGAGGTAAAAAAACATGTAGATATTATCATATTGGTTATATCGTTAAAAATCTTTGCAGATGTGCATGATGGGAAATGTTCCCTTCTTCTCGCTCTCCTCCCTTTCTTAATGCCTTGGGACAGTCATGCACTTTTTTTCCCCCTCTTTCCTTCTTTTCTTCTTCAGTCAGCCACGTCTTGTCCATCTCTGTGCATGTTTTCCCTTCATGCCTCCGAGTGCAAAATAGAAATCCTGACCACTGACCCGTGTGCATGGATTGTCATCTGTGCCACCGTGTGTGTGTGTGTGTGTGTACGCGCCATGTTTCCTTCCCCACAGTGATGAAGCATGGCTATCCTGTGCAGTGCATCTGTTCTCCTCAGGGTTTTTTTTTTTGCTGAATAAGAGCAGTTTTTTGGGGGTGGTTGCATGCTCGGTCTCTCTCTCTTTTAAATAATATATCATGTCGTCTGCGTGGGCTGGTGACTCTGTGTCTGAGATATTGCATGAAACTTGCGCTCTTGCTGACACATGACCATCTTGTTGCATGAGCAATAGCATATCGCAATATTTTCTCCACAGCATTCCGGTTCCTTTGGACAGAATTGAGGAGGAGGGGAAAATAAGAAGATACGAATCAAAAATATTCAGACAATTAAAAGCCAAGGTAAACGTGTCAGAGCACGAGTTTATATTTCAGTGGAAATCTTCAGATTAATACAAACAATGTCCTGGTGCGTCAATAGTGGTGTTCACATGGCACATATTTGCATCGATGCGGCACCGATGTATTTTGTTGTGATATATCTTACACCGGTATAAATTTTGTGGAGCGTTCACACGTCACAACCCTGCTTACTAGAGAGAAGCGTGTTAGCACCGGTGCAGCCCCACTTGCGTTCACACGGCAGTTTTTGCGACCGTGCTATACGAGAGTAATAATGCGGAAATGAAATATGCGCATGCGTGAAAATGTACTTCCTTTTCCCGGTTGTCATGGCAGCACCAAGCGCCGGGAAAACAACGTGGATGAAGACACCAGTGTTGCCAGATACTGCTGACGTTTTCCAAGCCAAACTATGTTCAAATCCGCCAAAATGCACTTAAAACCGCCCAATCTGGCAACACTGGAAGACACGCAGTTCTGTTGTTGTTGATATTCGCCATTTTGGAAGCGCAAAATACCAGGATGCAAATTATGCAATGCCCGTATGTAATCAACTCTCCTCACGCGTAGCGAGTCTACCCCTGTAGCGTTCAGACGTCCCGTTTTATATCGGTGCCGCCCCGCAAACTAGCATTTACTCTGGAGTAAATTTCTTAAACCACCTCCCGAGCAGGGTTAGATTTGCACCGGTTTAAGCAGCTTTCAGGGGCTACACCGCTATAACTTTGTACCGTGTGAACGCTCTACCGGGGCAGCCCCAGTGCTACACCGGAGTAAAAGTTGCCGTGTGAACACCCCTAATGCTTATCCATTTAATGCTACGAAAAGTAAGTTGTTCCTGTTCACACTTACATGATAGCACCTAGAATTTAGAAACCGTGGTTCCGTCACCATCCTTTCAACGATAAAAAAACTCAGCATGTCACGTTCCAGACAAACTGTAAAGTACAATCTCCTCCGTCCTGAAGACTTTCGGAAAAAGCTGCAAAGCGTCAACACTGCAGACTGTTCAGTAAATATTTCCTTCCAGAAAACTCCACCATTACACTTTTTCCCCCCCCCAAATGTTCACGTCAAGCCTGATGGATGATCTGTCGGAGCTGTGACGACTGCGTGACCAATCAGAATTGAGACTCTGACATGCTATACTGTACTGAACATACAGGATATGACACGGCTGTGCAAAGATATGAAGTTTATCTTTGAGTGGTGAATGTATAGATCACGAGTGAGCGACGTGAACGAGTGAAAATACATTTCAGGACAAGATGATAAACTTCGTATCCTTGCACGACCGTGTAAAGTTCTTTATATTATATGGCCACATCCACAAAACCAAAAAATACGCAAGTTCATCAAAAGAATTTTAATTTTGAAGTTGTTCGCCATTTTGACGAGTCAGCGGGAAAACACTGGGAGTGATGTCATCGGAGTGAAATATCTGGAATTATTATCTATACAGGACACTTTTTGATGGAAAAAAAAACGTGTTCTCTTCCTTTCATTCATTTGGTTTCACAGCATGCAATATTGTTAGCATATCGCTTATCCTACCTGTATTACGTCACTCTACCCAGTGGAGAATGAGCGTTGAATATGGTTTACGATACTGCGCGGTCGTTAAGACAACATGACATCACACGTCAGAGACGTAAAACTTCCGCGCAAGCGAGCGACAATTTGTAAACAAACATGGCCGCCACGTTTGCTTTGTTAAATAGAGTAGAGTGGGGGGAAAAGCCCCCCTTAAGGAAAATTCAGTTTTTCTCCAAGTTGAAATGAACCATGTGTTTAGTTTTAATCATAGTTTTTGACAACAGTGACATGAACAATAATGCCACCTAAAGTTTGCCTAAAGTTAATACTTCTTTTTTTTTTTAACAAAAACAAACATTGTGCCAAGGGGGCCTTTTACCCCCCCAGTGGGGTAAAAGGCCCCCTGAGGTGGGGCAATAGGCCCCCTCACTCAAAAAAAGCTGTTTGGATAGCAAAAGTGTTTACTTAAGCCTATAATGTGAAAGAAACAAGAAAATATCCCTGAATTAATGAATAGATGCATTATTGTATTATATTTCGCATTTTAATTTCAAAATAATTTTGTGTGGATTGAACATGAATTAACAAAGAACAAGTGCATCAATAAATAATGCTAATATTAATATTTTTTAATATTAAGTTCAGATTACTTGCTTTACTCAACCAGGTAAGCGAGATGTTATTAAAAACTATGTATCTGCTATTCATAAATGTATGAAATACAGTAATTATGATAAAAGGAAACGATGCCCCCTGGGGGCCATTTACCCCGCCATTAAGGGGGCGTTTTACCCCACAGACTACACTTTTACAAAAAAAGGTCTTACTTTCAAAATGTGATTCAACTTTTTATACCTAATGTATTTTTTTTAACGTACTGACTTGTCTACTCATACCACATACGCAGCTGTGATATCTGACGAAATAGCAGCTATCTAAATACAGTTTTACTGATATCTGAAAATTATATCACTTACCATGAAATTTGATTTCTCTCCGCTGCGTTGCTGATATGCGATCCACAGTGGATATTTGTATATCCCCGTTGTCAAGCCAGTCCATAGCAACAATAGAAATGTAACTTTGCGCTATCTGGTGGTTATTTTGGGTAAAACAGGCCGGGGGCGTATTACCCCACGGGGGCATATTACCCCACTCTACTCTACAGAAGATTATTGAGAGAATTTTGAAAGAGAAAGACGTGTCGAACACCCGAAAGGAATGTGTATGTATAATAATAATAATAATAATAATAATAATAATAATAATAAGGGCTTTTTTCATGTTCTATCAGATATATTCCATTCAGCTACTCGTCTTTGACTCGTTCTGTATCATGCTAGCTGAATGGAATATATCTGATATACCACACAACGCCAGCCAATATTATTTAAATATGTCGCTCAGATCCGCGATGTATTTCGTCTGAAAAATGCGAGTTTTTCAACACGAGAAGATAAACTTCACATCTTCAAGCCAACGTGTGATTTTTCTTTTTATTATATCGACACATTCACAAACAAAGTCCCCCAATTTATCAAAACAATTAATCGAGTTCCTTGTAAGTGACATACAGAGATTTGTGTCACGGTTTTGGTTCTCCATGTCCCGGATGTAGCTCGAATGAAAAATACGAGTGGCATATTTCCCAAGAAAACACTCGGGTCTACATAATATTCTCCTATCATAACCCCATTTCTATCCATATCCATAAATATCCCTGATGTCTCCCTGCTCTAACAGATATTTTAGCCTCATAAAGGATGTGTTAGTAATCTATTGAGTTGAGTCAGAGGCGTAAAAACATCACAGCATCGTCTAAACGTCCAAATCATACAATTACGCACAAACAATTACACACACGCACACGACCGCGCTGATCGTTTAAACACCAAACGTCTACAAAACAACTCGAACCCATCACACGGCTGCTCGTTTACCTCTTTCACAAAGCCGAGAGTGGTTTTTTTTTTGAAATCACACAAAGGATCTTGACGTTTTAAAGAACTGAAAGTGATTACAGTGAAAATGTGGTGATTTTTTTTTTCAACTCCACATCAAGTCTGTAAACGGTTCTGTTTACAACTTCAGAGAAATACAAAGTCAGAGTCGTCGCAGATGAACATTTTCCAAGATGTTCAACTGGAACTCGAACACACAAAACTATTTATTTATTTATTTATTTATAACTGGTTAATGTTCTGGCAAAACGCTTTCTCAGTCACAGTGAAATATTTGATGCGAAGCACAAACTAGCTCATCACAGAGGCGAAGAATTTCACGAGTTAAGTCCATTTTACAAGGAATTATACTGTCAAGTCAAAACCAAAGTCCCTTCCCACGCCATGTGGCGCATAGGGCTGCGCCGACCTCCGTTTCCGTAGCCCTCGGCCTCTCGCTGTAACCCTAGCTATGTAATTACACTGTAATGGAGTCCAAAATATTTGAAATATCAACATTTACCTCAGAGATGCTGATAAATTCCTAAAAAAAATATTCTGTATGATATAATTACACTGTGTTTCACTGTAGCATCATCTGCGAAGCAAGCTTTCATGAATTTCACCAATGGGAAAAAAATCAACATGGCGTGACGGTGTCTTGAACTTGGTGAGAATTATTTCAACTTCGAACAATGTTGTGCTTCAATTTCAACAACGAGTGTCCGATGTTCTTGAAGATTCAATCGATTTCAGAAGAACCCAGAATTCTTGGGATCTGAATGTACAACCGTCTCATGACTGCTCTTGGTTCCTTCAGGGTTCTTTGGATATTTAGGACACTGTTCTGTTGTTAGCCTGTGATAAAATTTCTGAAAAATAAAAACGCACTCAATTTTTTTCAATCGTGTGCTGTTGTCGGAAAATAATCAACGATGGGATGGCGGGTGTGAGAAAGCAGACTTCCTCCAGCCACACGGAAGTTGATTATTTTCCTATAAGAGCATGTCCCGAAGTGTTTAATTCCTCTTACACCACAGCAGCTTGTCTTCAGTGATGCATTTTTATTTCTTAACAAAAAGAACACCACGTCATACTTTTTATCCGGTTATAGTTACTTTTTATAGTTATAGCAACTATAAAACAAACAGTCATTCCTTCACTCGTGTCTCTTTTTATGAGCTTTATGAAAAAAAAGAAACACTCATAAAACATCGTCATGCTCCCGAGTAACCACAAAAACTCAGATTTATCCCTGACACTGGAGACTCCTTCCCGAAATGTTCAATAAACATTTCCTGACAGAAAACACAACCGTATCAACAATTACATCCATGATGGAACGAAACGAAAGCGCTTTCGCTGCTGTTAAAGAAAAAGAATCAACAACTTCCGACCAATCAGGATACAGAATTCAACAGCGCTGTGGGAGGAGTAAATGACATTATTCTATCCACATTCACTGGACATGAGCAATCGCGCGCTCTGATTGGCTACTCTACGACCAGGATATCAGCTCATATACCGTGAGGAGAGAAAAATAAAATGGCGGATCGTGTTGCTGAACCAACCGAGGGCGAAATAAAAACTCTACTTGAAAACAAAACCCCAAAATATACAAAAAAAAGCAAGAAAATATGGAATGAAAGTATTTGACGGTGAGAACATATCTTTGTTTATTTTTCAAGAATTATTATTATTGTCGCATTTTTCACAAATTGCGACTGTCATTTCGCCGGTCTGTTTACATTCTAAGCTGAAATGATTTTCTCAGACGTTTTGTATAAAGTTTTTATTTATCGAATTTGCAAAAAATAAAAATAAAAATGCTCCGTTTCTCAAAATCCAGCGACTATGGAAAGAATAAAACAGTTATTCCACTCAATCTCGTTGGACATGGCTTATCGATAACTCGTCGCCTATCGGCTCATGTACGACTCGATTTTGTGGAATAACCTGGGTGCGATTTGCTGGGGGGGATTGTGGGGATCATCCCCCCCTCTGGTTTTTATCTCTGCTGAAAAAAAATCCTCGGGGACAAAACCCCGTCAATAAAACAAACAAACCAAAAAAAAAGTTGACATGACAGGCATGTTGTGACACAGTTTTCTATGGTCTACATTGCACTCACTTTCAAAATGACCCGAAGTGGCAGCTTTGATGTTCACGAACGTCCCCAGCAAATAGATACACTGTAGATAATAACAATATCTTTGCGTTCTATGCAGGGATGCAAACAGCGCGCCTTTTGGCGGATGCCGCCTTTTTCACGGCCGATTTTTTTTTTTTTTAGGGGGGACGTTGGAGTGTCTGATTATAATTTCAAAGTAAATTCTGTATTAAAATTACTAAATAAGCAAATCCGTTACAGTCCATGAAACAGGAAGTATAAGGATGAGGAAAAAAAACAGTTTAAATCGGAAAGCTGCGCACAATGTGAACTGCGCCATCAGAGCAAACTGTTCCTTTAGTATTCATGTATTTTAGTGACTTTTGAGTCGCTGTCCATTTAATCCAGAGGGAGAGAAACATCACAGCAACGCGACAAGCAATGCGAACTTTGTTGTGTGTTAGTGTTCGTGTATTTAGTCAGAGAGATAGGAAGATGAATTTACTATCTCTGGTTTAGTGTTCGTTTTCATTTAGTGTTATTCATTTGATATCATCGGATGTTATCAGTGATGAGAATAACGGCGTTAGAAATAAACGGCGTTACTTTTTTTAGTAACGAGTAATCTAACTAATTACTTTTTACATCGTTATAACGCCGTTCCCGTTACTTACAATAAAATACTATGCGTTACTTTATTAAAGCTGTTCTCATCTGGCACGCTGCTCGTTCAGCCTTTCTTTACTCTACTTTCGTGTGGGGCGGGGAGACACAAGACAACGGCACAGTAAGCCAATCAGAGTGGATTTGGACAACATACGTAGGTAGGCCACGCCTACTGCACTACGCACTCTTTCAATCAGAAGACCCAGCGATGGCGAGCGGTCAGCCCAACACTGCGCTTTCACACTGGAAATACAGCCATTACTTTTCATTACTTGAAATAAAAGGCAAAAATGTTTACGTGCAATGCACATTATGTCGAGGAACAAAGCGTTTGTCCTCGTCAGTGGCCAGTAATTAGTAACAATTTTAATAACTACAAAAATATATTAAATTTGATAGATGTCTTATCTCACATTGTCCCACAAAAATATTAATATAGTGTAGATAACGTTACTAATTGGTTCTGTTAAGTGTCCATTTCAGTCATTAAACACATTTAACATTCACTTTTATTATGATTACACTAATTGAATTTGATTTTTTTTGAGGGGGAACAAAATGTAACGGAATAATTACTTTCCCTGGTAATTAGTTACTTTTATGACAAAGTAACTCCGTTACTAACTCAGTTACTTTTTGGGAAAAGTAACTAGTAACTATAACTAATTACTTTTTGAAAGTAACGTGCCCAACACTGGATGTTATTGAGCTGTTAGCGTATTGTTACCTTAATTTTGTGACGTTTCATGATAAAAAAAAAAAAAAAAAAATCCCCCCTTCTGGTTTTTTGACAAATCGCACCCTGGGAATAACTATTAAATATCTGTCCGGATAAAGATCATCACCAAATTATGCAGCGTTCTCATTTGCGCTTGAATTTCTCAACATGGCCGACTGGAACGTTCGCTTCCCGACAGGCGGCTTTCACAGATTCGAAATGCTCGGTTCTTTCCACCGCAGCAAATAGAGTCCAAGTGTGATGAAGAACATCTTTCACTTGTTTCCATTGTGCTGTTTCAATAATTAATGACAAATGAAAGGAATGCAGACAAGCTCATGGGCGCAAAAGAACACAGTCCTGCTTTAGAGCTGGAGCCATGATGCTCATTTTACTTTTAGAAATATTACTCGCTTTTTTCCTTTTTTTTTTAAACTTGGAGTGTCTGAGGAGATAAGCCACGGCAGTGTTCACCACATTGTCATTTAGGATCAGGATCGGTGTCGGACTGTGAGGATTTCATGGGGCCCGGGCTCCATTTCAGCATCAGCAGCACTGACAGACTAATAAGGGAGGACTGGCTGCCTCCACCCCACGTCAGGAAAGTGACAGCGGCACACCAGGTGCCCGAACATGTAGGAAAGATTGATGAAGTCTCCTGGAGGTGGACTGCAGCGAGCTGCCTGAGCCGTTGTTAGTCTTAGCGTGCGCTTTTTTCCATGAAGAGCCCTGGTGGTCGGCTAATGTAGAAACTAAATCAGGATGATGGGTAACATCCTGAGCAACAGGAAATAAAAATACGTGAAGCACTTTGCTTGAATTGTTTTGCACTAATCATACACTAATGAGTAAGGAATGACACAATAGTTGTTTCATTTCCTGTTTCAGGAAAATACTCAACGATAAAGTGGTGGGATGACGTGACGTCACACCTCCGGTCCGGATGTTATTGCTTTTCTTCTCGCAGCACATCCTGAAGTGAAGTGAAGTGTTTTAATCCTTGCAATTTTCCAGCGCTAACTTTTTTTTTTTTTAAATAAATTTAAGAATGTCAAATGTACTTTATCCATTTATGGTTGCATTTAATATCATAGAATGTCCATATCGCAAGTTATTACTTCTGTAACAGCATCAGTCATTCCATTGCTAGCCTCTCTTTTTGTCTTTCTTGAATGCAAGAAAAGAGAGAGAGAGAGAGAGAGAAAAAACCCATCTTGCCAAGACCCACAAAGCATACAATAGAGCCCTGCACTCCCGCGGGAGTCCCGCGGGACTCGCCGCAAAGCAGTGTGGCGCGGGACAAATTTTGAAAGCTCATTGCAGGCGCGACCGGAAGTGCACATATGCATGCGCGGGCGGGAGTGCACATATGCAGGCGCGGGTGGGAGCGGTGATAAGCTGCAGCCCCGCTAACTAAAAACGTGTTTTAAACAGGTTACACAGTGATGGTAGGCTTGACTCAATGCTATCCCAGAAATCCTTCCTGTAATATGCAAATTTGGCTGTCCAATCAGAGGTGGCCAAATTTGCATATTACAGGAAGGATTTCTGGGATAGCATTGAGTCAAGCCTACCGTCACTGTGTGACCTGTCTCTCTGATTAGAGTTGTAGACTAACTCAAGCAGTAAATCACTTCACTCATGGTACAAAGCAAGCCCATTCACTTTTTTATGCTGATCAGAGAATTACAATGGTTTCTCATGTGACAAAAATGTGTGATTCGCAATTAAATATTTTAATCGCTTGACAGCACTAATTATTATTATTAGAGACACTACATGCTGAATTCAGAAACAAGGTAAATAATAACAAATGTGAACGTGAGCTGTAGATATTTATGCTCAAATCCACTCAAAGTAGGGGGCGGGGCACCATCACGCTGTGTCAAGACAAGAACTTTCCTGAGAAATAACGCGAACGTCTGCATCATGCGGGATTTGCGGGCGGGAGCAGGACAAAATATGGCAGGCGCGGGCAGGAGCGGGACTGAAAAATCATAATTCTTTGCGGGCGCGGGCGGGAGTGGGACTGCACAATGCGGGCGCGGGCGGGACTGAAAAATCCGACCCGCGCAGACCTCTAGCGTAAACTCTTCTGTCCTTAACGTACCTTTATCTGACTTAATCACAGCACTGATACTGGAGACTCCTTCCACCAAAGTTAAGCGTATCATCAAGGAAATTCCAACACATCAACGATTGTGCATGGTTTTTTCGCCAGTTTTTTGTGGATTGTTTTAATCCGCCATACAAGTCTCTCTGAATGACACATTACTATAGAAACGGTATTTTATTAGACCTAACGCAACTGCCTGAGCAATCAGATTTGATTAAAAAAAAAAGAAAGAAAAATGAAGCACTTTGTTTGTACAGCTGGTGAAGAATCTGTATTTAATCCAAGGACATGGCTTTGGTTTTGGAGAAGAGAGAGAGAGAGAGAGAGAGAGAGAGAGAGAGAGAGAGAGAGAGAGAGAGAGAGAGATGCTTTGAGTTTGACTCCCATTTGAATCCACAACAGCTCTTCAAATATTTCCGCATCCTGACGGACGCTTCGGAGGTCTTGCTTTTAAAATTTCGTTGCTCAGGTTTACATCACCTACACTGTGTCTTCACTCGGAGCCTATTAGAAGGAAAATAAGAAAATAAACCAAAGAGCGCACGCCTCTACAGGGTGATTAAATTGACCATTATAATGACGGCTACAACCGCTAGAAAGCCTCACACCTTCACTTCACATATACGCCATCACATCACGACTGTAACCGTCTATAAATAGAGTTAATTGTGATATCTCCGTGAGTGATGCAAACATGCGTGTTCACTGGAAAAGAAACCTCCTCTGAACTGACTCACGCCGCCTTAATAATAAATACACGCTGTAACATGATGCTCGACTGACCGAGATCTCATCAATGATATTTCGACCTGCGAGAATCTGGGAAAGTGGACGACGTTCAAAACATCACTTTAAAAATAAAACTAGTTGCCTGAAATGACGAAACGAGCCGGATCTCTTCCACGTTAATGTCGCAAACAGGCATTTTCTCAGGGATGTTTAAAATTAGATGATTATTACAGGTCTAGAAACACTTTTGAAGATTACACACTGCACCTTTAATCATGAGGCACAGCAAGAATGCAGTTTCTGTGTCCTGAAGAGAAACTTTTCTGACGCAAATCAAGAAATATTTCATCATCTCATTGTATATATGGATGTACGTGGGCAAAAATACGACCATTTCAGGTCTAAAAGTTACAGACTGCACCTTGAATATGAACAGAGCAGTGTGAGTTGAATAATGTCATTTAAAGTGCACAGGATACGCAAACATAAACGCCGAGTGGCCTGTGAGTGAGAAAATCGATCTCGTGTTTATTTTCCACAATTCGAACCGCACTCCCAGAAATCAACAAACCAAACTTTACGTTTCCTTCTCGCTGGTGTCTTCAGAGTGTATTTTATGTCGAGAAAGTTGAATAGAGCATATTTCTAAAATATTATTCAGTCACGCCCTTTAAAGATAATTAAAAATACCCCACGTGTCCCTTCCTGAAAGAGGGACAAAAAATCTGCACCTTGGTCGCGCCACACCATCAAGACTGCGCAATCCAGATATGTTTCTACGCACTTCGGGATGAGATCCCTTCGACTGGTGCGGGAGTACGAGAGGACTTCCGGAAAACTGGCAGACATCTTAGCCAGCCAGAGTGGATCGTTCATTTTTGTCAACCTGGAACGACCATCACTGAACAGAGGTGGGTGTGTCTATTAGAGCGTTCACACGGTACAAAGTTATAGCGGTGTAGCCCCTGAAAGCTGCTTAAACCGGTGCAAATCTAACCCTGCTCGGGAGGCGGTTTAAGAAATTTACTCCGGAGTAAATGCTAGTTTGCGGGGCGGCACCGATATAAAACGGGACGTCTGAACGCTACAGGGGTAGACTCGCTACGCGTGAGGAGAGTTGATTACATACGGGCATTGCATAATTTGCATCCTGGTATTTTGCGCTTCCAAAATGGCGAATAACAACAACAACAGAACTGCGTGTCTTCCAGTGTTGCCAGATTGGGCGGTTTTAAGTGCATTTTGGCGGATTTGAACATATTTTGGGCTGGAAAACGTCAGCAGTATCTGGCAACACTGGTGTCTTCATCCACGTTGTTTTCCCGGCGCTTGGTGATGCCATGACAACCGGGAAAAGGAAGTACATTTTCACGCATGCGCATATTTAATTTCCGCATTATTACTCTCGTATAGCACGGTCGCAAAAACTGCCGTGTGAACGCAAGTGGGGCTGCACCGGTGCTAACACGCTTCTCTCTAGTAAGCAGGTTGTGACGTGTGAACGCTCCACAAAATTTACACCGGTGTAAGATATATCGCAACAAAATACATCGGTGCAGCATCGATGCAAATATGTGCCATGTGAACACCCCTATTTACTCCGGAGTAAATTTCTTAAACCGCCTCCCGAGCAGGGTTAGATTTGCACCGGTTTAAGCAGCTTTCAGGGGCTACACCGCTATAACTTTGTACTGTGTGAACGCTCTATATGACATCTTTTATCAGCCGCCTACAATGCAGCCATCGGCATTCTGATTCGGATTCTATGATGATCCATGAGAGGATAAATACTGGATACTCCCTTTAGTCAGACAGAACTGAGGAAGCCTTTCGGATGAGAGGCGAAACGTCTTCAAGAATCTTCAAGCAAGTCCAGTTGCTCTCTTCAACCAACCACAGATTACTATGTACCTGGATGACTGAGTTTCTTCACAGATATAAATCCAGAGGTCTCTCCTTCGAAGGTCTGACATTTTCCTGGACTCGTGCGGTGTTCGACATACTTCGGAAAGGGGAAGGCGGAGCTTGTAATCAATATAATTTTCGATCTCTGTGCATTTCATTTGAGCTCCACGGTGCGGGACAAACCACGGACGCTTCCATTTTTTATCTTTTGTTTGCAGCAAGCTCGCCAGCTGACTGTAACCATGCGAACGTGGGTGTGTTGACTGACCTCAAGTAAATACCTGCACGTGAAGAAACCATCCCAAGCTCCTGAGATGGAAATTCCGAGTTGAGGGACGTTTTAAGACGCGAGTCGCGTGCAATACGATCCCCACTTTGGCCTGACTGAGTCAGACTGATTATGATGGTGATCCTGTTTTTTTTTTTTTTTTTTTGCTTGACACCAAATATTTCTGGTTTTGTTGTCAGTCAGAGTGGAAAGGCTCATCGGATTATTCTCTGCTTTTTTTTTTTTTAATGTGGTATAAATTTATTTCAAGCACAATTTGGGTGCAAGTCAGTTTACATGACAGTAATTACGGAAACAGATGGGAGCTCGAAAACGCGCCACTGCAGAGACACCGGGCTCGATGACTGCACCGGGGACGACTGGGGGGCCGGTGAGAGGAGGTGGGAGCCCAGATTGCGCAGCAGCTGAGACTGCCTTTCATTAGCGCGCGTGTGTGTGTTCAGAAATGCAGAGTCGTTTGTTATAGTGCGCTTGCCGTCGCGCGCTACAGGGCCTGCAAATTGATTGCCGGGTGGGACGAGTCTCACGATCCTTAGCACCTCAGCACATCTGGCTCACAGGAAAGAGGAAAAGGGATAAATAGAGAAATAAATAAATATATAAATAAGAAAGACACTTTCTGCTTGTCCACCCCCAGCTTTTTAGGCTGACAGCGCCCGCTGATTTGCGCTCCTGTCGATGCAATAAGACGCCGCTGTCCTTTTAATTGGTGACAAAAACAATCCGCGGCGCAGTTAATCGCTTCGGTGGAAACGCGCCAAAAAACAATCGGCGCTCTTCTTCTTTCTTTATTTCATTTCTTTCCGGAGATCCACAAAAATAAAAGTGAGAGCTTGTGCATTACGGCACGGAGAGGTGCGGGTCAACAGTAAGGGAGCTAATTGGACGGCTGCGGGAGTGCGCATCAGATCAAGTGATGTGGTTTTTTGTGACTAATTAATCCCACAATTCACAGATTGTGCACAGAGAGAAAGAAAGAAAGAAAGGCACACGAAGGGCGTTCTTTTTGCGTAGATTCGTTGTGACATGTCGTGCCAAATTCCACGTGACTGCCATTACACTGCTTTAGCTTCCATTAGCGTGTCACTTTCCGTTGGAGCACGCGGTCGCCAAAGGAACGTGTTGTGACAGCACCGGGGGCCTGCCACGTGCGCCGACACCAGGAAAATCCCCGAAGCTGACACATGTGGACAGGAGTCCGGTAATTAAGCGCTTTATCTGAGCACACTCGAACATTTCAACATCGAGGTGTTTTGGCACGATCGGCACTGCCTTCTCCTTCTTTAGGAGTTTAAAAAGGATAATTATAAAGATCATAATATCAAAACACGCGTGCAGATGCACATCTACACAGATGCTGTGAGGGAGATGAAGCAGAAATGAGGCAGAACAGTTTCCACTGACTTCAGCTCCAGAAACTGTGTGAAATGAGATTTTCAAACCAAAGGGTGCTTTCGAATCATTATTGATAATTAAAAAACATGCTGATGGCAAAAAAAAAAAAAATACACTGAAATATCTGATCTTTTCTTTCAGGAACAAATCGTGTCTTGTTTAAATGTTTTAAGAAAGTTGTGTGTAAATTTTTTGGAGTGACAAACTAAACTATAAATTATTCCACTGGCGGCGAGTCGAGCACACGTGCGCTCGTTCACTCTCTCTCTCTCAATACGTCTCACCAGGAGCTGTGACATGAACTGTTGAGTTACGGACAGTTGCTAACACCTGTGCAAAAAGTCTGTGATTTATCATTCAGCTCTATTTTTTAATTGATAAAGGGATCGAAAAATTTAGCAAATCTTGCCACAAAATCTCAAAGTTGGCAGCACTGGTTTTGCTGGGTTTGGATTTTCTTAGGTCGTGGATTGAAAAATGCCAATTCGCTGTAAAATGCCAAGCGTGTTCACGTTTACCGGTACATTTAGCCGCACCGACAAAACTTCATAAAAGGCAAAAAGCTGAAAATGGAAGAAATTCTGAATAAACAGTAGGGGTGTTCACACGGCACATATTTGCATCGATGCTGCACCGATGTATTTTGTTGCGATATATCTTACACCGGTGTAAATTTTGTGGAGCGTTCACACGTCACAACCTGCTTACTAGAGAGAAGCGTGTTAGCACCGGTGCAGCCCCACTTGCGTTCACACGGCAGTTTTTGCGACCGTGCTATACGAGAGTAATAATGCGGAAATTAAATATGCGCATGCGTGAAAATGTACTTCCTTGTCCTGGTTGTCATGGCATCACCAAGCGCCGGGAAAACAACGTGGATGAAGACACCAGTGTTGCCAGATACTGCTGACGTTTTTCAGCCCAAACTATGTTCAAATCCGCCAAAATGCACTTAAAACCTCCCAATCTGGCAACACTGGAAGACACGCAGTTCTGTTGTTGTTGTTATTCGCCATTTTGGAAGCGCAAAATACTAGGATGTAAATTATGCAATGCCCGTATGTAATGAACTCTCCTCACGCGTAGCGAGTCTACCCCTGTAGCGTTCAGACGTCCCGTTTTATATCGGTGCCGCCCCGCAAACTAGCATTTACTCCGGAGTAAATTTCTTAAACCGCCTCCCGAACAGGGTTAGATTTGCACCGGTTTAAGCAGCTTTCAGGAGCTACACCGGTATAACTTTGTACCGTGTGAACGCTCTACCGGGGCAGCCCCGGTGCTACACCGGAGTAAAAGTTGCCGTGTGAACACCCCTAATGACGCAGCTCCCAGTAATGCAGCTCAGCCATACTAAGTCTTCTTCCTTTGACAGGGCGCCATTACTTTTGTCCTGATTGAATGGCTTGTCCGATTTCTTTCGCAAAATGTTTACGAAATCGACAGCATGATCCATTCATAAGATTATAACTTATGGACAACTCTCTGAATCGAGGACGATTAATCGAGGGTTTTATTAGCGAGTCTCCTTCCGTGAAAATTTCCACAAACTCAGGAACAGGAAGAAACGCAGAACACAAACATTTTTACAACTAAGTTGCCTTTTTTTTTCCTTAACGAACCCCGCATTTCTTCTGCGAATCCTCTTGTGAATAATTTCCGAATAAATTTGCTTCGATCCAGTGTGTAGAAAAGCTTGTCTTTTGTTCTAATCTCAAGCTTTGCATTGTAAAACAATAGAGACATCCATACCGCAGGAACATTGCAATGGGATGCTGTGCTTGAGTCATTAGCATATCATTAATTAGCCTCCCGCTTCCTGATGATTAGCGGAGAGCAAAGGGCCTCCACAGGGACACGTCTTCATTTGGGAGGCTGGTAGGAGGCGAAGAACAATCGGGGGAGTGAACTTCTCCAGAAACATGCAAGGACAGCTGAATTAGGAACTCTGCATGGTTTCATTACAGCCAGAGGGCGCTAGCGAGACACAAACACTCACGACAACCTGTTGTGCGAAAATTTATATCGATAAAGAATGAAAAGTGACGCATTTTCTCAAAACTAGAGAGAGAAGTTGAGAGCATCTGACATAAAACTTAGAAACGTAAAGATTTTACACCAGTCAGTCTTCAATCTGCAAGCGAGTCTTCAATTTAGTCAGCGAGCTTGAAGCAGGAAAAAAAAAAAAAACATCCCACATGCTTTTTACTGAAATTGGATAGAATGCACATGCTTTCCAGGAATAAAATCACTTTACTGACAAGATGTTTTTATATGGAGTATTTAACAGTACTTTTACAGCTGAGGTCAAAAGTTTTGACCCTCTTCTTCCGAAAAATGGGGAAAAAATATTTTAAAATATATTTTTCTTTTGTTCTGGATTATCGTCATGTGGCAGATGTTTTTTTTTTTACTTTTCAGAATCCTGTTTTTTGTCTTCCTTTTTGGAGATATTCCATTCCCTCCTTGAACAAAAGTTTACACCCCCTTCACACTAAATGAAAAGGATGAAGAAATTTAACATGAGCAGCGAACATTTTATTTTATTTTTTTCATTTTTTGTTGTTTTGGGTTTTATGAACCAGAAGATTTTTTTTTAATGAGCATTTCACTGAGTGAAAAAGTTTACACCCCCTTGTTCCTGGAAACTCGGTGGGCTGAAGGCCTCTGCATGCTCTTGCGACAAGGCTTTCACAGATAGCTTTTCGCAGACAGTTGTAATTTATCGTTGAGCGGGGGAATAGGCGTGCGTGATGTTATTCACCGGCACAACGCAAGGGGGTGCGAAGTCGCTAGGAGTAGTTGGTGGGTGTGGTTAGTGGAGTGTTTATCCTCCGGTTACTTATAATGACTAGAACTTTTTTTTTTTTATAATGACTAGAACTGGAGTCGTATAGATGTCCGTACTTCCTCAATCAACCGCTCTTCATGCTGCTCCATCTTCGCTCGTGTTTTTAAAAATGGCGGTCGTGAAAACAAAACAAACCGGGAAAGTAGGGAAGCGGAAGTGTGTGTACAGCGGGTAGAGTGGACCAATCAGAGCCCTCTTGTCTGCGAGGCTTCTGCGGTGGTCACAATTTTTGGGAGGTGCGCGCAGAGCCTCTGCGAAGGTGGGGGGGCTATGCAGACACTATCTGCGACACCGTCTGCGAGGACTGGGTTGTCAGCATAAATTGGCCTTGAGGAGAGAAAAGCCCCCCCCAATGTTTAAAGTGCAGATTCTGGACCAATTTCGGGGTTTCTTTTATATGAAAGTCTCCTTACACACTCATCCAGAAGGGTAATTTTGCACAAGGCCATCTGTCTACAGCAGAAAAAAATTAAATAACAAAACGCATCTGGAAAAATCCCAAGGGAGTCTGGAGCCAGATTCGTGACGTCACCTGCAGAAGCGCCAGCAGGCTGTGTGAGCTTTGCACGGTTTCAGTGCACAGCCTGTGTACACCAAGCGCTCCCATTTCTCTCTCATTGTCCGGTCTTTTGTGAAACAATGAGTACTAATCCCATCATGATTGGTGTTGCTACACCCTCCTACGATACATCTGTTAATCATTTTAATAATTACGCGATAACGTTGAAGAAATTTGCAGAAAACCACCAGGTCGTTTTCTCATAAACAAACCAGCGCTGACGTAGGATTCAGAAGGAGGCGTCCTGCACGCGATGTCACGAAAATCTATGTTTGCCGGGAAATCCAAACGCCAAGTTTTTTCAGAGGCGGACCAATTCGCCTTAAATGGCTCGATTTCAACTGAATTTTTCTGGTATTGCACAAGGTAAAAAAATTGCAGAGAATGCAAAATGTTACAGATATTTGACCAAAGTTTAATATAAAATAGGAGAATTACATTGATCTTGCTCCTGAATTTACCTGTGATATGCACTTTAAATTTCCTTGTTTGAGACTGCTGTCTTGTTCAGAATTTTATTCTTAACCTTTTGTAGTTGTACTTTTTTTGCACACAAGTTGCAAAACAGAGACGATTTTTCTCTTTTTTCTTACACAGAAACCATGGCAGGGGTGAAAATTTTTGGACTCAACGATCAGCTTGTTTTTTTTGTTTTGTTTTTTACACCTGAATCAGGAAGACTTCCCATCATACTGTCTCTTAAAAAGCATCTTTACTCGAAGATTTTTCCGCCTGATTTTGTGATCAGACAAAAATCACGCACCATAAAAAAACTCTTTGGGAGTGAGTGCTTTAAAAAAAAAACTACCAATGTGACACGCTGAAATTACTGATCGTCAATTTATTGTCACTGTAACCAAAAGATAGCTGATGACAAAATTATGTCAACCAATCAACCAATAGGAGGATGCCAAACTCACGAGGCAGCGACACACACAGATGAGGCGATGACGTAAAGGAAATCTTGGACATCCTGATTACCTCAAGTTCACGTTGAAGGTCATTTGTGCTCATGTGTGTTTTCTGGACAAGCAGATTTCTGGATGGCGTTGGTTGATGAAGTAAACTACACGGAACATAATAATCATCTTTAAATTAGACTATCGCCTATCGTTAGAAGCTCTTCATTGTATAATCTGACGCACATCATCACACTGTCTGTGATAGGATTCAGCAAAGGTTTTATTGGGCTCTCATACAGCATTTATGGACAAACAAACAACAGAAACGACGCATTAGTTGTCAACAGAGTGCGTCAAAAGGGGTGTTCACACAGCATCTTTTACTCCGGTGTAGCACCGGGGCTGCCCCGGTAGAGCGTTCACGCGGTACAAAGTTATACCGGTGTAGCCCCTGAAAGCTGCTTAAACCGGTGCAAATCTAACCCTGCTCGGGAGGTGGTTTAAGAAATTTACTCCGGAGTAAATGCTAGTTTGCGGGGCGGCAGCGATATAAAACGGGACGTCTGAATGCTACAGGGGTAGACTCGCTACGCGTGAGGAGAGTTGATTACATACGGGCATTGCATAATTTGCATCCTGGTATTTTGCGCTTCCAAAATGGCGAATATCAACAACAGAACTGCGTGTCTTCCAGTGTTGCCAGATTGGGCAGTTTTAAGTGCATTTTGGCGGATTTGAACATATTTTGGGCTGGAAAACGTCAGCAGTATCTGGCAACACTGGTGTCTTCATCCACGTTGTTTTCCCGGCGCTTGGTGATGCCATGACAACGGGGACAAGGAAGTACATTTTCACACATGCGCATATTTCATTTCCGCATTATTACTCTCGTATAGCACGGTCGCAAAAACTGCCGTGTGAACGCAAGTGGGGCTGCACCGGTGCTAACACGCTTCTCTCTAGTAAGCAGGTTGTGACGTGTGAACGCTCCACAAAATTTACACCGGTGTAAGATATATCGCAACAAAATACATCGGTGCAGCATCGATGCAAATATGTGCCGTGTGAACACCACTATAGTCTAGGGTGTGTACGTTCAACACACTTCGTAGAGTGGTAGTATGCCATTTAGGACATATCCATATTCCAGGAGTCAGAGAGCTCGTGAATAATGCATACTTCCAGCTAAAATGTCAAAACTAATAAGTGTCTGTCTTTTTTTTTCTTACTTTTTCAGATAGCTGAGGATGCTACTTTTGGCACACATGCCCAAATCTGTCTAAAAAAAAAAAAAACCTTTGTGTGTCAAAATTGTTTGCATGAAATTAGACTCTGATCCTGAGGTGATTCAAAATCTCCACACATCCAAAATCTATTTCTAATATGTGTAATGACCTGACTCGACACAACTCCATTAGAAAATTATGCGAAGCCTGCAGGTTCGCGAAACGGCCCAAAAATCGATTGATGAATTAAACAAAGTAAATCTGCGCAAGCCAAAAAAAACAGCCGAACACGGTCTTCGTCACTTCTTGCCAAATGAGCTGTTCTCCAATCCAATCGTCAATTACCTCCTCCAGTTTAAATAACCACTGATGTGTACACAATACTTTTCTTTTTCTTTTCTTTTCCTCCCAGCTTATTCGTTCAACTCCCACAGCTCATTAAAAGCCCTTCCATTTATTTGCTGTGTGCTCAGGTCCTTAAATCTGCCACAACATACGAAAGCAGGCCAATTCTGTTTCTCCCTGCAGTGTTAATAGAAGGCGCACGCTGCTTCCTCATTAATTATGGCGATGTGGGAGAAACATCCTGCACCAAACAGCTCCGAGAGAAACATCTCCCGAGCAGAACGCGCAACAGCGGGACGGACGAGGCTTAAACACTCACCTCGAGGTCACATCTGGACGTCACACGATGACAGGACGGGTTAGATTTCATCTCTGTGCCGTGAGGGTGAAGTTCAGCTCCTCTCACCTGCTCCCTCAGATAACTTCACCTTTGTGGGATTGATTTTTTTTTTTAACAGTGAATTGAACTCCGAGTCAGTCATGTCAGCAGGCGGACGTACGATGTGCAAGGAGTGACATTTTCCTGTGTTTATGTTGATAATCGTTTGCGTTTGCTGCTGTTTCAGTGGAAATTAAACCCTGCATCGCAGTCATAACTTTGGAAAAAAAAAATATAAATGTTGACATGCTGGACACTCTTCAAAAAAGAAAAAAAAGTACAACAAAGTAAAGGTACTTCAATTTTAAGGTGCTACTTCGAGCCCTATCATGCCCCTTTTCCACCGAAGCAGTTCCAGGGCTGGTTCGGGGCCAGTGCTTAGTTTGGAACCGGGTTTTCTGTTTCCACTGACAAAGAACTGGCTCTGGGGCCAGAAAAACCGGTTCCAGGCTAGCACCAACTCTCTGCTGGGCCAGAGGAAAGAACCGCTTACGTCAGCGGGGGGCGGAGTTGTTAAGACCAACAACAATAACAAGACCGCGAAAGATCGCCATTTTTAAGCGACGACAAGCAGCAGCTGTACAAACGCGAAGTCATCCATTATTATTATTATTATTATTATTATTATTATTATTGTTGTTGTTGCTGCTTCTTCCGTGTTGTTTTTGCTTTGATATTCGCGCCAAGGTTTCTGCAAACGTAGCGACGTAACTGACGTATACAGCGACGTAATGACGTGGCTTCCCTTAGCACCGCGAGCGATGGAAAAGCAAACTGGTTCTCAGCTGGCTTGCAAGTTGAACGAGTTGTGAACCAGCACCGGCACCGGCCCCGAACCAGCCCTGGAACCGATTTGGTGGAAAAGGGGTATCAGAGAACGATTCAAACAGAACCCCTTGAGGAAGCGAAGAACCTTGATGTCCCAAAAGAAAGAATGAAAGCGGAGAGCTTTAACCCTGTCCGATCTGTATAACTGATCCAGGTTGATGAATATATACGTTTTATTCATTTTTCCTTCTTTCATTTTTTAAAATCAGTGAAATAGAGATTTTATTATTTAAATTAATTTTTCAAGATGATTTAAAAGTTTTACGGAAGGTTCGGCCTCTCTAAAAACAATATAAAATGTCAGTATTGAAAAAAAGCAACATTTTATGTCAAAAAAAAATTATAATAAAAATCACCCCACATTTCAAATAGTCAGACAATTCAAATACCAACGATAATTTGGTCGATTATTAAAGACATATTATCTGAAATACTGAAAAATGATTCAAAATCAAGCAAACCGTATATCATTTTCATGCCACATTTTTCTTTTTTAAACTGCTGCTCATCCTCCTTCACATGGCTGTGTAACGTACTCGGAGGAAAATGCAATCTGCCCCCTTCCTCATACACAACCTCACAGATGAACGCGATTGGCTAGTGTCACTTTGATAGACAGGGGCAGGAGTCGAGTGTGCTCCTCCCACTCAGACAGAACGGCCAGTTTGTTTTGCTTTCTCGGACTGCCAGGATTCGAACGTGTGATCTTTATTTAAATATAATCTTAAAATTAATTAAAAACAAGCAAACAATAATCTTAATTACATTTAAAAGTGTCATCTTGGTTGAACCGAGAACCCTTAAACATTGTTCAGTTTGTCTCTCGATGGGAAACTCTTAAAAGATTGGATGTGGAATCCTCGAGAAGGTTTTTCTGATCAGAGCTGAGAGAGAGAGAGAGAGAGAGAGAGAGAGAGAGAGGAATGAAGAGGATCTGTGACAGTGTTAAAGACTGGTAGTGACTTAAAAAATAAAAATTAAAAAATAATTAAAAAAACAACAACGAAGGAACACTGACATGGACAGAATTAAGGCTGGCTCGCAGTAATTATCCAGCTGCTGGAGCGCCATGGTGGCATGGCTGAAAATGAGCGCCAATTATTAAATGCACCACAGAGAAGATATAACGTGACATGAGGCTGACGACAGGACACACGCTGGTTCACATCAACTCGATACACACTCAACTGCACAGGAAGCCTCACATTAACACTCGGACCGCCTCCTGGATACGGCTGAAACGGTTCTTTCAGAAAAGAACTTGACCTGTGAGCCATGTTGTGCTGTTGTGGGCGGTCCAAAACATGGAAAGCTTAAATATCTGAACTTCCCAAAACCAGAATGATTTGGTAGAACATAATCGTAACGCTGAAATTGCGTATACTGGTCACCATGTACAGTAACTACAGATCTCAGCGCTATTCAGATGTTACATCAGAGTTACAGACACGGGGGGCGGGGCTTGTCGAAAACCAATGCATGTCCTCAGTATGCAAAAAAACGAAGTGCTTTTTTTAAATTTATTTTTTTTGGCGTAAGCATCAAGCAGATTGAAGCCCTGTGGGTTTTCTCGAAAATGGACCTCGACTGAGGTTTGAACGGCTTCATTTATGGAATCAATTTTGTGCCAAAATGTTCATACGATACTTTTGAAATATCAAACAAAAACGACAAATCAAAATACAAAAAAAAAAAAGTCAATTTTTTTAGACTGGCAAACAAATTATTCGTGTAATCGTGCAAAATCTGTCTATTACTCTTCAGAAACCTTTTATTTTTGTTCCGCGTCTTTCTCAGTTTTGTTTGACGTAATTTATTTTGGTAGCGATTCCAGCTTTCTCGTTTGCGCTCCCTGACTTTTTGCTTGCAGTTTTGGCACAAACTTGACATGTGGGTGGGCTGTCCAGGAATGCATTCCCATTGGCTAACTTGTGTTTGACTGACAGCTACGCTCAGCCATTCCCTACTCGGATTCTGGCGGACTGTTTGGCGAGTGAGCGATCCATTGACGGTAAACAAGGATGGAGTGGACTTCAGTGGCGACTATGATATTGAATTAATTCAACAAAGTGTACGTGCGGGACAAATGTGCTGTATGTGTTGCAGTAGTGCACATTATGCAGGTGTTCCGTGGCAAGTCAAATGTTAGCCTTAGCTCCACTACCCAATATAATAGCTGTCTTGCTAACGTTAAACACGCCTGCATAATGTGCACTACTGCAACACATACAGCACATTTGTCCCGCACTTACACTTTGTTGAATTAATTCAATATCATAGTCGCCACTGAAGTCCACTCCATCCTTGTTTACCGTCAATGGATCGCTCACTCGCCAAACAGTCCGCCAGAATCCGAGTAGGGAATGGCTGAGCGTAGCTGTCAGTCAAACACAAGTTAGCCAATGGGAATGCATTCCTGGACAGCCCACCCACACGTCAAGTTTGTGCCAAAACTGCAAGCAAAAAGTCAGGGAGCGCAAACGAGAAAGCTGGAATCGCAACCAAAATAAATTACGTCAAACAAAACTGAGAAAGACGCGGAACAAAAATAAAAGGTTTCTGAAGAGTAATAGACTGATATTTTGCACGATTACACGAATAATTTGTTTGGCAGTCTAAAAAAAATTGACTTTTTTTGTGTATTTTGATTTGTCGTTTTTGTTTGATATTTCAAAAGTATCGTATGAACATTTTGGCACAAAATTGATTCCATATTCATTAAGGTGTGTGCCTGATTAAGGCTCGGTGCACAATTTAAAAAAGTAAAAATAAAAAACAAAATGCAAAATAATACAAATGTGCTGGATCAAGTGCTATTGTATTAGCTGCTCAATAACGGAAGCCGTACAGCAACGTACTGGAAATACAGTCGACTCTGGTTGGATTTATTTCACCTTCTCGCTAGAATCCGTCTCGTTTTTTATTCATCTTTTAACTTTTCTCCGGACTGAAGACAAGAACAAAAACTACGCTCATGATGAAAGGGTCATTTCTTTTCCAGTGGTGTTTTTATTACAAATCCCTGTTGTGTCATTTAACGAATCCACACACAGGTAACATGTTTTAAGGAAGCATTCAACCAAACGCCGTGAGTTTTTATTAAATCAGCAGTTCAGTGACTGGACCAACATCCCAATCTCTTCTCTCCCTTGCAGAAGCTCCCGAAGTCGTTTGCACTGTATTATCCCGGGACTTATTAGCTTGCCGTATCGTCGCGGGCCCTCATAGCAAGATAACCCTTAGCCAGCCTTATCACCTACGCACAAAAGCGCCGCGATCCAATAGGCCTCTGTGTAATCCATCTCTGTCAGCTGCATTACGGAAATTACCTGTCACAAGCATCATGGTCCAGATCCTGTGATTAAAATACACACACAGACGCACAAAACTTGGGTGCATGCTTGAAAAGTATGTTTCTTGTGTCCCATCCTTTTCCTGTTCCGTATGAATTGTTAATTATAAATGACTACATGCTCGTGATGAGGGAGAACGCAGGAGAACCTCGCAGGACGGTTCTGGAAATTTAAGAACGATCTTTAACTCTTTCACTGGGTTTTCTGTCGGCTGTTTTATTTGAAGCTAAATGGATTTAAAACCTTTGTTCTCTCGTCTTGTGCGCGTGTGGAGATAAGATCAGAAGGTGTAAACTGTGCACTACCCAAAGAGTTTTCTGGAGAATTTCCAGCAATTACACAAACAGTACACAGTCCTCAACACCACACACACACACACACACACACACACACACACACACACGGAGGCGCACACACAGAGGCTTAAGTGCAGTTTAAAATAGAAATGACAATGACACCGTTGATTAAAAATGTTCCAGGGTGATAAATGTGTTAATACCGAAATCTTTGGCGACGCTAATGAACTGGCTTCCGCTCGCGGCGTGTACAAATGGAACGCGGATGTCAGAGATCAACTTGTGCAAACGCTTCTTTTAGCACGCTCTTTAAAACACACACATAACCTCGAGTCGGAAATGATCTCCACAGATTACTCCACTTTCACCTTCCTGAGCCTTTCTGCTTACTGAACAGGAAGCTTTCTCTACTTACGGCTGACATACAGGAGGCGTCTCGACTTCTCCATTCTGATTGGTCAGAAGGTGTTGATATCTTCTATAGTAACGGCACATTTCATACATGTCGGCATGCATGGCGGACGCTCCACATCAACTGAGAAAAAAACGTTGATGGAATGAGTCTCCAGTCCAAGAGCGAGCAGTTCAGATTTCTGGGAACAGAACAACCTGCACTTTTTTCCCCTCTTATTGACTTCAAGAGAGAACAAGTCGAAAGTCCTTCCCGCGCCATATCGTGCAGCGCCGATTTCCGTTTCTGTAGCCCTCGGCCTCTCGCCCATTACATAGCTAGGGTGACAGTGGGGGGGCTAGTCCTTGAGTAACCACAAGAGTTTGACTCCTCACTCACATCTGTACTGCAGCGTGCCTTGCCAGACGGCAGTAGGCGCCATTTTTATGATGGTCTTTGGTATGACCCGACCGCGAGTAGAACTCACGATCTCCTGATCAAGGGGTGGACACGCTAACCACTAGGGGTGGGTATTGGCAAAGAAGTCACGATTCAATTCGAATCACGATTCACATGCCACGATGCGATACTATCACGCGTAGGTCGCGTTAACCGACAATTGTCCGTCATTGACGGATTTTTTTTAGCTATGACGGAAAAATCCGAAGGCCGTCGGTCATTTTGACGGATGTTTACCGTTACCATTACCAATAACAGCCTAGTAATAACAATAATAAAACATAATGAAACACACAATTGAAATGATTGGCAAGTTGTGGCAGAGTTTTCTTACATACAGTATACATAGTCTTCACTGCCGTCACTTTCAATCTGAGCCGACGTTGCGGCGAGTCTTGATGTTCAGTGCATCGGCTGCTCATGTATACACTGTAGCCACTGCGCAAGGCTGTTCCGCCCATCGCGCTCCTGACCGCGCTCTGACTTTTCTAACCACTACCCAGCAAACACAAAACGTTTATAAAACGTTTCATTTGGGTTGCATTAATTGGGTTTTATTAAACGTTTATGAAACGTTGGTGAAAATTTAATAAAGTCATATTTGCTGACCCGTGGCACATTTTTTTATCATCTCTTGGTATTTTGAGATATTAAGATGTCATAATGATTGTATTACAATTATCAAAATAATCAGTAAATGAGTAACGTTTTATTGACGTTTTATAAACGTTCTCTTTAAAACGTTTCATTCACAACGTTTATGAAACGTTTATAAAACGTTATACATATTCGGAGACTTCTGGCTAAAACAGATAATATTAAAATTTCTACAATTAATTGTGTGATTATAAACACTACATGATGACATGTTTTTAAAAAGTATCAAAAAACATGGGAATAATTTTATGGAAAATAAGTGGTTGTATAAACGTTTAATAAACGCTGAAAAAAAACCTTCGATCTAGCTAAATATTTTTTAGATGTAGATTTAGATAGATAGATAAATCATTAAATGTGTGGCTCTAGTCTCGTAATTATCAAGTATGGTTTGAATAATTTGGATAGACGACCATTCGTCGTTTTATATTTGCTAAAATACACGCCCTTTTGGCCCTGGCATTTTGTTCGCTGGTTCCCTGCGCCTGCGCGACCTACGTCTTTGCGCAGGCGCAGGGACCGGAAGTAGCGCCATTTTGAGCGTGTTGCTGTTGGGACAAGATCGAGAAGGCCGGGTCCACTTAGAAGTTATCTTAGAAAATCTCCTTCATCAAAGGCTCGGACACCAATCCTGCAGCTGCAGAGGAAGACCAGGGGGATGAATGAGGAAAGCCTCAACTTATGGACTAATTTAGACGGATATAGACTTTATGGACTAAAGCCATTTAACATATTGGCCAAACAACTTATTTGATTTAATTTGCTTTTTTATTTCAACTTTTAACTGATTTTGCGCATTTGCTATGATTACGTTAACTTTAATGTTTTGGTTCTTAGTAGCAAGGCTTCTTTAATAAATTTAGGTAAATTTTTAATACTAGTATCTTTATCATTTTTGTTGTTCATGAGGGCTTTATATGTAAATGTGAATATTGTCTATGTAAAAAAACTCTGCTCTCAAATCGGTTTTGTTGAACTTGCAAAGAGGAATGAAATAAACTTAAGTGCAATAACAAAAATGTGTTGTTATATTATAAGTTTAACAGGTATTAACATGTTTCTAATCACGTTTCTAAAACATTAAAGAAACGTTTTACTATTGTTTTTAAATGGTTTTAAGAAACGTTTATACAATGTTTTAAAAAATGTTTCTGAAACGTTTCCAGAATGTTGTATGATGGTTTCCAGAATGTTTTTCAAACGTTTATAAAACGAAAAAATTGTCCACAAATTTTCGTTTTATAAACGTTATTTTGTAACGTTTCTGAAACGTTAGCCAAACGTTTATACAACGTTATATAAACGTTTTTGTGTTTGCTGGGTAGCACAGTGAGACGTATTAATGTTTCCCTTCTCTGCAGAAGACACGTCATTTTTGCTATTAAAAAAAGAGATGCATTGGGTTGTTTGTGTCGTTTCCCTGCCTGTACGTCTTAATGCAATAGCGCTCATTTAGGCTAGTTGTTTTCTTGTTTTTAAAATGAAACAAATGTCGATTTATTGTATTCTTCCCCAGCAAGCTTAGGAAGCTTAGGAACATCACTGCTCGAATATCTGCTAAACTATCGTTTTAATGAGAGCACGGGTAGACAAACTAACATTTAAACATAACTTTGTTTTATTTAAGACCTTCCGTGTCAGCCCACTACGGGTCACCGCGGGGTGCAGCTGCACCACTGGTGCAGAAAGACGGCATGCTGCAGGATTTCCTCCCTATGAAGAGAGGACTAGCAGGGTCGGGAAATCCAACTTTCAGAGGCTCTTAATTGCCGGCTTCTGATCACTTCCCTGGGAGAAATGTTTCCCGACTTCAGAACTTTGGCTGAAGTGGCGCTGGTTATTCCAGTCTCCAGTGTCGCAGCAGAGCGCGGGTTCAGCCTTCAGAATAAAATTAAAACGTCAATGAGAAGTCGTCTGTCCGAGGCAAAGACGCAAAATTTAATGACAGTTGCCTCGGCAGCAGTCTCCATTGACGACTCTGATTATGCACAAGCGAGCTCCCAATTTAAATCCATGCGGGCCAGAAGGAAGGTTTGAGCTCACGCAAACAGGTCAAATTAGATCGTCACTTAAATCGTTGTAGTTCATATTTTAACTGCAATTGTCTTGCTACGTTGTAAAATAACATCGTTCATATGCCCGTTAAGGCACAACAGCCGCAATGTTTTTAGCGGAGGGAAAATGGGTTCACAAGTGACCGAACGTCAGAATCTCTGTTCATCTTTTTGCATCATAAATACATAAATAAATGATTAAATAATACAAGCTTGTTCTGTGAATTAATTTTTAAATGAAAATGAGTCCATGAAAACACAAGTTATTAAATATATAGCATTCATAGCCTATATACATTGTCATTTAAAAGTTAAAATAAAATGACAGATAATAATGGACAATGACGGAATTTTTACGACCCTGCCCGTCAAAATGACGGACAATGAAAAAGTCTAACGCAACCACTGCTATCACGATGCATCACGATTCTTGAATTATTGCGATGCATTGCGATATATTCAACATACTTCAGTGAAAATGTAAAAAAAAAAAAAAAAATAGAGCATAATTACCAGTGGCTGTGTACGATCTGGATAGTGTCTCCAATTGATGCATAACTCACAGCAACTCAGTTCATAACTGAATTTATTGAAACGACTTTAGAGGTAGTTGCCATTAAAACAAATATTACTGTTTCCATATTTAACAAGTGGACACACTAATGACAAAAAGTGCATAGGATTTATAAAACTAAAAATAATAAAAGAAAACTAATAAAGATAGATAGATAGATAACACCTTTATTTAAAAATAAAAGATAAATCACCCAGGGTAGTCCAATCAGGTAGCCACAAGAGCAAACCTGCTATCAATAGGAGCCCTGGGTAAAAATAAAAAATTGATTAAAATATTATTTACATTAAAACTTCATAATAATAATACTAAGAATATTTAAACAATGATAAAAAAAAAGCTTAGTTAAAAAGTATATATATATATATATATATATATATATATATATATATATATATATATATATATATATACATATATATATATTCCACTACAAACTAGTATGATCATTAAAAACAGTACAACCATGATAATAAAAAGCGCGCTTCGCAGTTTCAGTCCGCACCAAAGGGAGACGAAGTAAATTGCTCTGGCGAGTAGTTCTCGCAATTACGTTTCTATTAAAATTAAAATAGTCTTTAAAGTATTGCGGGCATTGACCATTTAAACTTTTTCGGACTAGCTTAACAATATTTACGTCGCGTCTGGATTGTAATGACTGCCATTTAAGATAACTCATTGCGCTGGCACTGTCTGATGTCTGGGCAACAGTGCGCGCCGCACGATTCTGGAGGCGTTCTAAATTCCCACTACTGACCTCCCCGCAACAAGTCCAGGCACCAGAACAGTACTCAATAATAGGTCTTATCATTGATATATAGATTACATTTGCACTATGAGTTGTTATATGGCAACGCACCCGACCAAGCATACCAACGCGCTTACCAGCCTTACTTATAACAAATTTGACATGTTCAGTCCAGCTAAGCCGGTCATCAAATACAACTCCCAAATACTTAAACTCAAACACTCGTTTGATAAGTAAACCGTTTAACATGATAGAAAAACTGTCAATATTTGAAAGTCTAGGTGAGGTCCCAAATATCATAGATTCAGTCTTTGCGACATTTATAAATAAACTATTAGCCCTAAGCCAAGACTCGATTTTGGTCAGTTCTCTGTTAAGGGTTAAAATAAGGCTGATCAGTGCTGTTAATTGGCCTCAGTGGTCTTTTAAACCAGTGAATTGAAAACATTCAAACGGCTGCCATATCCCACTTCTTCCAGCACCGCGCTCAGCACCTGGGCAATGTTGGTGCCGGTGTGGGACTCAAACATAGCCCTAGTCTGTAACACATGGGAAACTAACCCCCAGCTCTCGTCAATGTGGTGCGATGTTATGGTGAGGTATGGCTCCGTGGCTCACGAAGTCCACCCATCGCATGTGAGGGCAACGCTTTCTGCGGAGGCGAGGGATTTTTTAACTTGTAGCTGTACCTCTTCATACATGTCTGGGACCATTACCTCCGTAAATTGTTTTCGGCTCGGGATCACATAGCGAGGCTCGAGTATGTTTATCATATTTCTGAACCCACTGTTCTCAACCACGCTGTACGGCCGTAAATCCTGGCAAATAAACTCGCCAATCGACTCGGTGATTTTTTTGGCACGTGCAGATGAAGGTGCAAGTTTGCTATCAATGGTCGTTTGTCTTGTCATGGGTTGCGGTGCTTGCTGCTGTTGCAGTTTTTCTGGATGGCGCCTCTGCACGTGTGCTCTTAAGTTTGTTGTGTTCCCACAATACTTCATCATCGTGTTACAGTATCTGCAAATTGCGTTTGTCAGGTCAATTTTGTTTTTACCCTCTTTGTTTTTGAAGCCGAAATGTGCCCAAACATCAGCTTTAAAATTTGACAGAGGCGGACGAATCTTTTCGGTTTCTTCCATGTTGGGATTTGTAAACAGAGTTGCAGTCGCATATGATGTCTATGCAGAATGTCTAGGTCGCAGTAGCCCGCCGCCGGAAATGCCACTGGCATGAAGGCAGCGGGCATCAAAAACTCCACGGCGACATCTACAGGACTGGAAGTTGTACTCTACTTGTTTTTGGCTGATGTTCGCCAACCATTCATACAATTTTATTTATTCATTTTTTAAAATTAATAATCGATATTTGGCGTCAAGAATCGATGCAGTATATCGTGAAAGTTAGTATCGCGATGCATTGTCATGACGATTATTTTGCACACCCCTACTAACCACTAGGCCAACTCGCGGTCCAAGAGAGAACAAGAGTGATGACAAAATGACTGATTGTTTCATAGACGTCCCAGAACATTAAAAGTGACTATTAATCGTTATAAAAGTACGACATTTCATTCTTTTGCTCGAAGACGCAAAGTATGTCGGATGCTGCAGTATAAACATACATGTCAACCTATACGGATTGTCCGGAAATTATACGGATTTTAGCTCATTTCAAGGGCGTATAAACAAAGTCTTACGGATTTTCAGTATTTTCTGACCTAAATTTATTTTGTGTATCTTACTTGAACATCGTCAGCTGATCGTCGCAAAAACATACAAAAGCTCGATTTATAGACAAAGAAGAGCGTGTACGCAGGGGCAGATAACCCAGACTATATGAAACCGGATGTTTATTCCTCAAGCCTCGTGCAGTATCGCGACTGCGAGACTTCGCTCGTTCCGGTCATGCGCACGATCTGCATTTAAACGCGCCAAACGGTCATTGTTCGAACGATTTTCTCATTGTGCAGAGCGACATTGTTTACACCTGAGAGATTTTGAATAGCGTCTGCTGAGTGAAAGAATGGGAACACCGAGAAAGAAAATGAGATACGGCGGGCGGTATCTTCCTGAATGGAAGGAGACATTTAATGGTGTCATTGTTCAGGCGAAAAATGAGGAGTAGAACAGTTTGTGTGCGAGATATAAAAGTTGCTGCGTCTGGAGTTTATGACGTGAGGGAACACATGAGGTCCAAACTACATCAGCGAAATTTGCACCAGAAACAGAATCAGCCGCAAATGACGATGTTTGCAAAGCCTAAGACCGATGATCAACCAACAAGTGTAATAAGAGCAGAAGTTACGATCTGTAATTTTATCGCTCAGCACAATTTGCCGCTAGCCGTTGCGGACCACCTGACAGAACTGTTGCCGCGAATTTGCACGGACAGTACGATTGCGAAATCTATCAGCTGTAGGCGCACCAAAACAACGCAAATAATCAAAAAGAGCTTGGCCCCCGAAGCTACACTACTGATCATCCAGCACTGCCGGACGTCACCATTTTCCTTGATGATCGACGAATCCAATGACAAAAAGACGGACAAGCGACTGGCCGTTTTGGTGCAGATCTTCGACATAAACAGAGGGGCGAAGTCAAGAATCATAGACATGCCCGCGTGCAATATCGGCACAGGCGAGGCGATTTTCGACATGCTGGACGAAGTTCTCAGGCAAGTTATATTTACTTATTTATTTATTAAGTTTGGTGCGATTCGAAGGCTATAAGGATTTTATGTTGATTTTATGGATTTCTTCCTCTGATACTACAGGTGGGCGCCCAAAGGGGTTGACATGTATGTATAAGAGGAATAAAACACTTTAGGATGTTGCCTTTATTGGGCAATAATCAATTCCAGAGAGATGGAAATTTATGGGCGGAGTTAAGTTCTAGTTGGTATAAATCTAAACAGAAGCCTGAAGATCTCATCTCATCTCATCTCATCTCATCTCATCTCATTATCTGTAGCCGCTTTATCCTGTCCTACAGGGTCGCAGGCAAGCTGGATCCTATCCCAGCTGACTACGGGCGAAAGGCGGGGTTCACCCTGGACAAGTCGCCAGGTCATCACAGGGCTAAGCCAAAAGATTCTTTTTTTTTTTTTTTGATGATGATGATGATGATGATGATCACACATCTTTTTTAATTTCCCAAACCGCACCTTTAAAATGACATTTTGTCCAGATTTTATTGGATTTTTTATTCAAACGAAAAACGAGAAAATGATACGCAGATACGGGAGCAGGATTAAAATAATCAAGACCGAAATCCCAAGAAAAAGAGCAGCGCGTCTCTTTCTTGACTTTATGCAATACTTATGGCACTGAAAAATGATCCGAGGATATTGATAGAACAACTTATTTCGGGTAATTTATGAAACGGACTCAACGTCGTCACGTTTAACATTTTCTCCATATATTATGTGATGAGTGAGAGTAAAAATGTCACCTCGCCTTTATGGATCAAAGTTATATTCGACGGCTTTCCACGCTGCCCATAATTCCGTTTAATACCCCGTGTCTGTCTGTCTGTTAGGGAAATGTATTCATAGTCACACAGCCCTTTTTTTTTTTAGTTTGGATTTTGTCAGCAGACAGATGTGACTTTAAGGGACTGAGAAAAGCCACACTGAGTGCTGTTTTTATTCATAATTCACCACGCTCTCAGGTTATCCATCTGCCAGGTTTAAACAGAAAGACTGCACTATTTGGGAAAATAGATAATAAGAGAGTGTGTGTGTGTGTGTGTGTGTGTGTGTGTGTGTGTGTGTGTGTGTGTGTGTGTCCACGTGTCTTATCTGCATCCAAATTCTGCTCGATGTACACAAAATGATTCATATGTGGAATTAATTTTCCATCTCCACTTTTACTTCTCTGCTGTCTCATTCAAATATGTATTACAAAAAAAAGTGTTGCCAAACATTACAAATCTTTCATCATGTGTTTAAAATAATATTTCAAAAAATACACAAATGGCAAACACGTCTTGATTAATTTTCTCTCAGTACAGTTCTGACTGTAGTGCAGCTGCACAGGACCGATTTATATTCATCTATATTCATCGTTCGAGTATGTTATCGTTTCTGTTGTTTATTTAACGTTGATGGAAGGAGTCTTCAGCGTCGGCACTTCGTTTCTGACACGGGAAAGTGTTCTCTTCTGTTTCATTCATTTAGACTGCACATCGCTGCTCTGACGTCAGTGAAACCAAGCTGTTTCACAAACGTTCCACAACATTAAATGTAACGGGAAACAATTGGTTTGGTGGTGGTTGATTATTTTCCGATAACGGCACAAGAATGTTCGAGTTGATCGAAGATTCGGATGGCATACAGGCTACACCCGTTTGACAGAAACATTGTGCTTCAGGCCACGCCCACTTTGGGTTCAAATCCAATAACACAGACCCACAAACAAAGAACAGGTTCACCGAATTCTGAATCGTTCTGAGCATTTTCATCTCATCTCATCTCATTATCTGTAGCCGCTTTATCCTGTTCTACAGGGTCTCAGGCAAGCTGGAGCCTATCCCAGCTGACTACGGGTGAAAGGCGGGGTTCACCCTGGACAAGTTGCCAGGTCATCACAGGGCTGACACATAGACACAGACAACCATTCACACTCACATTCACACCTACGCTCAATTTAGAGTCACCAGTTAACCTAACCTGCATGTCTTTGGACTGTGGGGGAAACCGGAGCACCCGGAGGAAACCCACACAGACAACACGCAAACTCCGCACAGAAAGGCCCTCGCCGGCCACGGGGCTCGAACCCAGGACCTTCTTGCTGTGAGGCGACAGCACTAACCACTACACCACCGTGCCGCCCCGTTCTGAGCATTGTGACCAAAAAATTAACTGGTTCGGAAGCTGAAAAGTTGGTTCGGATCTGGAACCAAAATATAGCTGGTTTTTCCAACGCAAACCATGATGACATCAGTGGGCGTGTCATTAGTTTGGAGAGGAAGTGAAGAGCAGCAATGGAATTGAAAAAAAAAATGGAGCAAAAACAAATATCTGCAACAACAGAACAAAAGCTCACAGGTAAATCGATGCACTCCGACATCTTGTTACGACTGTTTAGGCCTGTTGTGAATTTATTGTGCCCCACCCTCCGTTCGTGACGCGTCCGTGATTACAACGGTTCCGGAAAAAAAAATGGTGAAAACGTGGGCTGGATCGCAAGCTAGCACCAAGGTTCAAAGAATTCTGAATGGAACCGGTTCAAGAACCCGATCCCTGTTGGTCCAAAAGGGATCACTTCGTTTCTCAAATACCCCTTTTCCACCAAATCAGTTCCAGGGCTGGTTCAGGGCCGGTGCTGGTGCTGGTTCACAACTCGTTCAACTTGCGAGCCAGCTGAGTACCAGTTTGCTTTTCCATAGCTCGCGGAGCTACGTCATTACGTCGCTGTATATGTCAGTTACGTTGCTGTATATGTCATTACGTCGCTGTATACGTCAGTTACATCGCTACGTTTGCATAAACCTTGGCGCGAATATCGAAGCAAAAACAACACGGAAGCAGCAGCAGCAGCAACAACAACAACAACAATAATAATAATAATGAATGACTTGGCGTTTGTACAGCTGTTGCTTCTCGTCGCTTAAAAATGGCGATCTTTCGCGGTCTTGTTCTTGTTGTTGGTCTTAACAACTCCGCCCCCCCCCGCTGACATAAGCGGCTCTTTCCTCTGGCCCAGCAGAGAGTTGGTGCTAGCCTGGAACCGGTTTTTCTGGCCCCAGAGCCAGTTCTTTGTCAGTGGAAACGGAAAACCCGGTTCCAAACTAAGCACTGGGCCCGAACCAGCCCTGGAACTGCTTTGGTGGAAAAGGGGCAAAAGTGACCAGGAGTCCATGAAGCATCACCAGGAGGAGCTCTGTGAAACACCGAAGTCAACTCAGATCTCATTTGTTCTGTTCCGTCAGTGTTAACTTCAGGAATAGAAAGTTCTCGGCCTCCCAAAAAAAAAAAAAAAGTCTTAAAATAATTTAAACTAAATAAATCTATACTGTGGAGGTCTGTGGAATTTATTTGACAGTTTAAGGAGTGACGAAAAAGTTTGAGAACTTTCCCCAGCGATAACAGGGACAGAGAGCAGCTCTCCAGGAATCGACTCGGGTGCGAACGTTCGCCTTCGCTGCAGTCCAGTGAAGTCCAGAGCTGAGAAAATGAGAGCATTATGAAACATCGCCGTCAGCGAGCTGCACTGAGAAGACACCATGGCAGCATGTCTGTCAGAGGAGGACAGCTGCCTGCTAAATAATTTAAAGCCAACATGCGATAATGCGTGACATTATATTATATTATATTGTATTATATTTTACATGCTGTAGATTGCAGTAACAACGCACTACTTTTTTTAAAATATAATGCTCTGTTTGCTTTGGGCCGAAGTCCACCTGCTCTGAGCACAATGCATTACAATCACAGGCTACATAATACCTGTGGGGCAAAAACGCAGGACAAGCAGCAATCATTAACAGCATGCTGATTGTACACACACACACACACACGAACACACACACACGAACACAAAAGAGCCATAATGTGAGGTCATTATGCAACTAATCACCAACATTTGCGTCTTTGTTATTATTCATTTATGTTTCCGTTCAGCGGGTTGGACCCAGAAGTAAAGCTCACTTCCTGATTGAAAAGTTCTATTCTATTCCATTCTATTATCTCTGTCCTTTTTTTTATCATCATTATACACAACGATGATAATGGAACGAATCCCAAGGCATTGCGACAGATAGGACGATGCGGCTGAAGAAAACTGCGCAAATCCGCCGACGCGGGCATTCGGACGACGCTTTGTCATGATAAATAGGTCGGTAATGCACATGGCTCGTGGTGGAGAGATAGACAGAACGTCATTCTCCGTTGCTTTTCAGTCGAGCGCAGAACGTAGGAACGCTCCCCGCGGGCAGTGCGGTGTGTTTGAGACGACACGGTCCAGCCTCCTGTCTTTCGAGGCCACGCTTGGCTTTTTCAGCAGAGAGCTAAAGATGTTTGCTATCGTTTCAAAGGCTTCCTAGAAAAGGCTGTGTGTGTGTGTGTGTGTGTGTGTTGTTCTATCTTAATGAGGACCAAATGTCTTTATAAGGAGAGGAACCTGACGAAACAGGACTCAATGCCATGTCAGCATATAGTTTACAGATATAGTAATAAAGGAGATGTTACGATTAGATCAATGAAAGAAAAATAGTGTACGTGTGTGTGTGTGTGTGTGTGTGTGTGTGTGGTTTCAGGGGTTGGGAATGAGAGCTGTGACAACTAGCTGAGGGAGAGAGAATAAAAGAAAGAGCAAGAGCGACTCGCTCTGTGCATCTGTGTGTGTGTGTGTGTGTGTGTGTGTGAGTGAGAGACAGTGCTATTGTTTGGCGCACAGAATCCGTCAGCACAATTTTGCTAATATGCAAGCAAATCTACAGGAATGCTACAGAGCAGAGGTCAGGGCTTATAATATAAATGGCACCTTATTTTCCTGCACACACACCTTTTTATTCCACACACTACTCCTCCATCTGCTCGAGTGTAGTAGCCGAGTGGTGTGAGGTGCTGTTAGCCAAATTGCAGCGTCAAACTAGCGCGTGTGTGTGTGTGTGTGAGAGAGAGAGAGAGAGGGGGAGTGTGTGAGAGTTTGTTTCACATTAATATTTCTGTGCATTAATTACCCCGGTGCCCCAGCTCCGTTACTAAATAATTTAATGTCACGTTTGATCGACTCCCCCCCCCACCCCCCCCATTGCTAATTGCTAATTTAAGTGGCGATGATTTATTAGCGCTGTATGATTACTTTAGCTACAGATGCTAATGCACTCACAACACGCTGCGTTCAGACTCCGGTTCTGTAAATCAGTGCTTGTCCAAAGTTCTTTTTTTTGGGTTTAAATCAATACTACACTGCGTTGCATTAGTATTTGCCCCCTTTGAAGGTTTCTATTTTTGTCCTGCATCACGGCCAAGTTTTAGATTTCCGTAGACGACACAAATGAGCTCCAGCTACGTCGTATCAAGACATCCAGACTCGGAATGACGACATGGAATTAATTGTTCCTGAATTGTAATTAATTGGATTATACATCACGACTCCGTAGGGTGGGGTTGGATTTTGGAGGGGATGTAGCCTACCGTAAGACAGCTTGCAAAATCACTGACAACGAAATATGGACACGTTCTTGGCAGAGTGAATACTTCTGCAAACCACTGGAAGCTTGAAGCTATATTTAACCTGAAAAAAAAAAACAAACTATAATGCTGCCACCACCATGCTTCACGAATTGCAAATAAAATCCATTTCAGTTCACATTCAAGGAGGTGAACATTCATCTAACGACTGTGTGAGATGCTGTGAAGCATTAATCACATGATCAGGATGGTCATCTCTAAAAGCGCAATTGAATCAATCACATCGTAAATTACACCAATTTTGGAGCACGATATGATGAAAGGCCATGGGGGGGTTGGGGCGGGGGTCAGAACCCCACGGTATTTCTCAAAATGTGGCAGAAGAACGAATTGCTGTAATTAAGGCCTCACCTGCAGACATGGCTTTTAAGCATGCTCTGGATTGGAATTCTCATTATCGTGCACTTGGAAGCGATGCCTTCCTGTCACTGAAGTGTGTCATGTCCAGCTCGTTATGGCCGTGTAGGCTGGTCACCTCCAGCACACACATACACAGTCCTAATGAGAGTACAAGCTCCAATCTGGCTGCACATGAAAGCACATCTTTGCTCAACAACCTGAAAACTAGCTCCGAAGACGTTCCTTTCAAGATGTTCCCGCTTTGAACGGTTGAAGGTTTCATCATGATGGGATGAAATTCCAAGTTGGCTGACGGGAAAAAGTTCATCCTGAAACGCAGTCAAGATGTTGATTTGGAAATATCCGACAAGCGATTTTAGAGTTTCATGGAACGGAAGAGCTTCGTTCATTTTCCCGCACCGTCACATTGTTGAAAAATCAAGCTTCCACAGAGCAGAGACACTGCAGCAAAAGACTTCGCGTCCCAGAATCCACCGCAGCGATATGACGGAGTCAGAGCAGAGACTCGGCTGGGTTAATTAGTGATCTCCGAGTTCGTGAGCGTTGTGGCGTGATAGCTTTAGAAGCTGGACAGATGAGGAGGTGAGCGAGCTGGAGAGTAAAACACTAAAGCGCCGCTGCATCACTCTTTAAGTAGAGATGAAATGACGGCACCAGAGCATTGTGGGTAATGTCAGAAAGTTACAGATAAGTCGGCATGCTCGAACACAAGGCTGAAATGAAACAAACAGTCTTGCTTCTCATTGTATAAATCAGTAGTGAAACTCGGCAGAATGCGACGCACATGGTCGCTGTTTGTTATGCGTGCCATTAGCACGAGCGAGCACAAACGAGAACTGATGATTATGAGCGCTTGAACATTCTGTTGCTTTGTTACCGAGAATGGATGATGCTAGAGGCCCTTTTTTTTCAGGATCATTTCACCAAAGCGGGAGACGATGCTAAAAATGGAGGACTGATCTCACGAGTGACCGAGGACTTTCTCCACATGGCACCTCGCTCGACCACGGACTCTCGGAATGTGAGCGTGTGGGATAAATATAAATCATTTCCTTTTCAATTGAAAGACTTTGTTTCACATACGGCATCTCTCGAGCTTTTCCTTCAATCCTGCCTGCGCTAGAAAATCAACAACATGTAAGATTAGGTAAATGTGTGGGAGGAATAAATGTCTTCCGTTCACACTGGTGTGGAATTATATCTACATAGAGTTCGACAAGCATGAAGGCAATGCCATGCAACGAAACGGAAAAGGCAGGACAATTGCTTTCGGGCCTTTTTTGAGCTCCGAAAATGCCAAACACAACCTCGCATCAATAAAGGATTAGCCCTGCAGTGGTGACTGTAAGACCGAGCAAATAAACAACGGTTTATTCTCCGCATTCTCTCGCTCTGCAGTCATCCAAACAATAACTCATTCCTGTGCCCGCCTGAGCTGGCAAAGCATTGTGGGTACGAGTGACAATGAGCAATGGAGCCGGAGGCAACTCGGAAAAGCTGTGTTGTTATTATCTAACCAAAGCGATATGGTGCACCTTGAAGGGAAGACTTGGACCCCCTCCCCGAGTCCCCCGAGTATGAAATCAGTCACCTATCTCTAAAATGCAACCCCTCTGGCCTCTTTATTCAAACCGCCGACAAAAGATTCGCTTCTACACCTCGTCCGGTGTCGTATCTATTACCGCCGACATTATAGGCATCATTCTTTTTTTTTCCTCTCTATATATGGGTTTCTGTGCAACAGTCCGATCTGATGAAATCAATATCTGCCCCTTTACAGGCATTAAAAACCAGGCAGGCGGAGACTGCTGATACGACTCGGTCTTATCAAAGCCCAAAAAAGCGCCGTGCGAGGAGAAAAGTGAGAAGCGTTATTCCCCCCACCACCACCACCTCCCCACCCCATCATCACTCTGATGCCAACATCTGACTCCTGTTTTCTCTTTTCAAACACAAGCGTTCACACTTGCGTCAAAGTTCTGACGTTCCAGCTCACCAAACATACCAAACCCAAGCGAGAAAATGTCGCCAAATTTATCCTGAAAGCTCATCTCGGGTTGCACCGTTCAGATTTACACTACCGTTCAAAAGTTTGGGGTCACCCAGACAATTTTGTGTTTTCCATGAAAAGTCACACTTTTATTTACCACCACAAGTTGTAAAATGAATAGAAAATAGAGTCGAGACATTTTTCTGGCCATTTTGAGCATTTAATCGACCCCACAAATGTGATGCTCCAGAAACTCAATCTGCTCAAAGGAAGGTCAGTTTTATAGCTTCTCTAAAGAGCTCAACTGTTTTCAGCTGTGCTAACATGATTGTACAAGGGTTTTCTAATCATCCATTAGCCTTCTGAGGCAATGAGCAAACACATTGTACCATTAGAACACTGGAGTGAGAGTTGCTGGAAATGGGCCTCTATACACCTATGGAGATATTGCACCAAAAACCACACATTTGCAGCTAGAATAGTCATTTACCACATTAGCAATGTCTCATCTCATCTCATTATCTCTCGCCGCTTTATCCTTCTCTACAGGGTCGCAGGCAAGCTGGAGCCTATCCCAGCTGACTACGGGTGAAAGGCGGGGTACACCCTGGACAAGTCGCCAGGTCATCACAGGGCTGACACATAGACACAGACAACCATTCACACTCACATTCACACCTACGCTCAATTTAGAGTCACCAGTTAACCTAACCTGCATGTCTTTGGACTGTGGGGGAAACCGGAGCACCCGGAGGAAACCCACGTGGGCACGGGGAGAACATGCAAACTCCGCACAGAAAGGCCCTCGCCGGCCACGGGGCTCGAACCCGGAGCTTCTTGCTGTGGGGCGACAGCGCTAAACACTACACCACCGTGCCGCCCCCATTAGCAATGTATAGAGTGTATTTCTGATTAGTTTAAAGTGATCTTCATTGAAGAGAACAGTGCTTTTCTTTCAAAAATAAGGACATTTCAAAGTGACCCCAAACTTTTGAACAGTAGCGTATATTCAAAATAACATTCTGGAACAATCAATAAGTCACCAAGAAGCAACGAGGAGTAATCCATCGCACCGCTGAAAAACAAAGGAAACAATTAAAAAAAATGACCGAATCTTGAAATTTGATCCGCTGCACAAACTGGTGTGGAGGTGTAAACATCCGACAGAGCCACTGTTTACACAACATACAAATACAGGATTTTGAGAATGAGTCAGAATAGCAACGGATGCTAATATCTGATATTGCAAGAACATAACGCAATATTTCAAGAAAAAAAAAATCACAATTTTCCAGAAAAGCCAGATTTTTTTTCAAGCAAAATGGTCATCTGTCAAGGAAAAAGTCACAAGCAACATCTCAAAAATAAAGTTGTAATATTTCACGAAAAAGTCATGATATTTAAAAATAAAATAAAGTCGTTTCAAGAAAAACGTCAATATTTCAGTTCATAATTTTTTTTTTAAAGTTATAATATTTCAAGGAAAAAAGGTCACAATGTATATCTCATGAATAAAGTCGTAATATTTCAAGAAAAAAGTTAGATTTCAAGGAAAAAAGTCAGAATATTTCAGGAAAATGTCAATATTTCAATTTCAAAAAGTCACAATATTTCAAGGAAAAAAGTCAACCAAGCTCTCGAATAAAAATGTAATATTTCAAGAAACAAAGTCCTGATATTTACAAAAAAATGTCAGAATTTATCAAAAAAGTTATATTACTTCCAAAGAAGGTTAATGAAAAAGACAGCGTGCATTTAGTGAACTTATACTTTAATTTTACACTATTTATTTTTTCCTCCTCAATATACTATGAGGTTTTTCTCATTTAATTCCAGATTTATTCTTGAACTATTCGCACTTTATTCTCGAAATCGTCTGTTAATTTTTTCAAGTGGTCCTAAAATACGGTCAGAAAATGATTTGTTAAATCATGACCTGATGGGTTTCATCTTTTTTGTTCTTATTCAGCTTTTTTTTTTCTCTTTTTAAAACAATTTGATCTCCACTGATGCGATCCGTCAGGGTAAATCCAGCTGAAGAAATATTGAAGTGAATCTTCCTTGCAATACAATGACACTCGTTACGACAAGGTTTAAATAAAAAATAAATAAAAATTCAAAGCCCTAGACATCATTGTGTAATTCCCAAGGTTCCGAAGCAATAAACGTACAATGGTTTGTCCATGTTTTTTCAGATGTGCTTTGAATACAACAAGTGGTGGAAAAACAGATCGACCGTCACGCCAGCGACACAGACATTAGCACACAATTAAAAAAGATATTTCTGATTCATTTTGTGTCGGAGGCTGAACAGAAGTCTGATGTCTGTTAAATATGGAAATTAATAAAATAAAATGCTTTAAATGATCCTGTAAAACCATTTCAGAAGAATGTGTGGCCTTGCACTTCAACTCACTGTTGTCATTCATGTCATTAGAAAAGTGTATTTTTTAAAATCATAAAAAATGTCAGTGCTTCCAGGGTCAAAGTTCACAAGAATGAGCTGCCTTTTTAATCGGCGCCAGTACAAGTTATATATTTACTTGTCAATTCTGTTTTTCTTGGAAATAATTCTGACATATCATCGGTGTTATACCTTTCAGTCTTCCTGGAAAATATTTATTTTTTCGTCCTCGGTTGGTTCAGCAACACGCGCTGCCATTTTCTTCTTTCGGGTTTTTTTGGCGGTTGGCAAACCAACTTAAAGGTGCATTACCGCCACCGACTGGGCTGGAGTGCGGGACAGGAGATATTGCGGAGGGGACTATATTCTTCAAGCAAGTTTTGTTTCTTTTAAATCCTTGATAACAAAGTGATATATCTGACTTGATGCACTCTGCCATTTTTTTCTCTACTCACGGTATATGAGCCGATAGCCTAGTAGTAGAGTAGCCAATCAGAGCGTGCGGTCTCTCATATCCAGTGAATGTGGATATAATTTTTAAAAAAGGTTATTCATTCCAAAAATGCATTTTATTCACAATCACAATTTTCCAAATCGAATCTGAAAACAATTTAAAATTTGAAAATGTACAGGATTTTTTTTCCAAGAGCTGAATCGAAACTGCCAGAACGCTGAGATCATGTAAAAATCGCATTTTAGTAGCTTTTTGAAGAACATCTACAAAAAAGCCTCCAATGAGGCTGTCGCTCATCCCGGCCGCTACTGCTGTGTGTCAGTTTGAAATCCAATCAATCCTGTAGGAGGAGTAGCGATTTTTGTGAAATTGCATTTGTGACCCCTGTGTAGCCTCATCCATGGCAGACGGCGCCACCTGGTGAACAATCCTCGTTGGAATATGTCTTTTGAGTCTTCTGGGTGAGTTTCAATGAAAACGTCCCAGCAGTTTACGAAGAGTAGCGTTTAATTCGATGAGCGGCCTAAAACTTTCAGACACCCATAAAATTGTAAATATGACAGATGGTGCCACCGTCTTGACAAGTTTTATGCACACCCACCTGGGGAACACTGGTTGGGAGTTTGATCAAAGGACGATCAATCCTGTAGGACAGGGGTATCCAAACTGATCCATAAAGGGCCGTGTGGCTGCAGGTTTTCATTCCAGCCATGCAGCAGCACACCTGACTTGGCTCATTCAACCAACTGAACTGTCTTCACACAGTCAAATACTTGCAGACACACCCACCCTTGATTAAAGGGTGGGTGTGTCAGTTGATTGAATAAGTCAAATCAGGTGTGCTGCTGCATGGCTGGAATGAAAACCTGCAGCCACACGGCCCTTTATGGATCAGTTTGGACACCCCTGCTGTAGGAGGAGTAGCGATTTTTTAAGTTGTCGATGGACAATGGCGGATGGCAGACGGACGGACGACGCGTGATCGCATAAGCTCGTCCGGACGAGCTGATAAAAATGGCTCTCCTCCAGTTCACTGAACCGACGCTTTAAATCTGAAGGTGAGGGTACATTACACACGAGCTGATTGGTCAATTTTGTGACGTTCGTCCTGATGTACAATCTTTGCAAACCAAGTGCATTTCTGAGTAGAATTTGGAGATTTTTTAAAATGTAATTTCACCAAAACAACAAACCATCTGCCACATCAATATAAAGCACCCGCAGTGGCAAAGACTAAAATAAACTCTTTTTCAGACTTCGTACTTCGGCCCATCGAGTGCCCCCTACCCCGTGTGGAGAACGCGAGGACGCGAGTAAGCTACGAAGCGTGCACTCTGATTCCACGCTGCTAATTAAAAACGTTAATCTTCTGACATTTCGGGTCGGTCGGGGTTAAATCGCTCGACGTGCAGCTCACTTCTGGGACCCGCCGCTATCTCTGCTCAAAAGCGAACTCTGTGATTAATCCTTTATATTCGTCAGAGATTTCGAGCGGAGCGTCAGCAATTAAATTAACAACTACAAAGTGTATGAAAGAAAAATCTCTCTTAATTCAGGTCCTTACTGATTCTACGCATCGTCACAGAGAAATAAGACACTTTCTATGATCCCTGTATTAATAAAGCATTATTACTGTCCTCATAATGATTTGGAAGTCAGTGTAAGTGTTTTATAAGCTCTATGAATGTTCATAGCACGTTATGGAACAATGATGCATCACGTTGTAACACGTTCATCGCCAAAGGAAACCTGTGAATAATTCGAAAGCAACTGTCGTGCTTATTAACATAAATGCTCATCATCATTTCTTTCATGGAAAGTCCATGTTATTCCGAATTATAACTTTATTTTTCTAACTTGATAAGGGAACTCCATATCGTTGACACAAAGACACACCGACACCAAAGTGGATTATTTTCATCCATTTACGGTGATATTTAATGATGTGGAATGTCAGCGCGAGTTCCTTTCCCTGCTGACGTTACTGCAGCCGTGCACAGTCGAGCTCGGAAAGATAACACGACGAAATGCTGTAAATCCTCAGGAAATCTAACGTCACGGCTTTCATTCTGACTCCGACCAAGCACTCGCACTGGAGACTCCTTCCTTAAATATTACTTCAGCACTGAAACTCCTGATAGAAAGCTTCACCAATCAACTTTCAACAATCCGTTTCGGCACAGCGTCCGCCATCCAAACCTCTGCGAACAAGCGGTTACTACGGTATAGCAGCGATACCGCATTAGGAAAAAAAAAAAGTGTGTGAACGTAAACGTTATCTGCAGCCGCACCAATCAGAATCCACTGATCATTTACAATTCAAGCTTTTCAAAGAATTATTTCTCGAGTGTTAATTATTTCTCATCTCATTATCTGTAGCCGCTTTATCCTGTTCTACAGGGTCGCAGGCGAGCTGGAGCCTATCCCAGCTGACTACGGGCGAAAGGCGGGGTACACCCTGGACAAGTCGCCAGGTCATCACAGGGCCGACACACAACCATTCACACCTACGCTCAATTTAGAGTCACCAGTTAACCTAACCTGCATGTCTTTGGACTGTGGGGGAAACCGGAGCACCCGGAGGAAACCCACGTGGACACGGGGAGAACATGCAAACTCCGCACAGAAAGGCCCTCGCCGGCCACGGGGCTCGAACCCGGACCTTCTTGCTGTGAGGCAACAGCGCCAACCACTACACCACCGTGCCGCCGTGTTAATTATTTGAGCTTCATTAATTCGAGTTGATAAAAAATGCTTGCAAGGAATCATGTTTCTCACTGGACTGACATTTTCTCATCGCCGTGAGCCTTTCAAACATTCGATCGTGCTCAGTGATTTCTCCGCTGAGCGGCTCGACAAACAGCATTCAAAACACGCCGGGTCGTCACCAGGGCCGTAAATGACCTGGTCAGTTTTTTGTTGTTGTTTTTATGGTCAGAGGGAAGAGATTCGATATTAAACCAAGCATCAGAGCTTGGTGGAGAGGACTGGAGGTGATTGCTCTGGCTGATGCTGATATTTGTAGATAAATGCCACATCCCTGAAGGTTCTCCCCGCTGTGAATTATTAGGAAAGCGTCATTGATCTCCAACGAAATCACAATAATCTCCAGTTTTCATCCTGGTCTTTACCGGACGCTCAGCTGCAACTGATATCGCAGAGGTGTTTTCCCTTCCTTTCCCTTCTGGTTTTTTTTTTTTTTTCAGGACACTAAAGTGATTTCCTCCCATCCTTCCTCTGCAGTGGTCTGTGTGTGTGTGTGTGTGTGCGCGCACACGCAGTATTGGTTTTATAGGCTCAATAAAAAGACTAAAGCCCCCTCCACGACTGCAAAGCTCTGCACCATATGTGGACAAACTCGATTCCTTTTCCAGTGATGAATACGCTGATATAATAAAGACGTGTTTATGGAAGAGCTTCTCCGCTTTTTCTGCGCTGAAGAATTTCATTACGGCGTCTGCGGTCGTCGCGGGTCGCACTTGGTGTAGCAGAGAGTAACGGAGCGCTGCGATCGTTCAGCGACAGCCTACGTGGATTTTTGCATTCGTTTCTCGTCTTCAGTCATTTGGAAAACAAAATGGTGCATAAACATTTGGTTTTTCTCACTCGATGCTGCTGTGCTGAGATCGGAAATATAATGCTAATATCTGAAGCAGAGAGTGAGTATCGGCTTTTGCGAATAGAATCGCAAGAGGAAGATGCATTGCAGATGAACACCAGTGCAAAGATTTGGTGTCGAGGAAATTGAAAAAAAAAAATCTCCAAACATAAACGCGTCATGACTCTTTTGACAGACGTCAAAAGCCGAGCTGTCGTTCCGATGATGGCACGTAGCAATCAAATGCTAAAAACGCAGTCAGTGCTCGTCCATCAGTCGATGAGACAAAGCAAAAAAAAAAGAGTCATTTCAACATGCAGGGCAGGTAATCACCAAATAAACAGCGAACACCACGGCGAGAAGGAAATCCAATATCGAACACAGAAGCAGTGAAACCTCCCAGGGCGCAGTGTGAATCGGAGGAATCAAATGAGATCGCCCGTCTGTGACACGGGCCTTGTTCCTTGCTGCCCCAGTGCATGCTGGGATTGCGAGCGGGGTCAGAAAGGCTGTCTCTCTCCCTCTCTCTTGATTTGCGTGCTGTAATGAAATGCAGCAGCCCTGCTTGTCACAGGTCAGCAAACCGTCGTGCGCTGCAAATGCCAAGCCCATTCGTTATGAAAATGCTATGCATTGATTTGTCATACGCCGCAAAGCTCTGTCGAGAGGGGCCATTTTTAAATCTGTGCAGCGCCGCGCGGACCGTGGCGTTACCATTAATACCTTTCACACTGGCTCAGATTAGAGAGTTTTAGAGTAGCATGAATAGCATGACGCAGAGCCTGGCTGAAATGAAAAACCGAATGACGTCAAACCGTTATAAAACGATCGTTTAGATGAGAAAAAGAGTGTCGAATTCCACGATGCTTTCATGACAAAACGAATTGAGGAATCAGTTCTCAACTTCATATTTTGTCATAAATGTCATACCCCTCCCCCTCCAAAAAAATATATATATAACACGTACAAAGTGAAGCATCATAAAGTACTTGGTCATGACATGTCGGAGCATTTGTTAAAGATGAAACACGGCGTGTTAATCATGACTGTCATGAAGCACATCATAACATTGTGTGACGAGACGTAAAATAACGCAGCATGTGACATGAGCTGACGTAGCATCTGGCGAACATTATCGTGCTGATAATTGACAGGCCATCCTAACACATCCATGTTCATGACATTACGGTCTTTCCGATGACAGCTCGCAGACCCAGGGAACCTGACATTATTATGATCAGTATTTTTTTCCCCATCTGCACAAGAACTTCCATGGCATCTCTTATAACATGGATATGTCAGTGTTGTGATGCATCCCACCCATCCCACTTTATTTGAACCATGCATTAACCCAGACATGTTATCGTGTTATAGCGGACGTCAGCACTTTGTCATGACGTTTCATCTCCATTTCAAATTTGGAAAATGTGACATCAGATGCAAGTGTTAATAACAGCTGTTATGACAAATGATTTGCCAAGCCATGTACTGTACTACCGAGAGAACTAAACGTGATATTATGGTGAATGAAAGCATGCAACCTGACATTATGTCGTTTCATTCCATTTCATTTCACATGGATGGTTATGACAAGAACTCATAAAACATCCATGACATGGTTCATGGTTATGACAGCCTTGTGATGCAGTTCAAGTGTTACCATGTCTTTCACTCTGTTATGCAATGTGCTGTCATGACGGTTTATGCCCAATGATAAAACGGTGTCATGTCAGCACTGCGTCATATCTGATGTTATGACAGCCTATAACAGTTGTTCTGTCGAGAAATATACCAGTGACGCATTATCACTCACAATGTCGCAAATGCCGCATCACCATGTGTCATGTGTGTCATCCGATGAACTATATTCCGCACTGTGCTAATTCACATCCTGAATAACTCTTTTTTTTTTCATTTCCGTTTCCGGTTGAGAGTACGTCGTGCGTGTTCTGGCTGCCGCTTCTCACCGGAGCTTTTTTGTTTTATTTTATTTCTTTTTCTATTTTTTTTCTGTGTTTGTGTAGTTCGATGTTTGTTTGAGTGTTTTGTCCACCGGTTGTGGTGTAGCTCCGGACCTAGTTTTGGGCGTCGGTTCCCTCCAGGCCTTGGTTCGCTGTGGGTGATGCCTGCGCTCCCAGCTGTGGACTGCAGTGAGCTCGTTGCTCATTTTACATCGTGGTTGTCCAGCGCTCTGCGCTTTAACGCTTGGCGTGATGTTCCGAGCGATGTTGCTCGGTGGCGTCGCGGCGGCTGTGCAGGCGGTTTGGGACACACCAGCGCTTTGCGTGGCGGAGCTTCTCTGCTCGCTTTGTGGATCCATGGCGTGGTGTTTCAAGCGATGTTGCTGACGGCGTCACGGCGGCGGTGCTGGAGATGTGGGACTTGTTTTCGTGCGCCTTTTGGTGGGACTGTGGCTGCTACACCACGGGAATTACATCCTGACCCCTACTTGGTGGACTTTTTACCTTTTATTTTTTATTTATTTTTATCTTATTATGTTTTTAATTTATTTTTTTTCCTTTGTCTACTATTGTAAAGCGACCTTGGGTTTCTTGAAAGGCGCTATATAAATTCACCTTATTATTATTATTATTATTATTATTATTATTATTATTATTATTATTAACTCTGTCATAACACATTTATGGCATGTTTACTCCCAGCTCCCTGAAAGCATCATGGAAAGTGAGATTAGATTTATTGAACAAGTGCTGGTACTGAGACAGCGAAATGCAGCCGGCATCTAAATTTAACATAAGATGCATGTCATCAAGGGTTAATAACAGCTGTCATGAAGTACATCATAACATCCGTCATAAGACATGCACGAACTACAAGAGTGATGAGAAAAAGTAGCAAGTGGTGTCAGCGATCATGGCGTCGAACATCGGGGAACTTATCATGACAAACAGAAAACACTGATATCGTCCATATAAACTGTTATGACGCCTCGTGACGTGCTTATGACATGATTATATCAGTCTGATGCAGGATTCTATTACAATTCTCTCTCATGACAGGATTATGACAAGACAGTGTTGCCACCTATTTCACGTTATCTGAACCCTGCATGCTCATGTTATAAACATGCTATAACACATCATATGCGGTCATGACAGTTTATATCAGACTGTACACCAATGCAACGTGGTCATTATGATTCACATGCTTTATCATGTCATTAAAATGTCATGTGTAATGCCGTCAGCCTACGTCACAGACATTCTTGCTAATTCTCATGTACTAATAACTCCTTAACACGTTCATGATCAGTAATTTGATACGATGACGGCTTATGACTTTTTCGTTTTCCAGCTGCTTCGCCGTGAATTTACGCCATGATGGCAGAGACAAAAACTGTTCCACGGTTTTTCAGGTGTCACAATTTCAATCCACGTGAACTGTTACGACATCATGTCCGTCGTGACATGTTTACAGTATGTCTCGTTAAGACGGTTCTCAGAAACGGTTGAGAAAATGGACTTTCCGATGAAGTGAGGTCAATATTCATGCCTAATTACATCTGTATTTACACGTTGGCGCTCAAATTTTTACAACATTGCTCAAATTGTTAGCACGTTTCAGTCCACATCCGACTAAAATGTACGTTGTAATCGTTGTATTTTTGAAGGTTATTAAAGTCGCGTGCCGGACAGGACAGTAAGAAGAAATGAACAAGGAATTGAAGTTACTATAAAACTTATTTCAAACGAATCTAAAATGTTTTAATCCAGAATTAACTTTTGTTTGTTGCCTCCCGGTAGAACACCAGAGCAATTTTTCCTGTGGCTGAGACGCTGTCAGGAAAAGACAGCCATGAATTCACCAAAAATGTACCAAAAAAGCCTTTTGAATGAAGCGAGCCTATATTTGGATTCGTTTATTGAGAAAGCACGGACGCCAAGGTTCATGAAGCCAAAGGCTCAAAGAAAGGAAAAAAAAAACCCTCACTTCTGTGTCACACTTCCTGCATGGAACATAATCGAGGGCGACCTTTATCAATCAATTGAATAAACTGCTTTCAGAGCATCCATTGAAAGCCAACTCTGAGCAGGACGTGCCTTCGCAAGCACTTTTCCGGGGAGCAGGGCCGGCTGAAGATGAGAGAGAAGCAATACCGTCAGGCCGGCCAGTTTGGATGGTGTTTCTGCTGCATCGATTCGTTCGCCAAAACCACAATCCAACTGGAGAAGGTCCAACTGACAGATGAGCAAAAGAGAGAGAGACAGAGAGAGCGAGAGAGAGAGAGAAAGCGCTAATGCAACACTTTTTAAGAGGGTTGGAGGTAGGGTAATGGAAGGGTATGAAAGGCGTCATGGATACAATTTCTTTTTCATGAATCATACAACAGATTTTAATGATGATTTCAGCAAAAAGCAACAGCAATGTAACGTGAAGATGAACGAGGCAGGAAAAAAAGAGCCCATTTTTTCGACCCAGGTGGATGGAAGTGCAAGCGAAATCTTTAACAACCGAAAAATCGTCAGGCACAATCATAGTCAGGTCAAGACAAGAGGTCAGACAAATGTGTGTGTGTGTGGGGAAATCAAAAACAATGAAATAAAAAAAAAAAAAAATCAAAGCCGTGAGGTCAATCAGAAAAAAATGCCACGAAATCAAAATCATAGGGGCGGCACGGTGGTGTAGTGGGTTGGCGCTGTCGCCTCACAGCAAGAAGGTCCGGGTTCGAGCCCCGGGGCCGACGAGGGCCTTTCTGTGTGGAGTTTGCATGTTCTCCCCGTGTCCGCGTGGGTTTCCTCCGGGTGCTCCGGTTTCCCCCACAGTCCAAAGACATGCAGGTTAGGTTAACTGGTGACTCTAAATTGAGCGTAGGTGTGAATGTGAGTGTGAATGGTTGTCTGTGTCTATGTGTCAGCCCTGTGATGACCTGGCGACTTGTCCAGGGTGAACCCCGCCTTTCGCCCGTAGTCAGCTGGGATAGGATCCAGCTCGCCCGCGACCCTGTAGAACAGGATAAAGCGGCTACAGATAATGAGATGAGATGAGATGAAAATCATAAACCAAAGTCGAAACCTCACAGACAAGAAACGCTGAAATAATACCAACAATGGAAAAAAAAAAAAAAACAGGAAACAGCTGGATGTGATACAACCTGGGAGAAAACAACCAAATCCAAAAACAGGCACATCAGTAAAGCACGAAACACAGAACAGGTGCACACATTAGAGTAACAAACCAAGGACGCATCGACAGGACGAGAACCAAAACAAAGAAAAGACGTTTATCAAAGCTACATTTCAAGATTTGATACAAATGACGAGACAAAGCAACAAATCCAAACGAACTGGCTTGAACGACTCTCTGGACCAATCCGGACGTCTGATCCAACTTTATCTCCTCCCTGTGATTAGTTTCCATTTCCTGTTTCAAAAAAAAAGAAAATGACCGTGGTTTCATGTTGTCTTCTCATAAACAGACATCAGGAAGAAAAAGAAAGTTTGGAAGGAAGTCCAGAGATTGTTGGTCTGTATCTCTGGCGGGTGTACGTCACTAATACAGCTACCTCGCGCTGCTAATCTATCCGACATGTTATACATCATCAAAAGGAATTTACAGATTAAAATTAAATCTCATCAACTTCTTCCCAGGAAGTCTTCCATCTGTCGAGGGAAATAACCCAACCTCGGATGCTATATTCCAAACAAACCGGCTATCAGCGTGAACAGCAGCATGCAGGAGGCTTCTCTTTGATCCACAGCAACATAAAACACCTCCTCGCAAGTAATAACCGCTTTCCAAGGAGAATGAATTGTTCAGGACGTGCGCTCGACATGAACAGCCAGGGCGCTTTTGTAATGTAGTGATAAGGAATAATCTCCTGCAGCCAGATGATGCACCAGAAGTTGGAGGGCGAGTCAGGTTGTCCCAAAATCGGTCTCATAGAAATAAAACCTCTCTTCCACTTGTACCAAAGTTAGAGCAGAAAAAGTTCCTGAAAAGAGTTTCAGGAAAGGGTCACAAAGAAAAAAAAAAAAGGTCACACAGTGTCCCTTTCAATAACCAACGGAGCTAAAGCAGGCAAGGGTTCAGCTGCTCATCTTTCAAATTCTAGCTAGCAATATACTGTATAAACTCGCGGAATGCGGTCAAAATACAAACGGTCGATAAATACAAAGTGTACAGAGTCGCGGATAGATTGCGAGGTCTCATGCTGAAAACACGTTTATCCGTTTATAGGTAGTTACAGCGATACTGTGAAACAAATTAGTTCCCGTTATCGGTTACGTTCTCGCAAACGTTCGCGTTGAAACTTTCTTTCCCCGACACTGGAGACTCCTTCCGTAAAATTAAATAAATGCTTCCTTACAGAAAACTCACTACATCAACATTTCAGCTTTGCGTGTGTGTGTGTGTGTGTGTGTTGCTGCGCTAATATCAGCGCTGCTGTTCAAGGATGTCTAAAATCAATCAGTCACCTTCTGACCAATCGGAATTCAGAATGAATTTTGCTCAAGTGAAGAGTAAAAAAAAAAAAATCAACAGAGCGATGTTTGATCCTCGAGGGAAATTTCAACCTTTTTCTGCAGCGTCTGTTCCTTCAAGACCATCCAGGTTTCAATTAAACGCTCACTTTCAGATCAAAAATGTAATTCGCTATCGTTACACCAGAAGGCAATTAAAGATTCCTGAGGACGTTCTTCATGGGAAGAGTATATAACCTACCGGTAATTATTTACTTCTTCTCTTAATTTTTTTTTTTTTAATTGCATGATGGATGAACGAATGAGACGAAATGTGGAACACTCAAGAAAATGCGTGCTCTTGCTAATGTAGGACAAAAATAGAAGATAACGGAAAAAATAAAATAAACAAGACGAAAATACAATACACAGCACTGATCATTTCTGAGGAACTTCGGCCAGACCTTTCCTTCGCAACTTCGTTCAATCGTCTTCTCCAGAACGAGAAATTATTCTAGGGAGCACAATTGCTGCAATTTTCTCACGTCTTTAGTCACTCAAACAGCCTGTGAGATTACGACCGGTTAAAAAGAGATTCATTTCCTGATAAAGCCTGATAAAGTAGGGACGCTTTAAATTTATAGTGCCGGCAATTAAGTGCTGCGAAGTCTTTCCTTTGCCTCGGACTGATTCTGAAGCGATAATGGCAGGTGAAGAGGCAGATAATGAGCGGGCCAGGACACATTTGCTTCGAGCGCTCAAAATGAAATGAGACTTTGTGTTTTACCCGGCGTTATGCGTCACACCTGACTTGCCCAACAGATTCACAAATTTATTTTGAGTCGAAATTGTAATTTACCTGTTCTATCGCTAATTAGGAGGGCGAGTGTGAGTGCAGAGGATCTTCATGAGGTTCCTCATCTTCAACCAAACAGCAAACCAGCACAAAATTCTGATTAAAGCTTTGTAGATAATTTCGTACACACTGTACTGTAACAATTACAATAGCGCATGATGCACAATACAGAAACCACACACACACACACACACACACACACACGCGCGCGCGCTGCGTCTTGACAAACAGGACACATGGGACGCTACATACCCACAGATACATCATCATCTTGAGCGAGGGGTCAGGTGCACTCGTTTCTCGAAAGCGACGCCGAGTCTCCCAAGTTCTAAAATCCGTCCTGCTTCTCCCAGCTCTCCTGCTCTTCTCGTTTATAATTTACAGAAATCGCTCTGGAGTGCTTATTAGGAGGATGCTCAGAGAAAAAGAGAGAACGGGATCTTCACCGAGGGAGAAGAAAGGAAAAAAAAGAAAGATGCTTCTCGCAGATCTCTTCGTGGTGTTTTTTTTTTCTTCTTCACTGTGTATCTGTGTACGTCTCGCTCTCGCAATCCGTGGCTCGAGCAACAAATCTTGACGTGAGCGTTTAATGAGAAGATCCGTGCGCAGAGGAAGTCCAGCAAAAGTGCGCTCGCAAAGTAACGGAGAGGGAACGAGGGAGAGAGAGAGAGAGAAACAGAAAGAGAGAACAGGGAAAAGAGAGAGAGAGAGAGAGAGAGAGGAGGTGGGGTGATTGTGATGGGGGAGGCTTTTCCAAGACGCGCACACACACACACACACACACACACGGCGAGGGGAAAAAGGCAGCGCATACGCTTGTGTGTGGAGCAAACGACAAAAACGATGATGCCTTAAATGACAAAGAAAAGGATTTTCCCCCAAAAACCTAGAAATCAAACTTGAATCAAATCCGTTCGACAGGACGGTTTTACAAGCACCTGGATGTTCACGCCGAGCTCAACTATGCAGCGAAAGAGAGAAAAAGATTTTCAAAAATAGCTGGAGAGAAAAGAGAAGAGCTGCAGTCACTGTTAACTGCACCTGACTCCCGCATGGACTCCCCCTGCCTCCCCCCTTTCCTCCTCTTGTCGAAGGCCAAGGCCTTCCCGCTCGTTCGCCTCTGACGCACTCGCTCTCTCCTTCCCGCACTTTCCTACAGCCATCTGCTGACACCGAGTCGCTACTGCCGCGCCTTTCCCATGTAAATATGACAAATAAACATCGCAGCTCTTACACTAATTACTCCGCTTCAGCGAGAGGCTCGGAAACAACATCAATTCCAACACGGTTCCCTCGGGGATCTCGGAGGAATCTCACGAGGGAATAGAAACACGCGTTCGGAAATAAAACCGGACGGGACAGGATGTCAAAATGACGCAATCTCTGTTTTTTGTTTTATTTTTCAGTTATTTCATGCATGATTATTAGGCGCACTGAAATATCCCTGCACTTGCATTTACATCACGTCACATCACATCAGAAATAATAAGGATCGAGGAAGTTGGAGAAAAAGGGTTATCGACTTTTCCGAAGATTAACCTTGGGGATAGAGGTGCTTCAATTAAGCCTGGGCAAACGGCCCCTCGATCGAGGATTGAACACTTTCGGCAAACCCGTCTTCAGAGCCGACTCGCGGATAAAAAGTTCTCGATGGTGAAACTCCAACATAACTGGTGTCGAATGTTCAGGACACGTAGGACCGTAAAGGGTGTTTTTGGTCCCTTCTTGAAGAACCTTTCCAGATAAAACTCCACATATAAGTAGAACCGTTTCTGAAAGCACAGAACACCAAAAGAACTCATCTCAAGAACTACCCGACTGGGAAGATGCTGAGTTTGTGAGGACATGATGATGTCATTAAGCTTGCTTCAATCAGTTCAATTTAACTTAATGTTAAATGAGAACAAAGCCACGTTTCATGACGTGCATTGCTGTTTGACTGGAAGTGACGAGTAAGATGATGCCCAAAATTTGCTCGGTTTGTTTCCAATCTGTTCTACCTGCAACATGGCGCATGCTAACATCGTTACTTATTCCACACAAAACAAATCTCCAATGATAGTCGCTTACGTTACAAACATACATAGCCGTGGCGCTGCTCAACACGCAGTACGTACGGCTGAATGAATACCATCACAACCAGTATGGATCTGAGAGAAAATAGGATGTCGTCTATCAATTCCACACATCAATATGGGTTTGCAAATTGGTAGGCCCAAAGTTCATCCTTTGATTGTTTGGTACCGACACGCAAGCGGTGAAGAACAACACTTTTTGGATGCATAGCATGTCATCAGGAATCTCTCCAAACACACTGTGCATTACAAAAGTACGCTAATCCTTTGAACGTCTGGTTTTATCTCTGAATCGATGAGATGTTCCATCTTCTTTATTGAACATAAATCTTTCCCCATCATCATCATCATCATCATGAAACTTCCTGCAAAACAGCAAGTCATATGAAGAAATCAGGCTCAGCTAATCAGGTCCAGAGATCGGGAGTGACGTGTGAACTCAACCATCAATCTCAGTACTGTTTATCTTTAGTCTTCCCCACCTCCACAAACCCTTTTTTGAGTGAGTCTGGTTCCTCTCAAGGTTTCTTCTTCATTGTTCTTACTCACCAATGATCTAAACCAGCACTTGTACTCATGTACAACCCCGATTCCAAAAAAGTTGGGACAAAGTACAAATTGTAAATAAAAACGGAATGCAATAATTTACAAATCTCAAAAACTGTATTGTATTCACAGTAGAACACAGACAACATATCAAATGTCGAAAGTGAGACATTTTGAAATTTCATGCCAAATATTGGCTCATTTGAAATTTCATGACAGCAACACATCTCAAAAAAGTTGGGACAGGGGCAATAAGAGGCTGGAAAAGTTAAAGGTACAAAAAAGGAACAGCTGGAGGACCAAATTGCAACTCATTAGGTCAATTGGCAATAGGTCATTAACATGACTGGGTATAAAAAGAGCATCTTGGAGTGGCAGTGGCTCTCAGAAGTAAAGATGGGAAGAGGATCACCAATCCCCCTAATTCTGCGCCGACAAATAGTGGAGCAATATCAGAAAGGAGTTCGACAGTGTAAAATTACAAAGAGTTTGAACATATCATCATCTACAGTGCATAATATCATCAAAAGATTCAGAGAATCTGGAAGAATCTCTGTGCGTAAGGGTCAAGGCCGGAAAACCATACTGGGTGCCCGTGATCTTCGGGCCCTTAGACGGCACTGCATCACATACAGGCATGCTTCTGTATTGGAAATCACAAAATGGGCTCAGGAATATTTCCAGAGAACATTATCTGTGAACACAATTCACCGTGCCATCCGCCGTTGCCAGCTAAAACTCTATAGTTCAAAGAAGAAGCCGTATCTAAACACGATCCAGAAGCGCAGACGTCTTCTCTGGGCCAAGGCTCATTTAAAATGGACTGTGGCAAAGTGGAAAACTGTTCTGTGGTCAGACGAATCAAAATTTGAAGTTCTTTATGGAAATCAGGGACGCCGTGTCATTCGGACTAAAGAGGAGAAGGACGACCCAAGTTGTTATCGGCGCTCAGTTCAGAAGCCTGCATCTCTGATGGTATGGGGTTGCATTAGTGCGTGTGGCATGGGCAGCTTACACATCTGGAAAGACACCATCAGTGCTGAAAGGTATATCCAGGTTCTAGAGCAACATATGCTCCCATCCAGACGACGTCTCTTTCAGGGAAGACCTTGCATTTTCCAACATGACAATGCCAAACCACATACTGCATCAATTACAGCATCATGGCTGCGTAGAAGAAGGGTCCGGGTACTGAACTGGCCAGCCTGCAGTCCAGATCTTTCACCCATAGAAAACATTTGGCGCATCATAAAACGGAAGATACGACAAAAAAGACCTAAGACAGTTGAGCAACTAGAATCCTACATTAGACAAGAATGGGTTAACATTCCTATCCCTAAACTTGAGCAACTTGTCTCCTCAGTCCCCAGACGTTTACAGACTGTTGTAAAGAGAAAAGGGGATGTCTCACAGTGGGAAACATGGCCTTGTCCCAACTTTTTTGAGATGTGTTGTTGTCATGAAATTTAAAATCCCCTAATTTTTCTCTTTAAATGATACATTTTCTCAGTTTAAACATTTGATATGTCATCTATGTTCTGTTCTGAATAAAATATGGAATTTTGAAACTTCCACATCATTGCATTCCGTTTTTATTGACAATTTGTACTTTGTCCCAACTTTTTTGGAATCGGGGTTGTAAATCTGTTTCACGATGACGTCTATTGTGATGTTAAAGGCTGGTTATTAATCTGTAGTTGCGGTTTGCAAGTAAGAGAGATGACAGGACGATGACGGACGAGCTTTTAACTGTGTCAAGAACAATTCCTGATAACCACATGTTCCTTCCAGAGAAGGTGGACGTTGCTCCTGTTCCCATTCTGAGATGCACTTAACCTGGAGTGGCCTGTAAAACCCATCCCCATCACTGCAAGTGGAAAAATGACCGTAACCATCAATACGGCCCTTTGAGGAAAAAGGTGCAGCAATTATGAAACCGCAGGCAGAAATGACGGCTCATTACCGAGACTGCAGAGCTGTCAGATTATTTGGACGCAGTGTCTGAGTGTCAGGTCCCAATCAGAACTATTGATCATATTGATCTGTGGCAAGGTGCGAATAAGCGTGAGACATCACCGGTGTTAATCCTCTGGAGGGGCGACCAAAAGACTCAATGAATTTGAGAAACGATTTGTCCTTCATCCCCCCCCCCCCCCCCCCCCCCAATCTTTCAAATCCACCAGAGAGGAATGGGCGCGAATAAAAAGCCCATTTGTGATCTTCCTGATCCGCTCGCCTGCTCTAATTTCCAGAAAGTTCAGATCATTAAAAGCAAATAAACAAGCGAGTGCAGGCTGCAGGAATTAGAATGATGACGGCGTATGAGCCAGCATCAGACACATTAATCATCCCACAGCGTTCAGACTCAAAATCCCTCAACAAACCATGATAAATTACAGGGAGGTTCGGAGGAACAGAATGTTACACAAATCTCTCCCATATGTACTGTACGATTCATCTCCTGCTCCATACCTTTACACACACCCGAGTGTTTGGAAGAAACGGTACTGTACGTCACGGAAGACGGATACGTCACCGGGAATGAGACGGATAGCGTTTTAAAGTTGAAAGTTATTTTAATTTACTCATATGATGTTTGGAGTTGACAGTCACGCGATCATAATATCGCAAAACGAGCACATGGCATCAAAGCACACGTCACGTGTAGCCTACCTCCAGCGTAAAACGTCCCTGAATTCAGTTCAAAGTGAGAAAATATTCCAGGAACACAAATAATAACTGCGTGTTGAGACTGGAGTGATGTAACTGATGTTGAGGAACTTTCAGAGCTCAAATTCATCACAACCTTCCGGTTTAGTCCAAGCCCACTTCTGCATTCAATCTGAGCGCAGACACAAAGACAGATCGTGCCACTGTGATCCACCGCTAACGTCAAGGCGGACCATCGGGAATGAAGAAAGCAGATCTTCTCAAAGAAAACGGGGTGCCATTACATTTAAGCAAGCATAAAAGGTGAGCTTTGAGAGGGGGGGAAAAAGTTTCCAGGGTTGTGTTAATATCAAAAACACTTTGTCGAGTTTAGGATTGAATTTCCGACCATTTTTAAGTCAGACCTTCCAACAAAAATAAAATGGATTTATTCACAATCACGAGCTTTTTCTTTTTTCCTCAGCAAACTGATTAATTGAGTGTATTTGATTTAATAATCCATAACCGGAACAGAGAGAATATCAGTTGAGAGTAATGCAAGCATAAAAAGAGAACACAAATAAATGCACACACACACACACACACACACACACACACACACACACACACACACACACACACACACATCGCAGCATCACTTACCCTGAGCTGGTTGGCGTCACAACTCATTTGCTGGCCTGGAATCTGTCAAAAGAGACACACAAATTATAGTAACATATTACACACACCAAATCCTGTAGACCCCAGCACTTCCCTCACAAATACACACCCACACACACACACCCTTACCCACACCCACACCCACTCACACACACACACACACACACACACACACACACACAAAGCGAGTAATTACAAGTCAATCAAACAGAGCAGGCCGAGGAGCAGGAAAATGAGATCTGTCAGATTCTGAACAGCCATGCAAGGGGAAAAATGCATAATAAAAGGCAAGACAGTTGTTTCCATGCCACTGGGAGAAATTCCACCGGGAAGGAGGACAACGGCGGGAAATGCATCAAGGTGCAGGTCCATTCCACATGCCAGAGGGTACCGGGACTCACACAAACAGCCCACTATCGCTCCAGAAACCCAAAAATGGAGTTCAGGCTAACTGAGAGACCCAGAACACACAGTAATGCGCGATACTTTGATAAATAAGGAATAAAACACTTTTCGTGTTGTGCAGTTATCGGAAAATAATCAAATCAATCAACAACACAGTGGTGTGATGGAGCAGAGTCACTGTTTCCACCCTGAAGCTCATTACTTTCTTCCAACAACACGTTTTATTCCTCTTATACAACTGACACTGGAGTCTCCTTCCATCCAGCTCCAAAACGTCCGATTTGTTTACGTGGAGCATCCGCTGTACACGCCCCTGTGAACGAGCCGTTACTATAGAAACAATAGCATATCAGAACGAGCACATTCATCTGAACCTGTGATGTGCAGCTGCACAATAGTCGCTCATGAAGACCGTCATTATCACCTTCTGACCAATCAGGATGCGGAATTCAACAGCTGGATCGGGAATGTGAGCATGGGCAATCGCTCATAGAACTAAAATAAATTCATTATTCAATAGAAAATTCAGGTTCCTACCACACGCGCGCACACACACACACTTAGTCACAAGTAAGAGACTTTTTCCCCTCCCTTCATCACGTCACAATAAAGGTTCACCTGATGAAAGTGCACATCAATAAAATAACATGAATTGCAAATAAAAAATACAGGTACACTGAAACATACAAATAAGAACATGAGAAGACGCCGATAATAATCAGCCAATAAAAAAGTTAAAATAAAACTGTGTAATAACACAGTTATACATGTATAATATATAGTACAATTTTTTTTTGCCAGTTTTATGGAAGAAAACTTGACTTTAAAATAATAATAATATTCTTCACTCAGGATGAAGAAAGGTACATGTACCATTTTATTTTATTTTATTTTAGATACGATGCTTTCTCGGGTTGTTAAACTTTACACACCTGTTTCATTTCACTGTTTTTCTACATTTGGGAGATAAAAAGCATTTATTTCAGGAAGACGGCTTCTTTTGGTATTTTGCAAAAGTAAACTCTAGAAAAATAAAACCAAACAGAGGCAAGATGATGAAATTGTGTCACTCTGGCCCTGACGTCATTCACCTTCATGTCACTTTCTCCATCTTTGAAACACAATCTGCATGTAAGCAACTCACTCCGACTTTAACAGCATTAACAGTTTCACTCTGCACTCAACTCGCCATGACAGCACACGCGTCGGCCATTAGTCCAGTTTCAGAGTGCCCCGGAATACGATTTCATCATTCCCGGATTGCAGAAAACACCCGGCACGAGGTTTAACACACACACACACACACACACACACACACACACACACACAATATATATATATATATATATATATATATATATATATATATACACACACACACACACACAGAAATGGAAAGAAAAATCAAGAGTGTGGGATGTGAAAGGAAAAAACAAATCATGGAGGCATTAACCTTTGGAACAGAAAATACTGGTGTGTCAGGACTTTGTGCCAACAGTTTACCCAGAATGCAACTGTGTGGAAAACTCACACTAATGAGATGACGAAAGAAAACAAACCAGCAGCGTCTTTTACTGAAATGAAAAAGTCACCTGAATTTTTTTTTTTTTTTGAAACAGTATAAAGATGGTTCTCGTGAAAATAGTCAGCTCTGTCAGGGGTCAATGAAATTTCCTCGAAAAAAATATGACCATGTTGGTTGCATAAGACGTCAGATTTAATACAGGCCAAAAAGGATGGACATTTTGGAGCCAAATTAAAAGATGTCTCGGACTGGCTTAAGATGAGCCAAGAAGAAGAAGAAAAAAGGGTGGGGTGGTTTTTTTTGGTATTTAATAATACCCAGAGTTTGTTTTATTGATTTCATTATCTTCAAGAATAATACATTTGTTTATCTTTCCTCTTGTGTGGAAAAATAATTGTTTGTTGATTATATTCAATAATATAAATTCTCTGATGATGAAGGTTGTTTAATTGATGTCTTTATCTTCAGTAATGACAGTAAATAAATTATTATTTATTTGTTATCTTCAATATTAACATCTATCTATCTATCTATCTATCTATCTATCTATCTATCTATCTATCTATCTATCTATCATGCGGCTTATCCTATGGAGTGTCGTGTGGGAAGCTGGAGCCAATCCCAGCTGACTTTGGGTGAAGGGCGGGGCTCACCCTGGGCAGCTCGTCACAGATCGAACACAGAGAGGAACAGCCATCACACTCATATTCACACCTACGGGGGATTTAGAGGAGCCAGTTGACCGAATCTGCATGTCCTTGGACTTTGGGAGGAAACCAGAGACCCGGAGGAAACCCACAGAGATACGGGAAGAACATGCAAACGCCATACAGAAAGGCTCCAGTTGGCTGCGAGGTTCAAACCCAAAACCTTCTTACTTCACCACCGTGACGCCCTACACTGTAAAAAAAGAATAGTTGAGAATACTTGAAATTTCAAGGCAACAGTCTGCATTAAGAATTTTATGTTTTGCCAATGATGTGCCCATGATAATCCAAACTATGATAAAACTGTTATCTTTATTAAGAATTCTTAATTAAGTCAATTTTCAATTCCTCATTCTGCCAACATAGATTTCTCTTTTTGCTGAACAGTGGCATTCACAGTAGTGCAAAAAGGCAATTGAGGTTATCAGACTTTTTTGGGGGGCTTTTTTCACCTTTATTTGGATAGGACAGTGTAGAAACAGGAAATGAGCGGGAGAGAGGGACAGGGAAGGATCGGGAAATGACCTCAGGTCGGAATCGAACCCGGGTCCCCGGGTTTATGGTATGGTGCCTTATCCACCTGAGCCACAACACCATACCCACGATGTGAAAGTTTTGAAAACTTTATTTCAATATTGAAGTTTTGTAATTGTGTAGAACAATGAAAAAAGGCATGTATAGTTTAATGATAAATTGTGATGGCGTCGTGGCTCAGGTGGATAAGGCGCCATGCCATAAATCCGGCGACCCGGTTCCGACCCGAGGTCATTTCCCGACCCCTCCCTGTCTCTCCTGCTCATTTCCTGTCTCTACGCTGTCCTATCCAAATAGAGGTAAAAAAATCTAAAAAAAAAATTGTGAGAACCTCAATTGCCTTTTTGTACTACTGTGAATGCCACTGTTCAGCAAAAAGAGAAATCTATGTTGGCAGAATGAGGAATTGAAAATTGACTTAATTAAGAATTCTTAATAAAGATAAAAGTTTTATCATAGTTTGGATTATCATGGGCACATCGTTGGCAAAACATAAAATTCTTAATGCAGACTGTTGCCTTGAAATTTCAAGTATTCTCAACTATTTTTTTTTTACAGTGTAATTTCTTTAATCAACAGTTGGAGTAGTCATAATAAGAATAATAATAAGAAGAATCGTTGTCGTTTGTGTTAATTTGTATGAATATGAAAGAAGTGGATATTATTTCTATTACATTTATGACATTTAGCAGAGGCCCTTATCCAGAGCAATGTACAACGTACCCAGAGCAGCCTAGGGAGCAGTTGGGGGTTAGGTGCTTTGCTCAAGGGCACTTCAGCCATTCCAAACTGATCCAGGGAATCGAACCAGCAACCTTCTGGTCCCAAAGATGCTTTTCTAACCATTAGGTCATGACTTCCCTGAAAACAGCCAGGAGGTACATTGCAAACTCTCGTCCTGTCTGTTACAAGCTGGATCGTTAAAATTGAAAATGTCATCAGAAGACGAGAACATCTCAACCCATATTTGAGGTTGCCACCAAATTACACCAAACTCCTGACATGTGTAACCCAGCAGTTGGAGAAAAACAGCAACCTAGCTTTTTTTTTTAAACTGATGTATAACAATCGCACTTCCACGACGTCCACTCCAACCACTAGTTGTCAGTCTGGAGCTCCACTGTATCGACTGTTGAAGAGCAGGCCCTTAACCACTGCTCGTGTTTGTCCTCGCTTTATGTATTACGCTCAAAGCACAGTGTCAATATCGAGTGTAAATTGCTTGAGCACTTGACCAATTGAAGGTGCTCGGAGGCACAGCGATCGCTCACAGGAAGCAGCACGGCTTCAAACAGCACCACAGAGACTCTCGTTCAGTAATGACCATTTCCACAGGAAAGCGAGAGGAAAAAGGACGAAGGGAGCACAAATAGAACAATTTGGTGTGAAAGGAAAAAAGAGCCCTCTGTAGGCTTCATTTTTTTCACTTCACTCCTTCTCTCTCTCTCTCTCTCGCTCTACAAGGAGGAACACACGATGCACTCGGGTTTTCTGCTGCTAAAATCCCAGCAGTGTTTCGACAGCGCCATCGCTTTACCACAGAAACAAGAGCAAGCTGGTGTTTTCCTGACTTTTCCTCGACAAGGCCTTGAAAGTTTCCTCCAATTTTTTTCCCAGTGTAGTTTTAATCAATCTTCACTCTTTTTGTCTCACCATCTCATCTCATCTCATCTCATCTCATCTCATATCTCATCTCATTATCTGTAGCCGCTTCATCCTGTTCTACAGGGTCGCAGGCGAGCTGGATCCTATCCCAGCTGACTACGGGCGAAAGGCGGGGTTCACCCTGGACAAGTCGCCAGGTCATCACAGGGCTGACACATAGACACAGACAACCATTCACACTCACATTCACACCTACGCTCAATTTAGAGTCACCAGTTAACCTAACCTGCATGTCTTTGGACTGTGGGGGAAACCGGAGCACCCGGAGGAAACCCACGCGGACATGGGGAGAACATGCAAACTCCACACAGAAAGGCCCTCGCCGGCCACGGGGCTCAAACCAGGACCTTCTTGCTGTGAGGCGACAGCGCTAACCACTACACCACACTCAAAAAAATAACTTGCAAATAACTTGCTCAGTGAAGATAATAAAATTATGCAAAGTATTTCCACCCAAGTAAAATGCGTTAACTTAGCCAGAAACAATTTTGTTGAGTGACCTAAATGTCAACCGTGACATGTTAGACTTAGGTTCATGTAACAAACACCCATGTTGGTTTTTTTGAGTGCACCGTGCCACCCTTGTCTCACCAATTCAACAGAAAGTGGAAAATTCAGTGAAGTGTTACCGAAATACATCGACCTAAATTATTTTATCTCTGATGAATCTGTTCAAACAACTCATTTAAGATTCAGATGACGTGTCATCATGAATGTAAAGGCCACATCATGAACAGAATCAATAAAAGAACGAGCGATTCATTTGTGAAATGTGAATCAGTTCATCAGTAAAACGTGTGATTTCAGTGATGAAGTGAATCAGTGAGTCAATATGATAAGGGTTGTTTTACAACCAGGGTACGCAAGCTAAAAATCACATTTAACACTTATTATCTTCAATATCAAAAGGCTTGACTAAATAAACTTGGTTGTTTATTGTAGCCCTGTGATAGCTCTATTTACCATGCAAAAAAAAAAATTTGGTGATAACGTTATTTTTGGTGAATGTATGGCAATATAAATTACTCGTGTCATTTAGAAAAAGTGCTTTTTTGACCACAGGTAGCTCCAAAAGGGATGCACTTAAATCATTCTTTATACCAGAAAACACATATTTGGTTCCATATCATTGGAAACATCGTTAAGTTTTAATGTTGAATGCCAGTAAGTTTTCAGACTATTTTGATCAAATTAGTATGGAATTGCGTCAAAAAAAAAGTCCTCTCCGAGACAGCTCATTTTTCAATATAAAATAACATATCTAAAATGATTATTTTCATCCTAAAATGTGGTCAAGATGTTGGGACATAAATATTAGAGACAACTAACACAAAGCTTACAGCCTTATATTTAAAAGCACTATGGAAGTAGCGGATTTTGAATTGTCAAAAAAAAAAAGTCCTCTCCGAGAATCACTTCATTTGTTTCTCCCAGCCCTGCTTAAAGCGACACTTAATCTTCTTTATCTTATAACAGATTACACAAAACTACCATACACACACGTCAAAAAATGACCTGAAATCTGTTCTTTAACTCGTCCTTCACTTAAAAACTGGTACAAGAACCAGTTTGAATCAGTTTGAATTTTGGACCCCTGTGACACAAACTTTGTACCCTGATTGTAAAACAACCCTTAAATCAGTTCATTTGTGGAATGTGAATCAGTGAATCAATCAACAAACCTACCACTGATTTGTGAAATATGAATTAGTGATTCTGACAAAAGGACAAATTAATTCATTTGTGAAATGTGAATCAATAAAATAAAGAAAATAATGCGTTAATTCTGAATCAAGGAATAAAAAAAAAACAGTTACGAAATGTGCAGAGTTAATAAAAGGACAAACATTTCATGTGTGAAATATAAAGCAGTGAATCAGTCAAATAAACAAATTCATTTGTGAAATGTGAATCAATAAAAGGACAAACGATTCATTTGTGAATCAGGAAAAGGGTGAATGAAAAAAACAAAAACGTCATTTGTCAAAATGTGAATCGGTGAGTCAATATGATAAATTAATTCATTTGTGAAAGGTGAATCGGTGAATCAAACAATTCATCTGTGATATATGAATCATTGAGTCCCGTAAAAGAACCAAGAAAGTGTGAAACCCCAAATCAATTAAAACAAATTTATTCCTGAAATGCGAATCAGTGAATCAATTCAAATATGAATATTTGTGAATCAGTGGATTAAAAAGAAATAATGTAGATTTGAAATGTAAAAACGAATAACTCATTTATGGGTCAATAATCCATCAGTGAGTCAATACGGTAAATGAATTCATTTGTGAAAAGTGAATCAGTAATTCGACCAAAGAACAAATGATTCATTTGTTGAATATGAATCAGTGATTCAGTAAAAGAACAACTGAAGTGTGAAATGTGAAATCAGTGAAAACAAATTAATTCGTGAAATGTGACTCAGTGAATCAAAAAAGCAACTGATTTGTGAAATGTGAATGAGTGAATTAATTAAAGCTCAAATAATTCATTTGTGTAATCCGAGTCAGTGAATCAATCAAAAACCGAACTGTTCATTTGTGAAATCTGTTGATTTGTAATTACAAACGTAAGATCACATGATGAACATAATCAATACGTTGCCAAACAGAACTGATGAAATACTTGGCCGTATTATTACCATCATCTCGACGCAGAATGTTATGTCTTTCATCTGCTCATTTCTACCAGTGAAATATCAAAGTGTGAGTGATTCAGAAGTCAAGTCTAATCAGAGCTCATAAAAAAAACAGCATTGGGTTTATTTGATTGGATATTAAAGTATTTTTCAAACACACCAAACCACACGTCTTGATGATGCTTTTATTTGAGCCCCGCCCCTTTTATGATCAAAATCACTCTTTGTAAGGAAAATGTCATGAAAAAAAAAAACTAGGGCTCCTGTAAGTCTGTTTTCAACCAGGAAGCCAAAATGAAGAGCAAAATGAAGCTCGGATTCGAGTCCTTCGTCCTCCAGTGGCTTCTGAGCATCTTAGCCATGCAGAAAAAGAGCAGAGCAAAGAAGAAGAAGAAAAAAAAAGAGCACCGATAACTCTGCTGACTCCAGGCGAAGGGACACGGCCGAGCAGAATGGGCTTATTAAGCTGACACAGTGGAGAGCATTGAAGTGGTCTGCTGGAGAACGAAGGAACAGTGCAAATAATAAAAAAGGAGGGGGGGCGTAGAGACAATGGCGAAGGAAAGCTGTGGTGTGAGTGAAAATCAATCCGCTGATAAATCAGTAAAACAGAGCCATTGTTGTAAGAGCGGCATTAAAAACACATAAAAGCGTGCGAGGGAATGTGATTTCTGTGTTGGCTGTTTCACTGCAAATAAATATAATTTTTAAGTGAAGAAGAAGAAGAAGAAGAAGAAGAAGAAGAAGAAGAAGAAGAAGAAGTGTGTGATGGGAGTGTGCTGGAGATACAGTTAATTTATGCAGCCTCCTTTGAAGCGTAATGAGAAGGGAAAGGGAAGGGAAAGGGAAGGGGTGGGGGGGTGCGCTGACCAAGCACAATTCCCCATGCGGTGGCGGCTGCTGCAGTGCACTTTCGCAGCACTCAGCTTATGAGAACGCAGCCAGATCCTAAGCCTTTTTACACTCCTCGTCAATATTACAATATGCGGGCCGGCATGACTGCTGTGCCTTTACGGTGTGTGTGTGTGTGTGTGTGTGTGTGTACAGGCTTCAGAGATAGCAGAGCAGCACGCAAGCTAATTACTGGACTGCGTACGGGCAGAAACGCTGAGTGAGAAACCGCTGGCATTTCCTCAACATGGCCTTTTACATACACAGGCACATGATGAATCACCGACCAAGCAGCTTCAAATTAAAATTAAAAAGAAATGTGATGGAATACAGAGTTCGAGAAAATCAGCGTCGAATCACAAGTCAGGAATGTACGGTAACACTCACTGCATGTTGTTCCCTTAAAGGAAAATAATCAACAACAAGGTGATAGGAAGACTAAATTATACCGCACTGCATGACACAAAAATGTTCCGTTCTTCTCATACACAGTGTCCTTCATGATCACTGGCTCCCTTTGTAATGTAAAGAGGAACGGGCTCAGATGCCCTGCTCTGCATCTCCAACCTTATAAAACGTTATCGGAAAGACTGTTTTACCGCCAAAGGGAGGTTGTACAAATTATTAAATGCAGGGGTGCCAATAATTATGGCATGTGTTTTTGTTGAAAATAATTATTTATTGACGAGTGATTTTTTTTTCTGTGAATAAATTTAGTTCAATTCAAGGTTGGATTTTTCTCATTTTTTCTGCGTGAGATGAAGTGACTTCACCAAGAGGTGGATATTTTCCAACCCCTTTTACAGATTTTTATGGGGGGGGGGGAATAATTATGGAGGGCACTGTATGTGTGTGTTATTGTGTATACATACATGTCAACCTATACGGAATGTCCGTATTTTATACGGATTTAATTCAATAAACGTCGTATACGGGCGTATAAATAAAGTTATACGGATTCTTTAAAAAAACTTCAATATTTATTTAGAGCTATAATCAATTCCCACGATGATAAAAGAGCGCATAACATTTACAAACGTACTGTACACCACAGACAGCCAGTAAAGTCTTATGAAATCGCGCGTTATCTTGTGGTAGCGAGACTTCGTTCCACTTTTGATCATGCGCACACCGCATTGCGAGAATCCCGCCAACCGTGAAGTCATAGACATATAAACATAGACGCCGCCTTCTGCGTAGAATCATACGTCATCCTCGCCGCCATATTGGATGTGGCAAAGTGGAGATTCTTCACCCGTCTCTGGTATAGCGTCTAGACAGTAGCCGAGAATAAAGATGCCTCATTCATGTGCTGCGTTTAACTGTACCAACAGGTTTACCGTCCAAACGAGATCACATGGGATTACCTTTCACAGGCGAGACTGGAAAAATACTTTTCATTGTATTTGGTCATTATAACGTAATTTTACGAACAGATTTTTCTGACTTTGTGGCTAATATGAAGTCTCGCGCATAATAGGCGCTCGGTGAAACCTGTCTCCAAACAACGAAGTATTTCCTTCATAACTACGCTGATAACACTTTGTGTTTTTGTCAAACATTGGAGCTTTGTATTCATTCTGAAGGTTTATTGTTATTAATATTGAATAAAAAGTAACTGGGATATATCATTGTTAATTATCATTCAAATTTTAGGTAAATTATTTTAATTTGCATCTTATACGGATTTTATAAGGGAAATACGGATTTTGGAGGTTGGTTATACAGGTTTGATTGACCAAAGGTTGACATGTACAGTATGTGTATATTATATAATTCTATCCACAGTCACTGGATTTGAGTAATTGCGTGCTCTGATTGGCTACTCTACGACTAGGATATCAGCTCATATACCACGAGGAGAGAAAAACAAAATGGCGGAACGTGTTGGTGAACCAACCGAGGACAAAATAAAAACTACTCGAAAACAAAACCCCAAAAAAAAAAAAAAAAAAGCAACAAAATATGGAATAAAAGTATTTGATGGTAAGAACGTATCTTTTTTTATTTTTCAAGAATTATTATGATTATCGTGTTTTTTTACAAATTGCTCCTGTCATTTTGCCGGTTGGTTTACATTCTTCATCTTTAAGCATTAAAATTTGTTGATTTTTTTTTTTTTTAGACTGGTTCAAAAGCTCAAAGAAGTTTGAAAATTACAGAATTGAAATGTCCAAGGAAGAATTAAATGAATGTCGAAAGCTATTCTATACCTCGGCACGACAGCAAAACGGCACTTTCTACAAAAAAAAAAACCCAAAAACTAAACTAAAAAGTCAATTCGCGCAGCCATCAATAGGTTTTGAAGGAGTCAGACGAAGCAGAAATGATTTTATCGGACGTTTTGTATAAAGCTTTTATTGATCGAATTTGCAAAAAATAAAAATAAAAGTGCTCTGTTTCTCAAAATCCAGTGAATGTGGATCGAATAAAACAGTTATTCCACTCAATCTTGTCGTACGTGGCTTATTGCCGACTCAGTGCTTTGCGTCTCATCAGCTATCAGCTCATGTACGGTACGGCTCGATTTCGTGGAATAACTGTTACAAGATGTTTATTTAACCTTTATGGAAGGAGTCTCAAGTGTCATTACTGGAAAATAATCAGTCTCAGGGCAGAAACAGTAACTCCTCCTCATCACGCCTTGCCGTCGTTTATCGTTTTCCTCCAACAGCACAACGTTAAGTGTTTTACTCGTTATGCCATTTAAAAAATATCATCAACCCCTGCTAGAAAGAGCCTGGTTCATTCTCATCACCTCACCTCTGATTCATTTTCTCCTAAATGCACCTTGAGCCATTCATTAAGACTCAAAAGATGCACTTTCGACCCCGTCCCTGTCGTGCACGTTTGTCTCTATAGAGGTGGAATGAGTCCAGACATGTCTTTTAATTGAGGCTCTGAACCTGAATTCCCAAGGGGAGCGTCAGGAACCGAGCGTCCCGCTCAGATCCGTGCCAGACCACGATCTGTTACTGTGACCGAACCGAGCACTGAAAAGCCAATAGAGAATACATCAGGTTCTCAATTATTGGATTATCTCAATGTGATATCATTACCGCTGAACGTTCGCTGCGATCATTGATTGCATTTTTCAATTTCATTCGCAACTAATGCGAGTAGCCTCGCTGAACCATCTTCTGATGAGTTTGGGATCCAGTCGATATATATCCTCTTGGCCCGGCACGAGTTTTATAGCCGGGACAAAATATTTTTCATCCGCCGGTCTCATGTTTCTCAATTATTCTAAAGAGCTTGCAATCTCATCTCGCAACCAAACCAACTACATGGAGCTGAAATACAAATCTACATGCAAATATGCTGATATTTCACAGCAGCACTTGGTCATGAGAAGTCACTGAAACGTCTGTCAGTGCAGAACACTTTGAATCAAGAGTAATTATATTTAGTATACATACTTTTTCCATGTAAAATTAATGAGCAGATTGGGACTTCAGCAGCATCTGCGTGTGGCTCCATCATCAGTTCACTTCAGTTGTAATTTCACAGTGACTCCATCAGTCACTTTCACAATATCAAAGAAAAAAGTGAGAGAATAGCGTTTTCTTCTTCACAGGATCCCACTCAAATGACAGTTTGGGTGAGGGGGCGGGGCTTCAAGGGGCATCAGGTAGGGCTGAGCGATAAAATGATAACGATACGTATCGCGATAGACACATACTTGATATCAATAGAAAATGCGTTCGATAGAACGTTTCGATAGAATTTTTTTAAGAAACAAGCGTTAGCCAGAGCCCTCTCTGGTTTAGGTCCGCTTTCAATCAACTGTTGTTGCGAAGCAAGCTTGGTTGCATGAGCAAAGGCACTCGTCCTCTGGTGCCTAGCAACGCATAGGGAGCGACACGCTGATAGCCAATCATGTAACAGTATCGCGTTTGGTTGCGCAATCTCGTTGTCTCGTGGTTGTGTTTATTTTTTTTTCCAGAAACAGCGTGGCCAAGAAAAGAAAGATGAGTGCCGGAACGAGCGAGGAAATTGTGGATAAAGTCAGTAAGGTCAGATGTTACAGATGTAAAGTCTTAAGTCTACCTCAGTTTTACTTTAATTTCTTCTATGTTTACAAAACACTATTTTTATTTTATTAAACCTTCAATGAAAATATACTTGAATAGTTTAAGAATAGTCTAAGTCTACCTCAGTTTCACTCAATTTCTTTTATGTTTATAAAGCACTGCATATTTTTATTTATGTTTTTAAATGTTATTCACCAGAGGGTGAACTTTTTTTGCACTAAACTTGCAGTAAAAAAATAAAAAATATGACAGTCCTTCTCACATAGCAGGTTTTGCTATGTTTACATTTAACACTTTGCTCATGTTTTTATAACACTTGAGTTTTTTAAGCACTTTTGTTAGGACTAGGACTGTTTTGGCCTCTAGAGGCCGCTGTTATTTCCTTTTCATGTCGTGTTTATTTTGGCCTCTAGAGGCCGCCACTGTTCCTGTGTCTTGTGTTTGTGTTAATTGCCTAATTATCTTCACCTGTGTCCTTAATTAGTTTGTCTATTTATACCCCTGAGTTCAGTCCTCTTGTCACGGAGTCTTTGTGCTGTTATGTTTATCTCCAGTTTCCTTTGTACTGTGTTTTTTGATCTTCTTAGCTTTTGTATTTTTGCACTTTGCTTTTCTTTTGGATTATACTCTTTGTTTTTTTTTTTGTCTTTTGTTTTGCCCTGTATATAGTGTATATAGTTTAAATAAACCTTTTGATTCTTTTTCTACTTCCGCCTCACGCCTCTGCATTTGAGTCATCCCCCTGGTGGCCTAGTGGGGGTTTGCTGGATTATCACACCAACGAACCAGGTTCGAATCCCAGCAAAACCCTAACAGAAAGACTCCGTCATGACCGACTCAGCAGAGGCTGCTTCAACTGTCTACCCGGCCAACCTTCAGGGAATTATGGCAGCTTTGACACGCTTCGGAGCAACCATGGACGCTCATGGACGTACGCTCACCAGCCAACGTGAGGCCCTCGCTCGCCACGAGGAACTGCTTCAGCAAATTGGGAAAACCCTGGCACAGCTGACATCTCTGCCTGCATCTCCTGCTCCTGATCCAGTTCCTGCTCCTGATCCAGCTCCCACTCCTGCTCCAGTGCCTCCTGCAATGCTGCCTTCTTCACCTCGCGAACCCAGCCTTCCTGCACCACAGAGGTATGACGGCAAGCACAGTGAGTGCCGAGAGTTCCTTACCCAGTGTCAACTCACCTTTGAGCTTCAGCCTACCACCTACACTACGGATCGCCGCAAGATTGCCTTTGTGATCACCTTATTAGCTGGTAAGGCGCGAGCCTGGGCTACTGCTATCTGGCAAAGACAGGGACCTGAGTGCTTTGATTTCCAGCTGTTTTCTGAAGAGATGCTTCGGGTCTTCGATCAGGCAGACATCAGTACCGACGCAGCCCGAAAGCTCATGTCCATCCGGCAAGGAGGAAGCGTCGCAGATTACGCCATCTCGTTCCGAACACTCGCAGCAGTAAGTGGATGGAACGAGACTGCCCTGGTGTCAGCCTTCCACCATGGTCTGTCTGACCCCATCAAGGACGGTCTGGCCTCTATTGGATGCCCAAGTGACCTCGAAACCCTCATCTCACATGCTATTCGTCTGGACAACAGGATGAGAGAACGCCACCAAGCCTTGAGCCCCCCCAGCCTCCCTACCTCTACCTGGAGACCATCTACCTCCTTCAGTGACTGTCCAGAACCCATGCAAGTGGGTCGTACTCGCCTCTCCGCATCTGAGAGGGAGCGCAGAAGGAGGGACAAGTGCTGCATCTACTGTGGCAAACCTGGTCACTTCCGAGCATCATGTCCCGAACTCTTGGGAAAAGGACCGCCCCGTCCAGCCGAGGGAGGGTTGTGACGGGGCCTACCCTCTCTCCCGGACTCCCTGGCCAAGGAATCTACATCCCGGTCTCCATCTCCTGGGGTGAGTCTGTCCACTCTTGTCAAGCTTTGATAGACTCAGGGGCGGCTGGGAACTTTATGGATATTCACTTCGCCCAAAGCATCAATATTCCGACTGCACCTCTTGAAGTCCCACTGTCTGTGTCTGCCCTCGATGGCCAAGCGTTAGGTGATGGAAGAGTCACCCAAGTTACTTCTCCAGTTTTCCTCCAGTCTCAAGGTCACAAGGAAGAAATATCCCTGCACCTGATTCCTTCACCTGAGTTCCCAGTTATTCTAGGCCTTCCTTGGCTTACTCGCCACAACCCTCGCATAGACTGGGTAACAAGCCAGGTTGTGGAATGGGGCCCTGCATGCCATGCCTCTTGTCTGCTCTCTAGCTCTCCTGTGTCTCCTGCCGAGCCCCCTGATCTCACCGAGTTATCTCAAGTTCCCACAGAGTACTGGGATCTCAAGGAGGTATTCAGCAAGAGCAGGGCCGCCGTTCTTCCTCCGCACCGGGCCTACGACTGTGCCATCGACTTGCTCCCTGGGACTACCCCTCCTCGTGGCAGACTGTTTTCACTCTCTCAGCCAGAACGCAAGGCCATGGAGGAATACCTCAAAGATGCCCTGGTCTCTGGGTTTATTCGACCCTCCACTTCACCTGCTGGAGCCGGCTTCTTCTTTGTCGGCAAGAAGGATGGGGGGCTCCGACCATGTATTGATTACAGGGGCCTGAATAAGATCACTGTGCGCAACCGATATCCCCTTCCGCTGATGTCCACAGCTTTCGACCTGCTCCAAGGCGCCACCGTCTTCACCAAGTTGGACCTACGGAACGCATACCACCTCATCCGTATCCGACAGGGAGACGAGTGGAAGACTGCCTTTAACACCCCGTCTGGGCACTACGAATACCAGGTGATGCCCTTCGGACTCACCAACGCACCAGCTGTTTTTCAGGCCCTAATCAACGACGTCTTAAGGGACATGATTAACCTATACGTTTTTGTCTACCTCGATGACATCCTTATCTTTTCCAAGACCGTGCAGGAGCACCGCCACCATGTCCGCCAGGTTCTCCAGAGGCTGCTACAGAACAATCTGTTCGCCAAGGCCCAGAAATGCGAATTTCATGTTCCCGAGGTCTCCTTTCTGGGATTTATTGTACGGACAGGCCAACTCCAAATGGACCCTGCCAAGACCCTGGCCGTCCGGGATTGGCCTACTCCCAAGTCCGTTAAGGAGGTTCAGCGGTTCTTAGGATTCGCTAACTTCTACCGCAAGTTCATCAGGAACTTCAGTTCTGTGGCAGCACCCATGTCAGACCTCACCAAAGGGACAGGTGGATCTTATGGCTGGTCTCCTCAGGCAGAAAAGGCGTTCAAAGACCTCAAGGACCGCTTCTGCACGGCACCCATTCTGGTTCTCCCGGACACCTCCCAACCATTCATTGTGGAGGTGGACGCCTCGGACAGTGGTGTCGGCGCGGTGCTCTCTCAACGTTCGGAAGGAAAGCTGCACCCCTGCGCTTACTTCTCCCACCGCCTGAGTCCTGCTGAGTCCCGGTACGATGTGGGGGATCGAGAACTGCTAGCGGTCAAACTGGCCCTTGAGGAGTGGAGGCACTGGCTGGAGGGAGCACAACATCCATTCCTGGTTTGGACTGACCACAAGAACCTGGAGTACCTCCAGCAAGCCAAGAGACTGAACCCTCGACAGGCTAGGTGGGCCCTGTTTTTCAGTCGATTTGACTTCACCCTCTCATACCGCCCCGGCTCCAAGAACACCAAACCTGACGCACTGTCCAGACTGTTCTCTGCCACTAACAGGGAGAATGAAGTCGGGCCTATTATCCCTGTGTCCCGGATTGTGGCCCCTGTCCGCTGGGGTATTGAGGAGGCTGTCCGACGAGCCCAACGCCAGGACCCCGGTCCTGGGACGGGGCCACCAGGCCTCTTGTACGTCCCACATCAAGCCCGGGCCAAGGTTCTCCAGTGGGGTCACTCTTCCCCTCTCACCGCCCACCCGGGAGCTCGGAGGACCCTGGACTTCCTGAAAAGACGCTTCTGGTGGCCTAACATGGAGCAGGAAGTAAGGTCATTTGTCCTGTCCTGTGAGGTTTGCACCAGAACCAAGAACCCACGACAGCGTCCCCAGGGTCTCCTGCATCCTCTGACCATTCCCCGGCGTCCCTGGTCCCACGTGGCAGTCGACTTTATCACGGGTCTCCCTGAGTCACAAGGTAACACGGTCATTTTGGTCTTAGTTGACAGATTCTCCAAGGCCTGCCGCTTCATACCACTGTGCAAACTCCCCTCTGCTCTTGAAACTGCGAAACTTTTGTTTAATCATGTCTTCCGAGTCTTTGGTCTTCCACAGGACATCGTCTCAGACCGAGGGCCCCAGTTCTCCTCCCGAGTGTGGCACGGGTTCTGCAAGGTCATCGGAGCCACTGCCAGCCTCTCCTCTGGGTTTCACCCACAGTCCAATGGTCAGACGGAGAGGCTCAACCAGGACCTGGAAACCACCCTGCGAGGCCTGGCTATGGATAACCCGACATCGTGGAGCACCTGGCTGCCATGGGCGGAGTACGCCCACAACACCCTGCAGTCATCGGCCACCAAGCTGTCGCCATTCCAGTGCCAATTCGGGTTCCAGCCACCTCTGTTCCCGGACCAGGAGGAGGACGCGGGGGTGCCCTCGGTCAACCAATATGTGAGACGGTGTCGCAAGACCTGGAGCAAGGTCAGGAAGACCCTCATACAGACCTCCAGAACCAACCAGACTCAGGCCAACCGCCATAGAAGACCTGCACACGCTTTCCGCCCTGGGCAGCGTGTTTGGCTGTCCACTAAGGACCTTCCACTGCGGGTGGAGAACCGCAAGCTTGCTCCTCGCTACATTGGCCCCTTCAAGGTGGTGCGCAGGGTGAACCCTGTCTCCTACCGGCTCCAGTTGCCCCGGACTCTGAGGATCAACCCCACTTTCCATGTTTCCCTGTTACGGCCCGTACTGACGTCTACGTATGCCCCTGCCCCTAGGAACCCCCCACCCCCCCGCATCTTCCAGGGGCAGACTGTGTTCACTGTGAATCGCCTGCTTGACTCCCGCCGGGTCCGCGGCGGGTTGCAATATCTGGTGGACTGGGAGGGCTATGGTCCTGAGGAGCGCTGCTGGGTTCCTGCTCGGGATGTCCTTGATAAAGAACTATGTCGGGACTTCCATTCGGCCCATCCGGATCGCCCTGGGAACGTCAGGAGACGCTCCTAGAGGGGGGGGTCCTGTTAGGACTAGGACTGTTTTGGCCTCTAGAGGCCGCTGTTATTTCCTTTTCATGTCGTGTTTATTTTGGCCTCTAGAGGCCGCCACTGTTCCTGTGTCTTGTGTTTGTGTTAATTGCCTAATTATCTTCACCTGTGTCCTTAATTAGTTTGTCTATTTATACCCCTGAGTTCAGTCCTCTTGTCACGGAGTCTTTGTGCTGTTATGTTTATCTCCAGTTTCCTTTGTACTGTGTTTTTTGATCTTCTTAGCTTTTGTATTTTTGCACTTTGCTTTTCTTTTGGATTATACTCTTTGTTTTTTTTTTTGTCTTTTGTTTTGCCCTGTATATAGTGTATATAGTTTAAATAAACCTTTTGATTCTTTTTCTACTTCCGCCTCACGCCTCTGCATTTGAGTCATCCCCCTGGTGGCCTAGTGGGGGTTTGCTGGATTATCACACCAACGAACCAGGTTCGAATCCCAGCAAAACCCTAACAACTTTATTATTGATAATTGCTCAGTTTTTGTTGTGATCGTAACATTGACCATGCGTGTTGACATTCCTTGCTTATTGGCTGTCAGAGGAAGTTTAAGTTTAAAATAAATGTTTGAATTTAGTATTGTTCCCTCCTGGTCCTTATTTTAAATAGGTCATAAAATATTTCAATAATTATCAATATCGACCAATATGAAACACTTATATCGTGATACAGATTTCAGCCATATCGCCCAGCCCTAGCATCAGGTCATATCATAGAGTTCAAAACACATACAAAACTGTCAATTATTCCAGACTCACATTTCAACCAGCTTATCGAAAAAATTTTTGCACGTCAGCATACTCGAATGTTCGACCGTAGAGTTCCGATGTAAAATACATAAAAATCAAAACGTAATTAGAGATATTACACAGATACGAGTGTTTTACTGGGAGACACACAACTCGTCTTTTTCATACGGGACACGCTGAAAACAACAACTGTGACATGTTTTACAATATTGTCACTCGTGAGGAACTCGATGAATTGTTTTGATAAATCTGGATAATTTTTGTTTGTGTGTCGATGTAATTAAAAAAAAACCACACGTGTTGGCTTGAAGATACGAAGTTTACCTGCTCATGTTGAAAAACTCACATTTTTCATACAACATACATCACAGATCTGAGTGACATATTTAAATAACATTAGCTGGTGTTGAGTGGTATATCAGATATATTCCATTCAAAAAAGCCAGCCAATATTATTATTATTATTATTATTATTATTATAATACGTTCACATTCCGCAAAGGGTCGTCTCACACTAAATATTGACTTTGTTTCATTTATTATGGCTTACTGATGACTGTTTATTGTATTTTTTAATGTTAAAACATTTCATTTCATTATTTTTAAGTCATTTTTGGTCAACATTTCTTTGGTCAGCATTTCTTTACATGTGCCTAAGACTTTTGTGCAGGACTGAATATATTCACCACTTGAAGATAAACTTCACATCTTCTTGCAACCGTGTAATATCCTACATTATATATATATATTTATATATATATATATATATATATATATATATATATATATACACTACCGTTCAAAAGTTTGGGGTCACTTTGAAATGTCGTTATTTTTGAAAGAAAAGCACTGTTCTTTTCAATGAAGATCACTTTAAACTAATCAGAAATCCACTCTATACATTGCTAATGTGCTAAATGACTATTCTAGCTGCAAATGTGTGGTTTTTGGTGCAATATCTCCATAGGTGTATAGAGGCCCATTTCCAGCAACTCTCACTCCAGTGTTCTAATGGTACAATGTGTTTGCTCATTGCCTCAGAAGGCTAATGGATGATTAGAAAACCCTTGTACAATCATGTTAGCACAGCTGAAAACAGTTGAGCTCTTTAGAGAAGCTATAAAACTGACCTTCCTTTGAGCAGATTGAGTTTCTGGAGCATCACATTTGTGGGGTCGATTAAATGCTCAAAATGGCCAGAAAAATGTCTCGACTATATTTTCGATTCATTTTACAACTTATGGTGGGAAATAAAAGTGTGACTTTTCATGGAAAACACAAAATTGTCTGGGTGATCCCAAACTTTTGAACGGTAGTATATATATATATATATATATATATAAGTGCTGTCAAAAATGTCGCGTTATTATCGCGTTAACTTGACTCAATTTTAATGGCGATAATTTTTTATCGCGAGATTAATGCTCTGTGACGTGATGTAGGTTTTTCATAAGCTTTTGAAACTGCCAGGAACTTGGAACAGAGACTTTGCTTAGAAAAACGATAGCAGCTAGACTGTAATGCCACAACCCGCACAGCCAGAGTCCTCTGCCCTCCCCCGAAGAGCCACGGTGCTCGGCTTAGGTTTCGTTTTCCCATCGGCGGCTCCAGCCCGACTTTGCAGTGGCTGTGACAAGACGTGTTATGCTCTGCAATAAAAAAAAAACATTGGTACAACCAGTGTTTGAACTATGCCGATATTTTCAGGGGGTCCCTTTTTTCCCTTGGGGGGGAGCTTGCGCTTGTCTCAGAGCGCGGATCTCCATCGCGCGCTCACTTCGGATATGCAAATGCTTCCCGTTACACACGATTGCTATGTCAATAAACATCATTTTGCCAATATTTTAGAGACCCCCCAACATTTCCCAAATCATGTTTTCAAGGGATCTCATGTCTGTTTCAGGGGATCTCGGATCCCCCGAGTACCCCCGTAGTTCGAACGGTGAGCAAGCCCATTCACTTTTTTATGCTGATAAGAGAATTACAATGGTTTTTCATGTGACAAAAATGTGCGATTAAATTGCGATTAATCGCGAGTTAACTATGACAGTCGCAACATTAATCGCGATGAAATATTTTAATCGCTTGACAGCACTAATATATATATATATATATATATATATATATATATATATATATATGCGGCTACAATTATCGACAGTCCATAATTAATTATCAACACCTTTTCAGATTTACTCATAAAAAAACAATCTTCTAAAGGTGAGTTTCAGTTACAACAGTTATTACTGGTTAATTAAGGAACCGGAAGACCCGCCTCGCCCTTTGATCTTGTTGTCTGATGACACAGCTTGTTACCAGAGATGGAATTTTTTTAGCACGATCAGCAGTTTGAGGAAAACCCGGACGTCATCATCACAGGTAAGCATGGTGGAAAGATCACGGACATGTTTTTACTGATCAAATTCACCAATATTTCATGATCTCCTCGTCGAAACCTACTTTGTTTCTTTCATGTGACAGTCGCCATTTTGTATCTAAACGCGCGTTTGAGAATCACGTGAGGTGTCGATAATAGTGATCACTTTCACCGGTGTCCACCATTATCGACACCCTGTGGAATTAAGGGACATTTATAACTGTTATGGATCGATCTTTGTGTAACATTGTTGAAGTAGATGAAGTACTTTAAAAAAAATAAAAGTTATTTATTATAATTTTTTTTTCTGATTCATAACAGAATGGAATGCTTATAGAGTATTTGGAATCCAATTGCAATAAACAGAATTAGACCAGAATTAAATTCCTAGCATATTAAAAAATTACATGCTTGAAATATTCAGATTTTTCTATTCTATTCAGAATTTTTTTTTTTTTGCAGTTTGTTGTAAATCTCTACCACATATTACAATATCAGTAGACATTTTATATTTTGGTTCGAGGAATGATATGCGACTTTTGACCTGGATTTTCATGTGGTGACAATGACGGTTGCCTGTTGACGTTTATTGTTAAACAACAAAACTAGAAATTAATACAAACAACAACAACAACAAGTGATGAACAAAATGTGAGCTATGAAAATACTCAGAAAGTGGAACAAAAAGATTTTCTGATGCAGGTTAAACATTCTCAGTTCACTTGTTTACAAACATTAGAATTACTTCTTTATTTACGTAAACACCGACATCCATATATTTATATAAAAAATATTTTGTACGAAATATAAATCTATGTAAAACAAGTTTTAAATAAAAACTATGTTTTGTTAACTTAATACCACGTACCGATTTTTTTTTATTTTTATCAGTAACCATCTGGGTGTCAATAATTGTGGAACGGTGTCGATAACTGTGGACAAAGTTGTCAATACTTGTGGAACGGTGTGATGTGATCTGACACGCTAAGTAATCGGGAATTGACTCATTTTTGTCCAGTGCACTGCAAAAAATGATCTCTTGTTGAGAGAAAATATCTTTAATATGGATGAATTTATCTATTATTTCTTATTAGAAGTTTACTAGAACTCAAATATAAGATTATTTAGCTTACTTTGAGACGCTTTTACTAATTTCAAGCCTTAAATTTTCTTATTCTATTGGCAGATAATTTTGCTTCTTTCTAGAATTGAATGCTTAAAATGAGCAAAATTATCTGCCAATAGAATAAGAAAATTTAAGGCTTGAAATTAGTAAAAGCGTCTCAAAGTAAGCTAAATAATCTTATATTTGAGTTCTAGTAAACTTCTAATAAGAAATAATAGATAAATTCACCCATATTAAAGATATTTTCTCTCAACAAGAGATCATTTTTTGCAGTGTGGAAGTTTGAGTAACTATTCATGCACAGTTTACGTACTGAAAGTCTCCTTTTGCAACGGCCAAAAGATCGTCAAGGTGTCGATAACTGTAGTCGCCGCGCTATATGTTACAGGACATGTTTTTATCAGTAATATTATAAACACACATCACAAGCCGTCATTCTGAAACTGTGATTGAGTCAAAATCCATTTGGAGCGATCAAGTGAAAGACATTTTTATGATATTCAAATGAAGAAACGCTTAAATATTTTGTAAACGGTGATAAACCATGAACAGAAGTGTTGTGTTCGCTTGTTTAACATCCAACACAGTTAGAGAAAAACAAGAAAACAGGCAAAAAGTCCTTCTCACACAAACACACACACTGGTATTTACTCACACAGTGGACTGTTTGTTCACAGCTTTACATGTAAGTGCAAAAACACTGGCATGGTGGCCATGACAGTAAACAACAACAACAACAACAACAAATAAAGTTACTCAGTCATTTGACAGACATCTTGTCCTGTCCAGTTCTCTCTCTCTCTCGCTTTCCTTTTCGCCTCTATTTTTCACTTTATTAATTCGGAGCGAAAATTAACCTCTTTTAAAATCAGCTAATCAATTTAAATCATTTAAATAACACAGCACTATCAAAAACAATGTCATATTTCAGCAAAAAAGGCGCCATCAACCTGTAGAACATTTGGGAAAATATATCTATTTATTTTTTTTGCGGTCCGGTTTCCATCAAATCCTGCGCTCTGATTGGCTGGCGAGCGTGTCCGTATCCTACGACACGGACCCTAGTTACGGACCCCGGTTACAGACCTCTGGCGACTCGCTCATTCACAGCAACAACAAACATAGTAGCATTTTTTTGTCAACATTTATTTTCGCATTTCTCAGGAGAATAGCATTAATTTTACAGCATGGATAGCGATAACGACAGTGTTCACAGCGAAAGCAAGTTTTACTACCTTGAGGAAGAAGAAATAAAAGAAAACATTTCATGAGAAAGCTAAAAACCTCTAACTGTTGCTAACGCCGAGCAAAAACATGGCTGAATCCTGAATGACTCCTATTTGTATAAATAGGGGACTACATAGGCGGCAAAATGTAGTTTTTTTCCTGCCATGGAAGTGCACTTGTATACCGAGGAGGAAGCAATTTGCATTACAGCCGTGAATGAGGATTCAAAATGGCAGCTCGCCTCGGCTCGGTTTTCCCTTTCGGGTGCTCTCGTTTTCTATTAGAATTTGGTGAAGAAAAAAATAAATATATTATTTACCAGCTGGGAGGTCCGTATGGTGAAATATCGTGACCTCAGCCTAGAATACTGACCTCCGCCCAGAGGGCCTCGCTCAGTACTTTCAAGACCTCAGTCACGGTATTTCACCATACGGACCTCTCAGCTGGTAAATAACATATATACTGTATATACGATAACTCCAGAAAAGCTAACTGTTAGCTTTCTTTTACCTCAGCAATTCAGCACGAGCGTGGTGATGTCAGAGTGCGGGCTGACCTCTGTGGTGCGCACGCCACACGCGTGCATGTCAATTAGCGCCATTTTAGCAAGAGTGAAAATAAGTAACGCCTGAGCAAAAGAACCAGAACTACAGTAAGCCCTCAGTATTCGCGGGGGTTAGGGACCGAGCATGGCCGCGAATGAGCCAAAATCGCGAATACTTGTAACCCCCCCCCAATAAAACTTGATGCCGTAGTGACGAGCCACTGACGCAAAACTCTTCCCTTCCTTTAGCATATCGAGAAGTCCTACCTTCTCCTGCAGCGTCATTACCTTCTTCTGGCGCTTAGGTTCCTTGGCAGGAGCCTTAGAAGATGCAGAGCGTTTAGGAGCCATTGTAGGGCGTAAAAATTATTCAAAAATACCAAGAACGCACAACACGTGAACAAGTCTGAACTATGGGAACCGCGAGACTGTACTGTACAATGCGCTCATTCGTATCAGCCAATGAGCAGCAGCCCGCCATTCAAACTTCAGCCAATAGCGAGCGAGCATTCGGCTCCGAGAATGTAGCAGTGCGTAAACGTTCGCAGTGCGTAAATGTTTGATATGTTCGCCGCAAATGACCGCGAATCGCTGAGATTTCCGCGAATGTATAGGAGATATGTTCTATATAAAATCCCGCGAATATGTGAATTCGCGAATACTGAACCGCGAATAGGCGGGGGTCTACTGTATTATTATTATTATTATTATTATTATTATTATTATTCCAGAGGGAAAGTGAGACAATCACATTCAACCGAGCCTTTGAGAAAGGTTTTATTGTATTTTTAAATTCACATCTATATTATGAACCGAGTGCACACTCATGCATAACCTCTATTCATCTATTAATTGATTGATTGATTGATTGATTGATTGATTGATTAATATCACATGCTAATTTGCTGTTCTTTTCTTCGTCTGATTTCACTGCATCTACATGAATGAATGAATGAATCGAGTTTCAGTTTCACTCTTTTCTCCGAAATTAAAAACATTTGCTGAAAAATGTGGGAACTGTTTTCCTTTCCACATATTATTATTATTATTATTATTATTATTATTTCCTTGCATTTTCTTTTCCACGTGACTGTTCTTTGGAACTCACTCACGTGCACTGCGAGCACGTGACTCAAAGTTTTAGCTTTTTTTTTCCTTGCTTCAGAATCATTTGTGACAAAAACAAACTTGTAAATCAAATTAATCCACGTTTCATTTGAACCTAAAGAATAAACCGAACAAAGCAACCATTAGCACAATCAAGTCTTTATTATGACTTCTTTCATTCGCTTGCACGTCTTGTCAAGCGTACTTGATGCGGATCTTGGAATTTTGCTTCTCCTTAAAAGAACTTTTCTTGCTAAAAAAAAAAAGAGTAAACTTAATAACAGTTGTTGTCATATCCACCTCCAATTAGCAAGACTAGCAGTGTCAGCTTTCTCTTTGCTAGCTAACATGATAGCATAGCATCGCGGACTCTGAAGTGTCTTAAATTGCATGCTGGTTCAAAGTAATAACATCTAGTTTATATAAATACGAGACTTGTTCATCCCAGTGTGATCTGAATCAGCGTTTACAGAAGCCTTGATTCAGAATCCACTTGTTTGTGCTCCTGAAGATGTCAAAAAGTTACATCTTCAGCTCTGACTGTGTCAAAGTGCTGACACTGGAGACTCCTTCCATCAATGTTACAGTCACATCGAACAGAAAACGTCACCATGTCAACAATTAACCCTGCTTTTAATCTGTTTCTCATGCAGCTGACAGAAATAATACCGTATCCGATATATTAAGGAATTAACGTGTTATAGAAAATAAATCAACACCTTCGGACCAATCAGAATCCAGGATGGCTACGATGTCATGATTTTCTTGTCCTGTGTCGTGACTTAACAACTCCTGTACGTTGCACTGCGATGTGCTGTCTCTGGAGAACATGTTTAATCTTCATTCCAACAGCTTCATCTTTAATGTTCATCACTTCCATGTCAGATCGTTTATGAGTGCTTATGTACACAGCAGTCAAGGCAGAAAAATTATGTACGTGGGTACGTCATGTCAGCCGAGGCCTCGGTAACGGCGAACGTGTTTCCTCGTTGATCATTGCAGGTGCTAATTGTGATGCTAAATCACTTATGATGAAGCAGACGAATGGTGTCAACATGGAGGAATCTTCCAGAAGAGGTCTCGCTTACAAATGATACGTGATAAATTACCTTCAGAGCCGTGCGTTCATCCAAACTGCGCTCATGATGGAAAGTGCATCCAGGGAAATTCATGAAGGGGAGGAAATGCATGCCGGGTTAGAAATAAATAATTATCGAACGTATTCTTATTCTTATTTTTAAGCTCTGTTGATGGACACATTTTGTTCAATGATTGTGTCAGACATTTGAGCTGACAGGAAGTTCACGGCAACTCAAATAACCACTCTTTCCAACCATGGTGAGCAGAAAAGCATCTCAGAACGTGAAAACATCACCAGTTTTGGTGAGCATGTGCCCACTAAAGCCTCTGATTCCTGTTCTTGGTTGCCAGGAACAGAATCTGATCTTGTCTTCTGCTGTTGGAGTTCATCAGCCTTAAAGTTCAACATCTTGAGATGCTTTTCTGCTCACCATGGTTGGAAAGAGTGGTCAACTTGAGCCAGTCTGGCTGTTCTCCTCGATACCTCTTTTTCAGCAAGACATTTCTGATGTTTTTTGTTTTCCGCACCATTCGATGTAAACTTCGGAGACTGTTGTGTGGTTTCTGAAATTGTCATCGAGTCAATCGCATTTTTTTTTTAAAACTCTTGACCTCTGTGTGCATGATTTTATTCATTGCACTGCATAAATATTTCTGCAAAGTCAGAAAATGAGGAAATTTTATGATTAGTTATTGAGAAACTATGAAACATAAACGGTTTCTTGTCTGACAGATCACTCCTGCTTGGTGGCTTTTGTGAAGCTGGTGGGATATTCCGTCGATTCTGCGTCCGGATGCAGCCAGCGGACTCTGGCAAAAAGCCCAAAAACTGTAACTCAAGCACAGGGCTGCTTTCAGGAGGGGGGGGGAAATGAGCACTGTCATAAAGCAACTGCGAGCCTTCACGATTTATTTGGCCCCTTCCTCGATTAATTATCCTGTTTTCTTAAGCAGTCATGCTGACCAATGACTCGTGCAGAACTTTTAAAATAATTAGGATGGCACTGGACCATGTTCTGCGACTAGGAACCATCCAAAACACATCACGCTTCTGAGCCCTAATGCTCTTTCGCAGAGGAAAAACGAGCTCATATTTCAAAAAAATAATAATGATAAAAATAATAAAGAGCAAAACGTCACAATGAGATCAAACTAAAGTTTGATCCCAGATGGAGAAAGTTTAAAACTGGAAATGGATGACGCCGTAAAGATGGCAGTGACTTGGAGATCTGTATCTAATCAGCGGTTAAAATGTTTAGAGAGGTGTCTAGAGCTGCTCGGCGAGCGATCAGTTTCCAGCGAGGAGAGTAATATGCTTTCCCGGAAGCCGCAATTTCACAGCACTCATTTATTCATTACGTCCGTAGGAACCTCTTAAGTGCATCAAGAGCTTTTTAGGCTAAGCAATGAATCGCACTGCCAGTCACGCTGCATCGGGGACGACTCTGTAAACCTGCTGCTAGCATGAGCTACGCCAGGACGTCAGGGCGGATTCAGATTCATGTGACACAGCAGCGTCGACATTTTCGAAACGACATCCAGCCACGACTTCAGGTTATGCACGCAGCAGTCGAGGCAGGATATACCGTATCTCATGGTAGAAGATAGCGTGTTTCTTCACAGGTGCTAACTGTGTCGCTCAATCATTGACATCCAGGAACCTTCTGGAAAAGGTCTCGGTGACAAACAATACGTGATCGATTATCCGTTATTCACTTTCGCACATGAAGGTCCATGAAGAGTGGAGGTTTGATTATTATCATGAGTCGTAGTCGTGCATTTTTTTTTTAATCTCGTAGATTTCATCATATTAGCTTATAAATTCCCCCAAAAACGCTCCAAAGCATCGATATTTTGAAACTACACGCTCCAACACACACGTGTGCACAAACACGGACACTTTGACACACGTTAAGCTCGAGTGTCACTGAATCCCACTATAAGAAGCCTCTTGAGTAAGACTCCGATCCAGCCACTAAAGCTGATCGTCATGCCTGAGAAGAAAAACGAAGAAAATCTTCATCCCCCCAGACACACACACACACACACACTCACACACACACATGCTAATATTAGAAAGCCCAGCTAAGAGAAACCATTGTAAAAGACTCAATTTAGTTTTAAAGGTCAAATATCTAGTCACCGCTGAGGAGACTAATTAAGTGCCCTTCAAAGCCCTGGGAGTCCATATGAATAGATAATAGAACTGATCTGGTACCTCGGCGAGGAGAAGAATGAGCACCGGCTCGTTTGCATGCAGCTGGGTCCGCATTAAAAACGTTCTCAGCGGGAAGGGTCTTATGTTGAGCAAACAGAAATATCACACCGGTGGCCGTTATCGTTTTGCACTATGTTTCAGCGGGATGCGAAAAGAAACACGGTGGAACACTGATTTTTAAAGAAACATCCCTCACGGAACCGACTGGGAGTCCTCGGCGGGTTGATCCGGGCGGGCCTCGGAAGATTTGACGCAGCTCTCAGGACGTGTGTCGAAAGGCTTTGAGACGAATCATTTCAAATGGAGAACCTTTAAGCAGTCTTCGGGTTGGCTTGTCCATTCAGGAGGCTGAGAACGTTCGACCATCCGAAGAAGCCTTGAGAAGCCGTTCACAGAGTGAGCACGGAAGATTTACGAATAATTTTAAGAAATTGTCAGAAGAAATAAGCTTTCTCATCCAGTGCTGTTGAATTCTGGATTGCGATTGCTCAGAAGGTGTTGATTCATTTAATACTTTATTGTTTCTATAGCAACAGCTCATTCATAGGGGCTTGACCGGGGGGGGTGCTCGACGCCAAAGGATTTTTTAATCAAGTTTTTGTTTTGTAAGGAGATGTTTCATCAATATTTTTTTCTGGAAGGAGTCTCCAATGTGGGCGGGAAGGTGGTGTAGTGGTTCACGCTGTCGCCTCACAGCAAGAAGGTCCGGGTTCGAGCCCCGTGGCCGGCGAGGGCCTTTCTGTGCGGAGTTTGCATGTTCTCCCCGTGTCCGCGTGGGTTTCCTCCGGGTGCTCTGGTTTCCCCTAGTCTGGCTAACGCGACTGCAAAGCTCTACGAGCTATTGGTCTGGCCAAGATATTAAGCCCAACTGTTTCCCAAAGGCGTGGTTGACCCGCCTCCCTGAAATGCCTCAGTTTGCTACTGGTCGAAGCCAGAAAAGGCTGTGACGAAGCTTAAACCAATCACATCACTCTTTCCTCTGACGTATGTGACGCGACGGGGCTAACTGGTAGATTAAACTCTTAGCGAAGCCGGTCGGGAGCAAGGCGAAAACGTCCTTCCTTTCAATAAATACCTCCAGGGCTGCTCTTTGCTCCGTTTTCAATGAGAACTTGCTCCATGTTCGTAATGTTTCTAGTGAATGAAGCGCTTCCGGCATAGATTCTGTAAACAATCTATGGCTTCCGGTCGCAGTTCTACTACGTCACTGCCTTGAACACGCCTCTACCCAGGGCCGTTGGAGATGCTCAAAGTTGATTGGTTCCCGATTTTTCGGGAGCTAGGAAGAGCTGTAGATAGCTTGCCTGGCCAGACTAAGCTCGCAACAGGCCTTCATGTAGCGTCACGCTTAGGATGGGCGGGCCCAGGCTAGGTTTCCCCCACAGTCCAAAGACATGCAGGTTAGGTTAACTGGTGACTCTAAATTGAGCGTAGGTGTGAATGTGAGTGTGAATGGTTGTCTGTGTCTATGTGTCAGCCCTGTGATGACCTGGCGACTTGTCCAGGGTGTACCCCGCCTTTCGCCCGTAGTCAGCTGGGATAGGCTCCAGCTCGCCTGCGACCCTGTAGAACAGGATAAAGCGGCTAGAGATAATGAGATGAGATGAGTCTCCAATGTCAGTGCTTTGTCAGAGTTTTTAAGCCACATGCACAAAATATATGGCAACCATATTTTGTTTAACCATTCCAGTTCCTACGGCATTTAAAAATTGGGTTCTCGCTGCATCCGTTCAACAAGGCGTCCCTCAAAACGGATGTTTTTGTCCATTGCAAGATGGCCTGTACTTTTCTTGTCCAAACACTCTTGTCTTGTTCGTTTGGAGGCAGCGAGGCTGCAGAGTGCTGGTGGAGAGGTTGTGATTGTGGAGCGTCTTTCCCCAGGGCTATAGGGGCTCAATTAAGGGCAGAACAATGGCCTCGGCTCACTTCAGCCTCTCACTTCAGCAAATCTGCCAGAGCTGCAGCGAGACCTCTTTAATCTCCCCCGCCTGCTCGACTTGGCATTCGAATCCAACCTACAGAGGACACGTAGGAGCTTTGGACGGCCACAACAGCGCTGCGGCATCCCACGCAAGCCCGAACGCGCCGCAGGCCACAGCCATTCCAGCTGTTCCAGCAGCCTCGTGACATCGGACATACAAGTGTGCATTAAACAAGTTGAGAATATTATCCTGCATCACAGAGACAAAATGTGAAAACGCAAGCATGGTTCATTCCAGGTGGATCTACTGATGCTGACGCAGAGGGTGATCGATTTGTTTCTGCTACACTGCAGCACTTAGCGATTTTTAGGATGCTTTTGCACTTATTCATCCGTTTCTCTCCGAAAGTGAGCCTTTTTGTTATGTTTTGCTATTTGGATTGTTGTTTTTTTTTTAAACAACGTACGCATGATGAAATGAACTTTATAAGTGAAAAGGATTGCAATGCTAAAAATATTTCAGTTATTCCAAGCAAAAAAGTTCAACAAACCATTACGAAGAGCGTGTCGAAATCAAACACACAAAAAATATCAGCTGAGAATAAAGAACAAAAAATTGGTGCGAAATAAATTATTTGATAAATATTTAAGTCGTTTGTGCATCACATCCAGTGTTTCTTTTCTTTTCGTTTCATTTTTTTTTTTCATGTCCAGGTCTCCTGAAAACACTGCATTACTACAGCTCTGTCTTTTGGCTCAGATTGCGCTTTGCGAATATTCTCCAAAAAAAAAAAATTTGTCCGCAATTCAAAGCACGTTGCTTGTTGAGTCAATTCGGAGTCGAATCGCTTTCTCACTGAGACTCAGATGCTCTCGGATGCAAGTGTTCTCAACCGCACCGAGGGTTCCGCAGCAGCCATAAGACAAGAAGTCCATCCATCCAGATGTGCTCGGTTATTAAATAATTCAGAGATCTGCTCACCAGCTTTCACTATCACCATGATCAATATTTTCCAGGCCATAGAACCGCCTCTGCAGTCCAGGGTCAAAGGTCGCATGACAACCCGTCTTTTCTGGGAGGGGGTGTCTGGGGGGGGGGGGGGGGGGATGATCATGCTGTTTACAGATTCTCTCCATGTTGACCCTGATTAAACCCTCTGATTTTCTCGCTCAATCAGCAATAAAGAGCATCTCCATAAAAATCAGCCACGCCACATCCATCGTCCTCTCCACCGCCGGCTTCGTGCTCCTGCGTTCTGTAATGTTTCCTCCCATAAATTCCATAAGAAACTTCATTTGCATGTGCGTCTAATTACAAGTCAGAAAATTGCCTCCGCGTTACGGCTCGCGCACTGAGCATAATACCATAATACCAAAACTTAATATCCCAGATAAAAAAAAAAAATACCCCTCCATCGGCACAGCACTCCCACTCAGAACCTCCCTTCCTGTCTTTTATTTAATAAGTCAATACACCATTGCAGAACAGTAGACGTTTCTGACACAAATTATGTTCTGAACGGGATGAAGCTCTCCCACACCATTCTTTATTGATTGTCCTGGCTCATAAAAAAATAAGAGAATGGATGGGGGCGAGCGATGGACTGCTGACTGGGACCATTTCTCCAGGCTGGATAATAAAACCGCTACTTCAGGACTTAGAAGGTTAAGTTCTAATGAGTATTTTGGATTGCATGTGCTCGTTTAATGGTCTCATAAAGGAATGCTTTGCTTGGGTAATCGAGGCGAGCTCAGAGCCAGACAAAATGCACTTTTTTTTTAAAGCGCTGTAAAAAAAAAAAAAAAAGAAAGTGTCTAGGGATGGAGTTTTTTCGGGGAGGGAGGGGTCTTTTTCCAGGAGCAAATAGACAAATCCTTGTCGCAACAATTGTTTTTTTTTCCAGATTTTTGGATAAATTCTCGGATAAATGATTCAGAAACATGCCTTTGTTGATACTGTCGTAATAAAAACATCAAAACTCAACAGAAGAAAATGATTTTTTGTTGTTGTTGCAGTTGCATCGTCTTAAAGGTTCAAGACTCGATTTTTTACGTCTCACTCGTACAGATAACCTGGAAAAGCTAGACGATGTGACAAAACGCTACCTTCATGGATGTCAAATTAACATCTCCTTAAAGATCGATGAACAGACGCATTTTAAAATCTAGCCTGTGAACGAGCTGTTTCTCCAGAAATAGTCGTGTCACGATTCACCCAATTCACGATTTGAATCTTTTCACGATATTTTTGAAAAAAACAAACAAAACAATGAAATTAAGAAATTTTTATGACCAAAAAAATATATATTTTTTCCTATTCTTTATCCACTTAAATATTCCTTTTGTTTTCATTTTCTTCATAACCAACAATAATTATTTATCCTCAAGACTGGTCTAAAGACATTACTTTTTTAACAATAATATTAACTATGAAAACTTTCTTACGATTTGAATAACAAATTTGTTTTCATCATTTTTATTCCATGTATACGCTAATATCCATATGCTTTTATTGTTATAATTTATTATCTGATCATATCATGATTATTTTTATCGTTAGAGCATTGAGACTGAAATGCTTTGAAGTTTATTATTATTATTATTATTATTATTATTATTATTATTATTATTTACCCGCATTTGTAAAGGCTGGAGTAAAATATAATTGTCTTTAAACTCAAATACTCCTTTTATTAAAAATGAAATCATTCACAACAAATAGTCCTTTTCTTCATAAACTTTTACGAACATTTGTTCTGCCTCTATTTGCTTCTCTTTTTTTTATCTTTCAGCAGTCTGTAAAAAGAGAGAGAGCCCTGATTTCTTGCTAAATCTATTTGTACCCAATCACACACAACAACACTTTCGATCTGTTTTTGTGTGTTTTCGCAGCATTAGAGCTGTGTTACTTATGCCTACAGTGAAGTCACACGGATTCCCGCTATTGTACATCCTCTGCTGTCTAAACACAATCACAGTGAGGAAAAGCTAAGAGATTACACACCCTGATGATAATCGTTCTTCGTTTTTCATTTCATCGATTCCAATCTTCATCGCTTTGTTTCGCGATTTCTCATCGCACGATATATCGTTATGTGCCTAAATAGAAGTGATTATTATAATTATTATTGTTGTTATTATTCATCGTTGCTTGAAGAGATTTCGTGTCCTTTTTTTTTTCAAAAAAAGGCTTGAAAACCGTTTTATCCTAATGAATCAAGTAGAAAGTGAGGCTACAGGATTTAAAGACGGAGCCGAGAGCTGAGGAGGAAAAAAAAAATGAATGCAGCATGTGAAGTGGAGGCTTGAGACCTCATTATAAGAAACAATGCACTTGCTCAGGCCGGCACTTAACTGTGCATCCGCTATAGGCTTTGTCAGTTTAAGACAGCATGAAGGCTCGGAGGAAAGCTGTTATATAAGTGTGTAGCGCACGCACCATTCAGCCCCCAGCTTCTACACCGTTAATGGTTGGAATCAGTGGGTTGTGACACGCCGTCTCTGCCTCGCTCGGCACAACCTCACAATCAACTTGTCATAATATTTAGTAGGAAAATGACAAATGACTCATCTACCCTCATATCCTCGTTTGTTGCCTCGGAGTACACAGAATTAAAATGATACAGACGCAATAACGTTCGCTTTCAACTGCAGGAAAGGGGGGGGACAAACAAACAAACAAACAAACAAAAAAGAAAGAAAAAAAAAAAAACGCCAGAAGCGGATTTTGCTCCTCTTCAGATCCGCAGGCTCAGACATGACATCAGCGTGAGATCGTTTGAATATTGAGCTGTTTAGAAAATGAGCTGGTTTCTTGTGTAGAGCTCATAAGGAAAATCAGATTTCAGCAAATATCAGGGAGCTGGAATTCATGAGAAAATGACGGAAAAAGAAAGAAGGGAAAAGAAATCCAGCAAATTAAATAATATTGGAGCATCTTCATCAGAAAATATGACTCGCTATCTATCCAGACACAGACTTTTGTACAGATTTAATTTGTAATTTTTATTCTTTAAGCCAAGTTTCATTTTCTTTCTTTTTTTTTTTTAATTTCCCCTCACACACTTTTGAATAAATCGGTGCTGAAAACTTGCGTCCCCAAATGTAACTGTCATTATTCTCCAGAATTATTGGCACCCTTCGTAAACATGAACACACTTCATGAATATATCACGGAAGACACTCGGTGTGAAGAAGTGGAGTCACTCTTACACCCGGAATGATGGTGATTTTCCAACAACAGCACGTTCTGACATGTTTTATTCCTCTCCAGCAAATTGCCTTGATTGCAGATTTTGATGCACTGAAGTCCGTTTATACACTACCGTTCAAAAGTTTGGGGTCACTTTGAAATGTCCTTATTTTTGAAAGAAAAGCACTGTTCTTTTCAATGAAGATCACTTTAAACTAATCAGAAATCCACTCTATACATTGCTAATGTGGTAAATGACTATTCTAGCGGCAAATGTGTAGTTTTTGGTGCAATATCTCCATAGGTGTATAGAGGCCCATTTCCAGCAACTCTCACTCCAGTGTTCTAATGGTACAATGTGTTTGCTCATTGCCTCAGAAGGCTAATGGATGATTAGAAAACCCTTGTACAATCATGTTAGCACAGCTGAAAACAGTTGAGCTCTTTAGAGAAGCTATAAAACTGACCTTCCTTTGAGCAGATTGAGGCCCTGTCCACACGGCAACGGATTCAGGTGAATCTGATAAAATTGTTTATCGTTTCGGCCTGGCGTCCACACGGCACTGGCGTTTTGGGTGCCCCAAAACGAAATCTTTTGAGAACGGGTTCCAGAGTGGAAAAATCTGGCAACGGCGCCGTTGCGAAATCGTCTGGATGAGTAGAACGGATTTGTTTACGATGACGTCAGAACCACATGACTGTGAGTGCTTCACGCCGGGTAGAAGTGTAACGAACTCGATGCGAGTTGTCAACAAATCCTATAACTTGGTTCATGAAATGCGCTTACAAAATATTTTCACTGTGAATATTTATTGTGTAATGGTGCAAAGTGAGAGAGAGAGAGAGAGAGAGAGAGAGAGAGTGAGAGAATAGCCCTTAGGGCAGAGTCTTTAGTCCAAACATTGCGGAAGCAGTACCAAACCGCGCACCGCCCGTGCGCTTTCCAAAAACAAAAACAATCCCGCCAGCAAAAATAGGAAAAAAAAAAAAGGAGCGATCTCACCTCTTCAGATGTTGGTTTAAGTCCGACAATACGTTCCTCAAAAAGGGCGTAGAAGAACAAAGTAATCCATCAACGTGTAGCATTCAATTTATTCCGGACCATTAAAGAATTCTGGAGGATATCAGAATGTTGGCGTACCGGCTTCCATATACCCCCGTTCATTCCTCTTTCCGTGTCTTTCGTTTTACGCGACTGATTAATAATCAAAACTTTATGTGGCTGATGCTACAGAAGAAGGGGTTTATGCGCATGCGTCTACTTCTTCTATTGTTCTGGTGTCTCCGATGGGACCGTCTTACAGCGCACGTAGTGGTGTGGCATGTGTATTGCATCGTTTTCAGCAAGCGTTGCGTTGCCATATGGACCTGAAATTTTACTGATCCGTTGCCCATGTGGACGCGATATTTAAAAAAAAAAAATCTCGTTGCCGTTGTCGTGTGGATGTAGCCTGAGTTTCTGGAGCATCACATTTGTGGGGTCGATTAAATGCTCAAAATGGCCAGAAAAATGTCTCGACTATATTTTCTATTCATTTTACAACTTATGGTGGGAAATAAAAGTGTGACTTTTCATGGAAAACACAAAATTGTCTGGGTGACCCCAAACTTTTGAACGGTAGTGTAGTTACATGTTATGTCATTTGAATTTCTTATTTACATCATTCCCTCACCAGCCTCTCTTTCTGTTAATAAGACAAAAAAAAATCCTCTGTCCGGAATATTTCAGAAGTCTTAAAGTTTCAGCTTTGCCTCTGACTGTTCCAAACCACTCACCCTGGAGACTCCTCCCACCATTTTGCCATAAAAGCCCCTGCGAATAAACGGTTAATATAGAAACACGCATGCTTACATCCAATGTAAGAATCTAGCGTAATTGAGACACGCCTCTTTTTTTCCGGCGAACTCCATCCTCCATGTGTGGTGATATCCGAGGTCTGAAGTAAACTCTCACTCTACGCGCTGAACCTCACTCTGAACACAGAGTTCAGTTATTTAATATTAGAAAATGAATTATTTACGACTGGCACGGTAATTAAAATAAAGTTTTCGGACATGAGAGGAAACTTTGAGTTCAGGTTCAAGTTCGGGTTCAAGTTCAAGATCTGCTTGACAGCAAAATCTGAGTTCTGCGGTTTCTATATTTTTTTAAGGAAAGACAATCGTTACGGTGGATAAAACTCACGCGGTTAAGAGCTCATTATCCGCCTCGTGAATCTGAAAGACAGCTCGGGAAATTTACACTAAGGAGCACTGCGGAAACGTTCGACATAAAGGAAAACAAAAAGCCATAAACTAGAAAAAGGGTGCAAAACAAAACAGCGCTCAGTGTTCGCAAGTCCCAGCGGACGCTGTTGGTTCAATTATCAAGAAGTGGAAGCTGCATCAAACTATCGTGACAATGCCGAGGAAAGGTCAGACCTCAAAACTCTCTGCAGAAACAAGAAGCAGGCTTATGGGAGAAGTCAATGAGAGGCCAACGATCACTCTGAGGAGGCTATTGAGGTCACAAGCTCAGAGCAGAGTAAAGGTTAGCCAGAGAACTATACCGAGATCTCCGCATAAACACTGGCTTGGCGGGGAGGAGAGCACAAATCGAGCCTTTACGGAAACAGAAAGGACTGGAAGTACGTCTCTGAACAGAATGCACGTCTCTGTCGCGATTAGAATTGAAGAAAATGGCTAAATGGCTCATTCTGACTGGTTGGCCAAATCTAGTCCTGACCAAGTCAAACCGATTCGGCATAAAAATTAAAATCGGCGCTCTCTTAACCGGAGAAACCTTCACCGTGTTTGTATTGCAGCTAACAGTAAACTCACTGCAGAAGTACAGTGAAGAGTAAGAAGCTAGTTATGAAAATAAGTTGACAGAGGCTTTATGACGTATGGCTGAAATACTGCCAATTTGTGCTGTGTACACATACACAGTACTGCTTGTCTCCATCAGTGAGAAGAGCAGCCCAGGAACCTCCTCCTGCTGAAAAATGTCAACGCTCGGATGAAGAATGCAGGCGAAAATTTTTGAGCGGTGACTGCAGAGACAGCACATTCTCTTCCGAAGACCGGCAGATGAACGATCAATATTCCAGCACAACTTTCTTGTGATTAATTTTTAATGGCCGGGAGAACTGCTCCTTTCTAAAATGTAAATGGCTTTAATGTTAAATGGAAAGAGGAACGACACCTTGATCAATCACTCCTACGCCGCCTCTCTGCCAGTGGCGTCAACCGAAGGCTTTCTGATGACATCTTTCTCTCCACGCTTTCTCCAGAGAGCCTCAAAGCTCCTGCACACCTCCTCCACCTTCACTTCCTCTGAAACACCAAAAAAAATCTTTCTCTCTCTGTTTCTCTGGACTCGATTTGGAGGTTGGGTGGACTAGTCTGAAAATAAATACATCATTGCAACACCTACAATCGACTGGAACACCTTGTGTTCAAAATGCTTTATTTATGACTGCATTGAACATCCTTTTTGTTTTGTCTCATTAACCTCATGACTCCACGGAAGGCAAAATATCAGAAACGTGTAAATAATTCAGATGATTATGATTAAAAGCAGCACTTATGTTACAACACGTAACCTAACACCAGGACAAGACCAGCAAATCAACAAGCCTCCATTTTCAACACCCTCCTCCACTCTGTACCACCCACATCCCTGTCTCCTGAGGACTTTCCTACTCGACACAACATTGGGTTCGCACTGAAGTTAACATTTCGGAGCTCCTTCTTACCAGCCCACCCATTTCCTGACCCCTGGACCCATGTCAGCAACACAATCAATTCACACTAAAGGCTTGAGTCAATTCATCGCTCAAGACTCAAGACTCAGTTGAAGAACGATAAGCCTAGATCCCTTCTCTAATTTCTAGTCAACACGCTTTCTTAAATAAGCTCTTTTTAATCAAGTTTCTACATTCACCGGTTCCTCATCCTGGAGGACCCCCTGCAGGACCATGGTTGGGATCTTGTGCTTGAGACAGAATGACTTTCTGAATCTCTCACTGTTCTTTAAAAACTCTGCACTCTCTGTCAACTTTTCGCTGACCGCTAGCCATTTTGCTGTCCTGAACGCTGACAGTTCTCTGCGTGTGCGCTGCCTGTCACTGCTTGATCGCGAGCATGTGATGAAAATTCGGAAAATATGAATAGTTCATTTTATAACTAAATATCAATTTTAATTGATAAAATCAACAAAATACAAGATGCAGACATGTTATTTGCCAAAAAGCAATTTAAAAAAAATAGGCCATGACCACTTTTGGGGATTGCCTCATAGGGCCGGTTCAAGTGGTGGGGGGCAGAGGGGCTGGGGGGCCGGTCAAAGGGGGGTGTCGGGCCGGAGTCAGCCCGCGGGCCGGAGTTTGATGACCCCTGCTTTATATGGTTGGTTTGTTTCATTGGCTGTTTGAGTATTGGTACTTCAACAGAATATTACACTTGGTATTGCTGTCACTTGTTCAGTTGGCACTCAAACTTTCTTGTCTAGAAGTTCAGCACTTCGTGTCCCTGACTTTTGCACTCGTTGTACGTCGCTCTGGATAAGAGCATCTGCTAAATGCCAAGTAATGTAAAGTCATGTTTTCAGGACGTGGTCATTTGGCCTGAGAGTTTGGTACATTTGGTGAAGCGTGAAAGATGGTTTTGATCCTGACCCCTGGTCCATTTGAAAACACTGGTCTGGAGCTTGCTTCAACTGAATGAAGATATGGTCAGAATCAGGTGTGGAAGCGATCGACTCTCAGCACGACTCGCAATATAGTAATATGATTGGTGTCACATTACTTGCTGTTTCAAATTTTGTGATGATGGGGAAAGGAGCGTTATGGTCAGTCTTGCGATGGGGACTCAAGTATTTAGGCCAAGAGTTAAAAAGCCCTGAGAGCAGGACAGGGGGTTCTCTCGGACCAGATTCGGGAAGCTGTGCTCGAGACTGAATGACTGGATCCCAACAAGGCCAGCTTCAGGAGTGGCCACTCTGTGTGTTTGCAGACTTCTGGCTCAGTCCTCAGTTCTTGTAGTCATGAAATTATGAAATTTAGGTTCAAGTGAACTAAGAGGATCTTCTGAGCAGTCTTTCCAAGCTTGGCATCAAAAGAACTGTGTCCAGATGGTTAAAGTCCTGCCTCTTTGGACGGGCTTACTGTGGATAATTACCAGAATACCTTAAGGATCTGTGTTGGGCATCTAATCTCACAGCTGCCTGTATAACTGTGATGCCAAAGACAAGACCTACCTCCGTCTCTACCTATGTCTGTGCATGGATTACAGCATGTCTCACGGGCATTTCAACCGAGATTAAAACCCTATGCCTTATTATTTAAGTATATGCCCCTATGGCAAGTCATTGCTGGCATACCACAAGGATTCATGCTTGGCCCTATCTTTTTTGAATTGCACAGTATCAAAGCATTAAAACACACAGCTTCCTGTGCCAAAGCTATGGTCTCGAAACATTAATGCGAGCTCTACTTCTGTCTCAGCATGCCTCACAGGGCATTTCAGCCTGGATGACAAACCCCTACTCCATGCATTTAAGTATCCGGCCCTACAGCAGGTAATTGCTGGCGTACCTCAAGAGTCCTTGCTTGGCCTTTCTCATTGTGCACCATCTGGGCATCCAATCTCACAGCTTCCTATCCCATTGATATGCTGAAAATACTTTCATGATAGCTCTACCTCTCCTCTGGATGATCACTCGGTCTCAGCATGTACCTCAGCAATCATGTTTCATGGCCATTTCCACCTGGATTCAACCCTCACCACAAGCTGGTCTTATTTTAATCTCTATTTCCAAGTAAAATTCATGGCTACTTGATTTTGTAGTTTTAGTCTGTATTACATCAAACGACAAGTGACAAAAAAAGCAACATACATCCTTTAAATGAGCGTGAAATTGAATTTTGGTTGCACAACGGATGGTACACGTACATCGTGACTCGTATTGAACAAAGTGATGTTGCCGACGATCGCAGTTTGAATTCCTGTTTGTGATGTTGCCTGATACCGAGAAAGCTCGTCCTAAGATTCCTTGTCTCTATCTGCTGATACAAACCGTGTGTTTCAGTAACGCAGACACGTCAGGTGATCATCGACCGCAAAAATAAGGTGACGCTTGTCAATATTCTTCCTTGATGTTCGTTGTAGAGGATTCCAATCACCTGCAATAACAGGAATTTATAGTCTAGCAAATCACCAAATGTCTTTCCACTGCATGCATCTCTGCTCATTTGCATTTGCAGAGTGTCCAATGCATTTTTTTTTTCAAGCAATGATGCACCACATGATGCACCAAACTCTCCAATCCATCACCCTCCGGTTCCACCTCTCAGCCTACTCCCCGCCCCGTTAGGCAGCCATTTTCCCTCACATCCGCTCAAAATGATGTATCTGCTGTCTCTGCTCGCTTAATGAAAAAAGAGCTACCTGTCTTTTGGAATGCATGCTGCTGGGCGTAATTAGATCACGACGCCGCTGCAGTTTAGCAGCTCCGCTTAAAGCCCGCCTTTTTTCCAGGAGTGAGGAATAAGTGCCTCCTTTTATTTCGTCCATTAGTGCTATTTATTTTGGGGGAAAACGCTCTTCAAAGCAAGGAGGCCTTAGTAGTGGCGAGATGAGGAGGAAAAAGCAGGTTATCCCATTTTCCCTGACAGAACGCGTGTTAATACAAATCTAAATAAAGCAACAGCGGAGGGAGAGCTAATGAGTTTCAGAGGGATATTGTGTTTATTCTGAGCACGGAGCGAGGCGAGGCCCCAGAGAGGAACAGGTAAGGGATGGTCCGAGACAGAGACAGATGGAGGAAATGAGACCGAAGCTGCAGATTCGAGTCCGTCGGTGCAGGAGCTGGAGAATCTGCATGCATGCAAGCCGCTTTTAACGCGCTGCATTGTGGGGGATTACTGTGTGCCGGATTCATCAATTTGCATAGAGGGAAAAAGATGACAGACTAATACATTATGGTGTCAGACATCAAAGATGCTCTGCATAATATCACGGGAAAGGATAAGACGGATGATTATGCGCTGAATCATATGATTCAGGGAAAAAAATATTCACAATTACGCCACCTGAGCTGTAATGGTTTTCCATTTAAAAAAAAAAAAAAAATTTAATATACATAGTGCATTCGATAAAATTATATAGCGACAGTATGATCAAATCTGTTTCTGCATGATTCCACGACTGGAAGAATCTCAAAAGCTTCACTTTGCTCTTAAATGAGGAACAAGGTTGAGCTTCTTCGCATGGAATTAGCAAACACAGAGCGTTTAGTTTGCTAGCATGCTAATGCCATGAGTCGATGGCATCATAGCCTGTTAGTTTGCATGAGGGTTCTTTCTTCCTTGTTGCTATACCAGGCATTAAAAGCACTTTAATTCTTCCCTTTGCCAGCATAAATTTAGCTATTTATGCAAAAAGTACGCTACCGTTCAAAAGTTTGGGGTCACCCAGACAATTTTGTGTTCTCCATGAAAAGTCACACTTTTATTTCCCACCGTAAGTTGTAAAATGAATAGAAAATCTAGTCGAGACATTTTTCTGGCCATTTTGAGCATTTAATCGACCCCACAAATGTGATGCTCCAGAAACTCAATCTGCTCAAAGGAAGGTCAGTTTTATAGCTTCTCTAAAGAGCTCAACTGTTTTCAGCTGTGCTAACATGATTGTACAAGGGTTTTCTAATCATCCATTAGCCTTCTGAGGCAATGAGCAAACACATTGTACCATTAGAACACTGGAGTGAGAGTTGCTGGAAATGGGCCTCTATACACCTATGGAGATATTGCACCAAAAACCAGACATTTGCAGCTAGAATAGTCATTTACCACATTAGCAATGTATAGAGTGGATTTCTGATTAGTTTAAAGTGATCTTCATTGAAAAGAACAGTGCTTTTCTTTCAAAAATAACGACATTTCAAAGTGACCCCAAACTTTTGAACGGTAGTGTATCTTTCATTCGAACGTGTGCTTAGATTACGCTCCTGGTCCAAAATACACCACCGTTCAAAAGTTTTAGTTTAGTTTATTTGTCACATAAAATATAGATTACACATAAAGTATAAATTACAACAAAAAAATAAATATATACATGTGTGTAGCAAAAATAGGGAAAAAAAGAAATAGATACAAACGTGACAGGAGAAGAAAACAGGGCGTAAGCCCCAACTGACATTCAACCCCCACAGATTACAAAAATATAAAAACTTATGACGCATTTAGGATAGTAAAAAAAAAATAAATAAATAATAAAAAAAAATAATAATAATAAATATCATACGTTACAGAGGATGGTACAAAGCGAGTTTCTCAAAGAAGTGAACAGATATTTGTCTTTTGAAGGAGATTGGCGTGGGGGAGAATTTTATAGCAGATGGAAGGCTGTTCCATAATTTAACAGTTCTTGGAAAGTAAGAGTTCCGATAGTAGTTTTGCTTGTGATTGAAGAAGAAGCGGAGATCAGCTGGATGGAAGTTTCTGGTGCAATATCTAGATGTAGTTGGAACGAGCAAACTAGCTAAACTATCACTAACAGTACCGTTTTTGATTTTGTAAAGCAAGACAGCGTCACTGATTTCTCGGCGATACTCTAAAGGGAGAAGACTGATGGTGATGATACACGGGGCAACTTTTTGGGCAATGTTGCCGAGCAATGTTGCTGGCAACGGGCAACTAGGTGAGACACAGGGCAACTTTTCAGGGCAACTAACAATGGGCAACAACAGTTAGCAACGGCAGTTTACAGTTAGCTAAAAAAAAAAATCGATGTCTTAATTTTTGCTGTGACCATTTAATCAAGCTGTCTGTTGTTTTTTAGAGCTTTGGTGAGGTAAATTCCTCCATATAGAATATTAAAATAACAACTTACCGGCGTAAAAACAGATGAGGAGTCTCTCCATCTCTTCACTCCACTGACACTGAGCGGCCGCCATATTTGTTTGAAATTTCTGATCCGAACCTCACCGGAGGTCACATGACTCGATACTCGCGTTCTGATTGGCTTATCTCAAAAAGTTGCCAGAGATTATCAAAACCATTCAGAAAAAACAATGTTGCCCAATCTCAACAGAAAAGAGTCAAAACGCAATTCCCCAGCAACATTGCTCGGCAACATTGCCCAAAAAGTTGCCCCGTGTATCATCACCATGAGCGACTTAAGGCGATCGGTATAGGACACATCAGGGGGGTAGTTCAGGATAAACTTTGTGGCGCGGCGCTGAATGTTCTCTAAAAGAGCCTTGTGCTTAGCAGTTGAAGTAGACCATATGCTTGAGGCGTACTCCAGGCGAGGCCTAACTAAGGTGCAATAAAGCAATTTCCTTGTACTTTGGTCATAGATGTCGTGACAGACCCGCCTCACCAGCCCAAGCATCCTGTTAGCTTTTGCACACATGAGCTCTATATGTGGACCCCAGGACAGATCGTTTGTTACAGTGACTCCGAGGTCTGTTACTTGCGCTGCTGCATCCAGAGTGCGGCCACACAGCTGGTAACAGTGCGGTGGACGCTTTGTCGAACGCTTCTTGGACATATGCATAACCCTACACTTAGATGCGCTGAACTCCATACCGTGCTCTATACTCCAATTGTACAGTGAGTCAAGGTCACCCTGCAAGGAGAGAGACGAACTTGCAGACTCTATAGAGCGGTAGAGCTTGGAATCATCAGCATAAAGGGCAATGTCCGAACCATGCTGCACGTAGTTTGGCGTGTCGTTTGCGTAAATCAAAAACAGCAGGGGCCCGAGGATAGATCCCTGCGGGACCCCTGATGTCACCGATATTTCAAAGTTTGGGGTCACTTTGAAATGTCCTTATTTTTGAAAGAAAAGCACTGTTCTTTTCAACGAAGATCACTTTAAACTAATCAGAAATCCACTCTATACATTGCTAATGCGGTAAATGACTATTCTAGCTGCAAATGTCTGGTTTTTGGTGCAATATCTCCATAGGTGTATAGAGGCCCATTTCCAGCAACTCTCACTCCAGTGTTCTAATGGTACAATGTGTTTGCTCATTGCCTCAGAAGGCTAATGCAGACCTGTTTACCCCAAATTTGCCCTGTCAGTAGTCTTGCAGTATCTTGTCAGTAGTTTTGGTAAGCTGTCAGTAGGAATTTTACTGGGGTCCAATCTATGTATTGTATCGAAGACAAAAAGTAGAAAGCAGCCTATTAGATAATAGTACTCATTCAAGTTGAAAGTAAGTGATAGATTACATGAACAAAATTTTAAAAATTAAAATCTAGCACCGGTCTTATTTTTTCTGTCAAGTTAAGCACCTGTGAGAACCAAAAAGCAAACCCATGTAAGATTCTAGATCTGCTCCATAATCCTCATATTACCAAGCCTAGACTCTAAGGTCTACTTGTTGACTCCTCATACATTTCATTATTTCAGTATCTCTGAAATAACCAGAAGACTAGCAGTAATACTTATTTAGGATGCTACAATAAGAAAAAAATATTTCAGAGACCATAAGGCATGGTCACAGATCGTGATAGGAGTCTTTATATTTTTGCGACGACTTCTGGTATTTCTTTGCAGGACTATCAATAATGCCATCGGCCTTTGCTCAGAAACCAAAGTTGAAACAATGGAACCTTCCCACAATGCAACGTACGGTAAACGTGGCTTAAACGTGATTAAACATGGCCGCGCCCATGACTATACGATCGATGTTCAATTCCCACAATAAATATGATTATAAAGTAAGTCATGAAACATTTGGCAACATTTCGGCCATAAATCGTAGTTTTTGGACAAGAATTCGTAGTCCGTATTTAGTTTTGAAAAATTGTAGGAACTACGGACAAATCGTAGGAGTAAACAGGTCTGCTAATGGATGATTAGAAAACCCTTGTACAATCATGTTAGCACAGCTGAAAACAGTTGAGCTCTTTAGAGAAGCTATAAAACTGACCTTCCTTTGAGCAGATTGAGTTTCTGGAGCATCACATTTGTGGGGTCGATTAAATGCTCAAAATGGCCAGAAAAATGTCTCGACTAGATTTTCTATTCATTTTACAACTTATGGTGGTAAATAAAAGTGTGACTTTTCATGGAAAACACAAAATTGTCTGGGTGACCCCATACTTTTCAACGGTAGTGTAAAGTTTCTTTTGTTGTCGGAGTGGCTTCAAGTCTTTCTCTTTTGGACTTAAGCAGCAATTTAAAACACGATGTGTCACAGTCACACGTACCGTAACACATACCCAGTTTCTGGCTCAAGAGTCGTTAATTCTACTTCTGCTCAAAGGGTTAAAGAGGTAAACGCTTCAGATTGGTTCGATGCAACGCCATCGACACGAGGCCAAGGCAAATTTCACTTCTCTCAGGTTCTGGAATAAAATCAATAAACTTTTCCAGCGCAATATAGTGAAATCAGATTACAAAGACTTCAATATCCATCTGTAGATCATTAAAAAAACATGTCAAAGATCTGCCACTGAAAATGTGAGAAAAAAAAATATTGCATTCAGAAAAAGATCCAGATTCCATTTGTATGTGTTCAGATGCATCATTCATCATCATCATCATCATCATCATCATCATGCGGAGGCTTGAGAAAAAAATCAAAGAAAGTGAGCGCCGTGCATAAGTCTGCACTTCTCCTGCTACAATCTTATTATGCCAAATAAATTCAGAAAACACTAAGGCAATATTATTAATCTCATGGAACCATGTTGCAGATTTTTCGGGGGGATATTTCCACTCCGCTACCGGGCGTCATGCAGTATTAATGAGGCCGTATATGTAATAGTCACCACATTAGCGCATCCAGTGCAGAAAATTACAAGAATACATTTGTATAAGTAGCTTCTGTTCTTTAAAGAAGACTCGTGTCTGAGCTACAGACGAAGTTTTGACTTTGTAGAAGAAGAAACTCAGAACGCAACAAGGGAAATAAAGCAAAATCACACATTCGAGCCGAGTGAATATGCAGAATACATTAGAGCTGCGAGTACGCAGTGATGTGAGGACATCATCACTGGAGGAAACGTGTTTCATTTTTTCACCCGGACTAATATGAAAGGAAGACGCCTGTGTTCCGACAAATCATCATTAAATCAACACAACGGCATGCAGAAAACCGGCACCTGAAACTGGACTGGTTTTGGACGAAGATGCAGCTGGAACTATAATTTAAGAGGATGAACTTACATAAACCTACACCAAACAAAAAAAGAGAGAGACTTTTAATTAATTAATTTTCTGATTTGTTCGGATTTAACTCATTTCATCATGACGATACACATATATCAAAATCATTGATATTTTTTGAATCAGTTTTAATAATTTTAACATTATTTAAAAGTATTTTGATTTAATTATTGATTACTAATTACAGAATCAATTAACAATTATTCTCTGAAGGTGAAGCGAAGATCGGTGAATATTAATCGAGATGAAGTCGAGGTTATTATTCACCGATATTCTTTGAGCCTGAGGTGGATAATTGTTTTAGTATAAATACGCAGGTTATTATTATTTTTTAAAATGTAAATCATATTTAAAAAATCATTTATTTCAGTCTTCAAAAGCAGCATATAAATGTAAGAACTTTGCGGCGCGGGCTTGTGTCACTGTATCTACGCTGAGTCACATGAAATACTTGGTTTTGAAATCGATAAAATCAATCACAATCCCACCTGATCTTTGAATAGTTTTAGACCAAACTTCGGCGCATCTTTAGTGCTTTTCGGAACAGAATTTTCCTTCATCGTTTGTAATTCTTTCTCACTTATGGTGACGAAGCGATCGGTCGCCATTTTGCCGAGTCTCTCGATGTGATTATCGAGAAATATATTGAATCTCTTGGCCAATCAGCACGCACAATTTTCAAAAATCACCTCTGTATTTATCTCATCTCATCTCATCTCATTATCTGTAGCCGCTTTATCCTGTCCTACAGGGTCGCAGGCGAGCTGGAGCCTATCCCAGCTGACTACGGGCGAAAGGCGGGGTTCACCCTGGACAAGTCGCCAGGTCATCACAGGGCTGACACATAGACACAGACAACCATTCACACTCACATTCACACCTACGCTCAATTTAGAGTCACCAGTTAACCTAACCTGCATGTCTTTGGACTGTGGGGGAAACCGGAGCACCCGGAGGAAACCCACACGGACACGGGGAGAACATGCAAACTCCGCACAGAAAGGCCCTCGCCGGCCACGGGGCTCGAACCCGGACCTTCTCGCTGTGAGGCGACAGCGCTAACCACTACACCACCGTGCCGCCCTCTTTCGCAACATTTGCTCACTAAACACAGCAGGATTACTGGTGAAGTAGCTACGTGAAGTAGCTACGAGCAGTGGGCAGCCACACCAGAGCGCCCGGGGAGCAGTCAGGGGTTCGGTACCTCGCTCAAGGGCACCTCAGCCCAAGGCTGCCCCATGTTAACCTAACCTGCATGTCTTTGGACTGTGGGGGAAACCGGAGCACCCGGAGGAAACCCACGCAGACACGGCGAGAACATGCAAACCACACAGAAAGGCCCTCGCCGGCCACGGGGCTCGAACCCGGACCTTCTTGCTGTGAGGCGACAGCGCTAACCACTACACCACCCCAAAATGATTATCACCCCAGATGGAACTCGAACCCACAATCCCTGGCTTAGGAGGCCAGTGCCTTATCCATTAAAGCATGGAATTAAACGTTTAAATGTTGCTGCGATGTTGTTTTGCTATGAAGCTAGCGCCAGTCAAGCTAACGTATTGCGTACCAATGGGCAGGTTTGCGAGTTTGCAAGTGTTAGCTCTTGTACCAAGTGAGATAAATAACAGTTGTGTGGATGAGTTACTCACTTTGGTGACTTTCTTTTGGAGAAAGTCGAATTGGATTTTAGACTCAATGTCCATATCGCAAAGTGCAAAAGAAGAAGTGTGACACACCGAATGATGACAAAAACAAAACAAAAATAATCTGAAAAAATGTTTCTATGAAAAAAAAAAAGACGAAGAGGAAGAAGTCAGAGTTAAAAGTTAAACCTCCTGCTGGCTTGAACTCCCTCTGACCATTTTTTTTTCCCCTCGCGGCCAGATACTGTCTCCCTCAATATTGTCTGTCTTTTATTTCACCGTGGCTGAATGCTGCTGTTTCTGCCCTCGTCTGCTGTTATTGCCAATACCTTAGGTGGGCTTAATCTGTACAGGAGATGGACATGTTGTGGATTGTTTCCGTTGTGCGTGGGAGGGTTGAAGTCTCTGCCTGGGTAAGAGCTGGCACCTAATCAATGTTCTATCTCAGAGCGGACATGCTCAAAAGGTTGGATCCTCCTGTAAAATTGGTAAATTAATAAATATTTCATAATCCTGCTCAGCCAGGACCGGGCGAGCTGCAGAAAGCAGGGTGAAGATGACAGGCTGGAGATCCTCTCACTGAGGAGACACAGTAGGAGAAGGTGGTGGAGGAGAAGCAAGGTCTTCTTTGTGCTCAGAATTAAAAACAGAGATGTTAACCACCGCATGGTCTCTGTTTCACCGGAATGATGTTTCAGCTGGATAAAACATCCAAGAAGGTGGGAAACTCATTCCACTGGACTTAAAACCAGTGCTGAATCTGTCGTGAGACAAATGAATCGTGTAGCTTTTCAGAAAATAAAAGGATATCTGGTTTGTTGTTTCGTGAGAACCAAGAGAAATCGACAACAGAATAGTTACGCATTAAAACGTCGCGAAGTAAGGAATAAACCTCTCTGCGTCATGCTGTTATTGGAAAATAATCAACGACGAAGCCTTTTATGATGACGTGATTCTCTCATGATTCATTTTTCACATATGACTCTTTCACAATTCATTCTTCACACTTGATTCTTTAACGATTCATGTGGTTTGCTATCGTGTGGGAACCTGACAACAGAGTCTTTACGTCTTAAAAGTTACTAAGGAATAAACTTGAACCATGTCATGCTGCGAGAGGAAAATTAATCAACAACAAAACAGTGCGATGAAGATGAATCACTGTTACCCCAGCGATGTGTTTTTTAAAATGTTTTACCGCAGCAACTTCCCAACAATTGCATTTCTTCTTAAAGAACACTTTTGTACTTTTGATAAAACTTTTTATCAACAGTTGTTCCTTCACCAGTCGTTATGCATGTCACGATATATTGCGCGATGATAAATCGTGATACAAATTTAAGACGATTCGAATCAACGAAATATAAAATGAATCACAGTTATTATCAGACTGTGTAATCTTTGAGTTACTTGTCTCTTCGTTGTCTCTCCTTGCTGTAATTGAATTGTTTTGACAGCAGAGGTCGCAATATCACAATAGCTGGAATGCATGTGACTTCACCGTAGGCTGAAGTAACACAGCTCTAACGCTGTGAAAACAAATCAATTTTTAGAATCAATAAATTTAATAAGAAATCAGAGCTCTCTTTTTTCCAGACTGCTGAAAGATAAAGAAAGAGAAGCAAATAGAGGCGTCACAAATGTTCATCATGTTTGTTAAGAAAAGGACTATTTGGTGTTATCATTTTGAATAAAAGGAATATTTTCGTTAACAGGATATTTAAAAGTTATTCCACGAAGTCGAGTTGTGCATGAGATGATAGCGGCTATAAGTCATGTACGATGAGATTGAATGGAATAACTGTTTTATTCTATCCACAGTCACTGGATTTTGAGAAACAGAGCAATTTTTTTTTGCAAATTTGATAAATAACAACTTTATACAAAATGTCCGACAAAATCATTTCCGCTAAGAATGTATACAAACCAGCGAAATGACAGGAGCAATGTGAAAAATGCTATTATAATAATTCTTGGAAATTTTTTTTAAAGATACGCTCTTACCATCAAATACTTTTATTCCATGTTTTGTTGCTTTTTGTATTTTTTTGTGGTTTTGTTTTCAAGTAGAGTTTTTATTTCATCCTCGGTTGGTTCAGCAACACGCGCCGCCATTTTGTTTTTCTCTACTCATGGTACATGAGCTGATATCTTGGTTGTAGATTAGCCAATCAGAGCACGCGATTGCTCATATCCAGTGAATGTGGATCAAATATTATATTTTCCCCCAACCTTTACAAATGTGAGTCAATAATTCTTGTTGGCGATTACAAAAATGAAACAAAAGGAAGATTGAAGTTGATAAAGAATCGGAAGATAAATGTTGCATTTTTTGGAAACCCAATATCGCGAATCGGATCGAATCGTGAATTGTTACATGCCAGTTGTCATCAAACCGCGAAAACTCATGTGTCTTGAAGATACTGGATTACATCTGACACTGGAGACTCCTTCCCTCAATGTCCAATAAACATCTCCTCACAGTAAACATCACCATATCAGCGCTGATAGTTTTTTGTTTTAATATCGAGCCATAATTTACAAGACCCTGTGAATGGGCTGTTCATCGCCGCAGACATGGCAGACAGCAAAGAACAGCCAGGAGCATCGGCGTCTGGAAATCGGTGTCCACTGCAGTCACCACGCCCTGCTCAAACGCCTCGATCAAGCTCACTAGGAACCAGCTGTGGTTGTCCTCGTCACACACTTTATCTACTTTCTCTATGTTGACTACCTACATTTTCAAACACACCTGACATGTAAGGTGACTTTCAAAGACTTTCCAAGTATACGCCTGAACTGCTCAGTGCCCCCCTTGGCCTGGGAAAAGCAACGGCTCGAGAGGAGAGAAGAAAGAAAAGAGGAGGTTCGGGAAATATTCCACCAGCACCAGCATTGGAGAGTCGTAACAGCATTGAGCAATACTCGAGGTGCAAGAATAACAGACAATCAGAGAAGAGCGTGCAGGTCAATGCATGTGGAGATCGAGATCGGTGCAGATATTGGCCTCTGGGTGTGACTTTGGCTCTCCACCTTTCCAGAGAAGTAATTGAAACTAGCAATCCAGCGGAGCAACATCCATTATGTAAAGAGAGGCGGAGAGAGGTGCCTTTGGCGGAGCATTATGGAGAGGTGTCTATCTGCGAGGGGAAAAAAAAAATCCTCTGACAATGACGGAGTGGCAACATGAGATCGTGTGGCAGCTCTGACAGCTCGGCTGACTGCTGTGCACTCTCGCGCTACGTAAATTCTCCTCAGAAAACGCCTGTGTGTAACTGGCAACGAGAGCATGCGACCAGAGGAACTGGCACAACGTTGTTTTTACTCGTTCTTCATCGTGTTCTTCGTTTACGTTGTGATCATGAAAATGATGCTGGAAATGAGACAAAGTGAAAAAAACGGAATGATTGTGGGTTTTAGACACTTGACATTTTGTGTTTTGCACACTTCACGCATTATTTTCTCACATTACGTTGATACGATTCATTTCTTTCCATATTTATTGATTCTTGTTGGCAAGTGATTCTTTCACAGTAAAGTTTTGTCCAAGGGCGGCTGGTGCATAAGGCCGATTGGGCGACGCACTGCCAAAACGAAAAAAAAACAAGTTTTTTTTTCTTTTTTTTTAAAACAAACTTTCACCAGTGCTGCTCGAGGCCGTTTTAATCTGTCTCTGGGTATCATTGTCCAATCAGGGTGGTCTTGCTTCTAGAGTACCGCCCCTTTTGGGGCGATTTCAGTCACGCTGAAAATCGCCCAAGAGTTCACTGATAGAGTCCCATGTTAATATATTTTTTTTTCTCCTGACTGACACTTCAATGCAATCTCTATGGGTTCCGGGGGGGGGCTTGCCCTAACGTGCTTACGTCACTGCGAAGCGCGACAAAGTTGCGTTCGATCCGCTCAGTTTCTGAGGTGAGATGGATGCGGAAAGCAATTCAGTGCGGTCCTTAAAAGAAGTTCCATTTAGTCAGCGATCAAATCAAGCTAAATTGGCAACAAAACAAGCTGGACCCCCCTCGACCAAATCTAAACATAAAACAAATTTCGACAAAGGGGGGGGAATCATATACTCGAGGTTTTACTTCAACATGGTGCCAGCGCAAATCCTGGCGAGCTGGCTGCAAGGACGCCTCAGCGGTTTTCTGCTCCCCCTGCTTACTTTTCCACCCTGGAGGGGCTCCACGGACAACACTGCTTGGACGGTCACTGGAGTTTCGGACACGCATCGTTTGTCGGAGAAAATAAAAAAACATGAGTCATCAAAGATTCACATGGGCAGCTGCGTGAAATTTTCGGCTTTTGGGAGAGTGAACATCGCTACACAGCTGGATGAGGGCTACAGGCGAGCAGTTCGCCGCCACAACGATGAGGTGAGCAAGAACAGGCACATATTAAACCGGCTCATCCAACGCGTGAAAGTGTTCGAGTTAGCTCTACGAGGCAAAGACGAAACTGAGGGCTCCAGTCACCGTGGTGTTTTTCTGGGTTTGGTTGACTATTGACTTGCTACCTAGGTCAATTTACTTCAGTCCTGTGGACATTTATGGTCCGTGTAGACATAACGGGGGAAAATTGCCCCCCCCCCCCCGAAAAAAAATTCAGAAGCCGCCACTGGTTTTGTCACCGTGTGACTTTTTGATTGTGATTGATTTCTTTTCACGTGTGATTCGTTCACCGTTCATTTATTTCACGTGTGATTCTTGGATGATTATTGATTTATTTATCAAATGATTCATTTATGGTTTCATTTGATTCTTATATGATTCTTTGAGTGTTTTTTTGTCAGTTGTGATTCGTTCATGATTCATTTTTCTGACATGCAAATCAATTTACAATTCCTTCACACAGTTCATGATATTTTCATGATTCTTTTTTTACATGCGATTCATTTATTTTCACATGTAATGCATTTTTTATCTTTGCTTGCAACTTTATATAATTTTATACTATGAATATATATAAATAGTATAAATTTCTGATATCATCTCTAAACTAAATTTCAATGCTGCTTTTTTCCCCCTGTAGCTGAAAGAGAATGCCTAATGCCTAATCAGGCTTAATTCAAAGCTTCAGCTTTGGCAGGAGCTCTAAGGGAGGACACGGCCACACGGCTTCACCCTTTGATCACCGGACAAGCGTCCACCATCGCTCCTGTCACCATCCCCTGGACACGGTGACTTGGCAGACATCTGCCTGTTAGAGCACAGCCCCGGGTCATGAGCATACGAGTGTAAACCGCTAACAAACCACATGGCATCGAACCCAGAGGATCCTGACTTCCTCCCATATCCCTCACTCACTATCTGGGTAAAAAAAAAAAGATCCCATCTCATTTTATCCGTTTTGTTTCCTGGATCCTACGTTCAGGTTCAGAGGTGTCCCTGCTTTCATCACTCGGAACTCGCAAACCAGACATTGCATTTCACGCTTGTTAGCTTGACCTTTCAGATTCGCTTGCGGCTAAAGAGCTAGCAGTCATGGAAATCGAGAAATACCAATCGAACCTTTAATACTCGTGTCATAGCCTCGAGTTACATTTCTCTGACCTTCCATTTCTCAGGTGTGTGTTGTTCAAAAATATATCAAATTGCCATCCATTTCACAAAAGCAACCCCCTATTTATTTATATTTATGGTCTGGAAATCTGAAAAATGTTGAAATTGCTGTGATGATGTGCAAAAATGGAATCAATCAGTGCTTTCATGGTGAAAAATAAATACAGATGACCAGGTCAGACCGATGAGTTGGAATGAACACCAATGGGAAGCATCACTCCAAGCAAAGATAAGCAAATATATACGCTCTGACTGATTCATGTGGCGTATAAAACATTGATGAAATCAACTACATCAGTGTCACGGGCACGAGGATAAAGTGCTGAACTCCGACAAGCCGTTATAATGGCAGCCATTCCGCCGTGAGAGCGAGGGAGTTGACCTCCACTGACACCAACCGCTCAGGATTTTCCTAATTAATTATTCATGAAGGGATGCCATCATGTCAGGATCGGCCGAAACATGAACAGACTGGCGCGTTCGGAACAGCGCACGCCAAACTCTAATAAGGTGAACCGTGATGTTTTAATGAGTGCTACAGAGTGTGAGCTTTCTTTGCAGGCGATGGCTGATACGGTACGGTAGGTTGTGTTTACACTGTAAATTTGGGTGAATGAAGATGGTGAGGATCAGAGGAACTCTGTTCTATGTCGTTGTCGTTGTTATGCCGAATTCTTGATGTTGATTGGTCAGAATCTCTCACAGCATCAAATTACAGATTTATACGCTCGTTTGATTCCACTTTTATCATTTCAACTTTTTTGTGTTCGTTTAAAATATACAACTTATCACAATTGTGTGTGTTTTCTGTGAGGAGACACTTATTTTGATGGAACATTGATGGAAGGAGTCTCCAGTGTCAACGCTTTGGAACAGTCAAGCTCTGTTTTGTTTGTTTTTTTTGTCTGATTCGTCGCGAAAGAAAGAAAAGAGAGAGAGAGGTGAGTGAGGGAACGACTTCATACAGTTTTCCTGGTCTGGCTTTGCTTCACACAAACACTTATTTATTGATTTTGTTGTATGTTTAGTGTTGATAATCAGTGTACTGCCATTTTTAACCTCCTTGCAGAGGCAACTCAGGTTTTAGGTTGAAATATCGTTGAATTCATGATGTCACAGTTCGTTCAGGGTGGCACGGTGGTGTAGTGGTTAGCGCTGTCGCCTCACAGCAAGAAGGTTCTGGGTTCGAGCCCCGTGGCCGGCAAGGGCCTTTCTGTGTGGAGTTTGCATGTTCTCCCCGTGTCCGCGTGGGTTTCCTCCGGGTGCTCCGGTTTCCCCCACAGTCCAAAGACATGCAGGTTAGGTTAACTGGTGGCTCTAAATTGACCGTAGGTGTGAATGTGAGTGTGAATGGTTGTGTGTCGGCCCTGTGATGACCTGGCGACTTGTCCAGGGTGTACCCCGCCTCTCACATGGACAGTTTGTCCAATGTGCCAAAGGATTTAAAAGCATTTTCTTTTGCATTTATCCTTTTCTGACAGCAAATAAAAATGTTTTTGAGAGAAAATACTGTTTTTCCAAAAACCATACAACCCCCCTCCCCCACGCAAATTTTTCGAAGAGGAGTTTGCCTTCGAATAAATATTCATCCTTTCTCAAATTGTGGTAAGTGTTTTAATGTTCATGTAATGCAATCATTTTTCTTCATTTCTCGAAAAGGGTGCCAACAATTCTGGAGCTGACTGATGAAGCTGCTGTAACGAAGCTGACGGCTTTAACAGCTTTAACAGGAACCCTTGTGTTTTCACAAAAACGTTTCACAACATAAACTGTATCTCTAAATAGACAAAAAGTCTTCTGACGTGTCTCGTAATTGTTGGTAAAAACAAAAAATAATGCTGGTAACGGTAACTCCGCTCCATCATACTACTTTATTGTTGATTATTTTCCAATAACAGAATGACACCGAGTGTTTTATTCCATATATATATCAGTCTATAGAGGTTTTGATGTGAGTGAGGTTTTCTTTCGGATCTGAACTTCTGTCCCTACGTTTCTCTGTTCCACACTAACGTTCGATTCGAGTCGCTTCCAAAAAGCCGTACAGCTCATCAATCACAAAGCTTTTGAAGGTAATATCGGGGCTGGTTAAGAAGTAGTAAATTGAGTTTGCTGGTCATTTCCAAGGCTGCTGTGCACTTTGTCTTACCAGCGATCTTGTTTAGGATTCATTCTCCAGTATTACTGTCAGCAAGCTTCAACCCGGCACCACTGCTCCTCTTTCCTCAGGCATTTTTGCCTGCTTTGGCATGTGGCGTCATGTTTTTTGACACCGTTTTCTTCAAATATTTGCAGTTGCTGCACCTGACACCCACCTAGAATTTGGACGGCAGCTCTAAGAAGCTCATGTTGCATTAGAAACGGCTTGAGGAAAGTGCTGATGCCATCAACAGAAGCCAGAGATTATTAAAATCATTAATAAGAATTTTACGTGTGTATATTTATACTGCATATCTATCTATCTATCTATCTATCTATCTATCTATCTATCTATCTATCTGCGATCGTTTGTATTGGCACCTTGGTGCCTATATGTCGGTTTTTCATAAAAAGTATTTACAGGAAATAAAATATATTTCTGAAAGAAATGAAAATCTATAAATGTATCTCCGTAGCGAAGAGTAACAGATGTGAACAAGATTATATCGATGTCATCATGCTACAGTCTCCAGCTACAGACAATGGCAGAATTATTGGCACCCTTCTTCGGCAGGAAAAAAAAAACAAAAACATGAAATCAGTGATATTTTAATATTACGCATCCACTGAGTCTCATTTTTAATGTAAGATTGTTTATGATACTGTATATTCCGATACAACATCAATTTTGTTCTATTGTGTACTTTAAGTTTTGGGCGGCACGGTGGTGTAGTGGTTAGCGCTGTCGCCTCACAGCAAGAAGGTCCTGGGTTCGAGCCCCGTGGCCGGCGAGGGCCTTTCTGTGTGGAGTTTGCATGTTCTCCCCGTGTCCGCGTGGATTTCCTCCGGGTGCTCCGGTTTCCCCCACAGTCCAAAGACATGCAGGTTAGGTTAACTGGTGACTCTAAATTGAGCGTAGGTGTGAATGTGGGTGTGAATGGTTGTCTGTGTCTATGTGTCAGCCCTGTGATGACCTGGCGACTTGTCCAGGGTGTACCCTGCCTTTCGCCCGTAGTCAGCTGGGATAGGCTCCAGCTCGCCTGCGACCCTGTAGAACAGGATAAAGCGGCTACAGATAATGAGCCTACGCTCATTATCTGTAAACACCTACGCTCAATTTAGAGTCACCAGTTAACCTAACCTGCATGTCTTTGGACTGTGGGGGAAACCGGAGCACCCAGAGGAAACCCACGCAGACACGGGGAGAACATGCAAACTCCGCACAGAAAGGCCCTCGCCGGCCACGGGGCTCGAACCCGGATCTTCTTGCTGTGAGGCGACAGCGCTAACCACTACGCCGCCGTGCCGCCCCGTCTCTTGTATCAGTTATCTTATTTCTATAGATGACTTGCAGCCACGTGATCAAACTGTGCTACATCATGACCGTCCACCATGATGGTGGATAAACAAAGCAACTCGGACGGCAGCCGCTGAAAGCGTGTCTGTAAATGATGCTGAGTTTTCTCAGTATTGCCACGATTTGAACGGTCGAGCAAAAGAGAAGATAGATCTGTGTGGTTTTGACCAGGGCTTTGAACCGGAATTTTTTTCCTATTGGTTCGTTCCGAACAGAAACGGAATTTTAACGTTTCCGGTTTTGGGTTCCACCATTAAATAGACGTTCCCGAACCGGTTAGAACAAAAAAATTTCGTTCCCGGAACGGTTAATTACGTTCCCTCTCAGCTGTTTAACAAATGGCTATAAAGTTATGTCTCTGTCTCATCCAGCTTAAGCCAAATGTAGGCTAATTCTATTACAACCTTCATTAAATAAGACAAGAAATAATTCAAAACAATTATTATTTCAAATGTTGGCGATTTGGATTCTCAGTATGTCTTCCCATCTACACAAACAGAAAAAGTGCCAAAAATGAAAGATAATTCGTTTAGTGTGTTACCAAAGGCTAGTCAGGCCCTATAGAGGGCTACCGCATGACGTCACCGCGCCGCGAGATTTTGTTAGGCGCCATATTGGAAGACCAAGTACACATCTATGCAAGTACATACATCCATAAAACAAACTACACCTGAAATGTAGCCAGGGCCGGTTCTGCCCTAATCTGGACCCGGGTGCAACATCGCGCAACAACACCCCCCCCCAAAAAAAAAAACAGTCTAAATCAGGACAACCATCACATAACTATAACTATAAACATTTTATATCAACTATTTTAACTACATGGGCTATAATAAATAAGCCTGCAGGCAGCCACGGCGGGCTGCCTCAGAAAAGTAACCATTTGTCCTACCTTAAAACTCGTTTTGCATTTTCTGCCTCCTTTTTTGTATTTTCGACCCTCCGTTTATTTTCTTTCCTTTTCTGAAAACCCGATTTGTGTCCAGACATTTTGTTCTGCTACCAACGAACTAACTCGTCAGGTCTCGTCTCTCGAGCCTGCGATGATTCCCGTGGGAGGGGCAACAACTGATACATTTTTACAAACAACCAATAGGGAGGTTGCATTGTTCAGGCTCTTCTTTGCTCAGACACTCAGTAATGCACTTACTCACTAGTAGTCCACCTTCCTGCTCTCTCCATTCAATCAGCGAACGTCACACAGGAAGTGAACCCCAGCGGGTCATAGAAACTTGCGCAGGAGAAGAATGACTATTTGTAGGCTACAGAAACTTTGAGGAACGAAATAAAAACCGGTATTAACCGGTTACCATTATTTTTAATAAGCGTTTCTGTTCCGGAACATAAAAAATAATAAAGTTTCTGGTTTCGTTTCTGTTCCATGTGAAATAGAAAAAGTTCCCGGTTTTCGTTTTCGTTCCTTGAACCAGTTCAAAGCCCTGGTTTTGACGCATATTATTGAAAAAAGTCGGATTCTCTGAGGATAAGACGCTTCTACTGACCATCGAGTACCCGGATATCACGTTATATCTGGTTTGGCAGACTTTGTGGGTCGACAAATCTCAAATGAAGGCTTATAAGTCCATGAAAGCCGATAATTTCTTTGTCTCTGGATGGGTAAATACTTTATTAATTAAACCAGTCAATGATGACAAAGCAGTTTGTACTTGCAAGGGGAAGTTCGGGCTTCTTTTGCATTGAGTTTACTTCTGCTTGTAAACAACAGACGAAGTGTGAAATTTTGACGTCTCTGGCTTTATGGCTCACGAATTTTGCTGACGCTCCTCGAAGCGAAATGGTAATACACGCGTTCAAATTATAACAACGACCGAGTGAACCGCGACAAGAGAACGCTCATTTTAGAGCAAAATTCCAGCAACACGAAATTAAATTCTTCCATGATATTATCGAGAAAGCTTTCGAATCTCACCTGAGATAACCGATCACTGCAAACACGAGCTGTTTTGGTTTTAGTCTCTGTTAGATCAGCCCTGCTGATGTTGTTCAGCCGCGCTCGTCTCCTCTCCGTACTGAGCCTCAGAGTTTCCTCGCCCTCTTTCCGAATCACGGACGCAATTCTAAAAAAATCGGAACGTGTCGCGGTCACGAGTCCTGTTGTGACCACGACCATATACAGCACAAAGATATGGCAGAGAGAAAAGGACGCTTAAAGCAGTGGAAAAACAAAGAGAGTTGCGCACGCCTGACTATGTTTTGTACGCAATGTCGCTTGACCCCAAATTTGTATTTAGATCCACCAACATGGCCGACATCCGGGTTTCTATTTTGCTTTGACGTCACTTGCAAGTCAAGGATCATTAGAATGCTAACCATCTAAGCACTGGTTTTTGCATTTTCTATTTCCATCTTAGTTTTGAGTTTTGCACCTCATGTAACTTACAGTATTTTTATTGTTATTCTATTCGGCACTGATTTTTTGGCATTTATTTCTTGTTTTACATAAAGTTTATCTTTAACTTGTATTGTTGGATTCTACCTTGTACCATATTTTAAGGAGCAATTTCTGGCACAATCATTTTTATCTTATCAACAAGTTTTATGTGATCTTATCTTATTGGGATAAATTACATCACAATACTGGTTTTTTTTCCTGATATGATGGATGTTGTGATGTCAATTTATTACATTTTGGACATCTATAAAATTGTAATAATATAAAAAATGTTATAAATAACGTCACATCAAATTGTGCTGTTGTTGCTGGTTCACATGAACTTTTCTTTGTTGACTTGGTTGTATGGGACGTTTGGTGCCATGTATTTTGTAACTTCCTGCGAGATGCAACCGAGATTTTGGGTGAAAAATTCGTGGAACGCAGCAGAATTTCACAGTTGATGCCACAGTTTGTGGAAACTCGTCAACAGAAAAGTGAATGATAATGACTTCTGGGTATCGCAAAACTTCTAAACTTTTACTGCATAGATTTTTTTGGGAGAAAATATCGATGATGACAGTAACATTCGTTCGAGTAAATATTTGTCATTTCCTGAATTGTAATCATGAAAAGTGGTTTCATGTTCATTTCAGTCATTTTTACTGAATCTCTTCGTCTCTTAAGGGTGCCAATAATTTTGGGGTTGACCGCAAATAATAAATCTATCCTGTGTATTCATTATGTGTCAAAAAAAAAAAAATCACTGTCAAAATCAAAATCTCTTGCAGATGATATTTTGATGATATTCCATTTTAACTTGTCTAGAATTAGGTCCCAAAATTATTGGCACCCACAGCACACCTTGTCGTGTGTGTTTGTCCTTTTGGAGGAGATCAAGCATTTGACTTTGCTTTCCTCGGACTTGCCATCAATATTTGTGTTAAGAATAAATGAGTCCATAAATTACAATCAATTACAGATTTTAAATTACTGTTTTTGTGGCATTATGATGATTTTTTTTTCTGTTTAGTCATTTTAATCGCCTGCTTTGTCACTGAGGCAAATCCTGACAGATTAAAGGTGCCAAAAGTCGGCTGTTCTTCATAAACATGAAGTTAGTCGGCATAAAAATAGGAAAAAGTTCGATATAATATCATTATATATGACTGGAATGGTATTAAAAGTCTAAAACTAATATTACAGTTGCTGAACTACTGTTCCACACACACACACACACACACACACAAGTGCACTCAGACAAATAACGACATGTGTTGCAATCTTATGAAATACTTGCATAATCACTGTTACACTGCTATTCAAAGAAGGAGGGAAAAAGGATATATATTTTTTAAACAGGGAAAAAATAACATGTTTTAGTCATTACTTCGAATATCAGAGCAAAGAGAATTCATCAAAGTTAGAAAAAAAAAGAAAACTTTGGAAACTTTTAAAAAAGGCGAGATATCTCCTGAATTACATTACAAGCCAAAGCAACAGCGAAAGGAAGCTGATTTAACAGGAAGTGAATTTTCGTACTTTCGAATCTTGTTTTCGATTTTTCATGATCCTGGACCCTGCATTCATAATGCGTTATAATAAACATGTACAACCGCTCATCAGGAGTTATCCTTCACAAAGCATTACTATGTCTTTCATAATGCATTGTAATATCGGCTCGGCTCATAAGAACAGCAGGGACTCAATGCGGAAATGTTATAATGCATTATAACACCTGGATCATCGAGAATTGGTTCGAATACATGAAAAGTATTGTCAGATATTGCATCTTCATATTGCCAGGTTTCATCATGCATTATAATATCTGTACATAAGAACAGTCCAGACTCATTGCAATAGTGTTATAATGCACAATAACACCTGTATACCTGTTCATAAGCAAAGCCTAGTATCTGTCTCTAAAATGTCAGGTTGCATTATAATATCTGTTTAAAATACAAACATGTCCCACCACAGGGAACCTGATCATAAGCGCAAGGCAACGGATCTCAGAAACACCTGACCACCAGACAGCAAAATTTGTATCTTTATGTCCACAAGATAGATGGGTTTTTATCCAGCGCTTATTTGTAATTTGCTTTTTAAAAAATAATATGGGATTATTTATTCGCGAACACATTTTGCAGAACACATTCACGACAGTTTCATATAAAACTAGAAAAGCACTCGGAGAGCGCAGACCTCCGCCAGGAATCCTTTAAAAAAATCTGGGATCCAGAAGATGATCCGGATCACTGCCAAAATTTAATGGATTGTTACTCGTGCCCAGTCACACCTCTGGAAAAAATTTCAGAGCAATCCGTTCATTACTTTTTCTGTAATGTTGCTAACAGACAAACCAACAAATCAACAAACAAACCAACGCTACCGAAAACATAACCTCCTTGGTGGAGGTAATAATAATAACTAGAATGCATTTCCGGAGAAAATGCGAACGTGTGCTTGCTCAGGCGCGCCGCCATGGCGACCCGGCAAGAGAGGCGACCGCACGCCCACACGACAAGTATTGTGTCAACACGTGAAAGTTTGGCCAAGACACAAGGCGGATTCTCATACGGAGATGACAGGCTGGCAAGGTTCTTTACAGGGACATCCCAGAGCATCACTAACATGAAAATTTAGATGTAATTCTAAATCCGTAAAGAGATATGACCCAAAACACGTCTTTGCTCATTGTGGCGCCCCCTAGAAGCCAAATGACACCAAATTTGATGACGGCGCATGAACTGGTGCCAAAAGTCATCTCAACAAATATGGTCTTGATACGTCAAAGCGTTTCTGAGATATGAGCCAAAATACGTTTTTGCTAATTGTGACGCTCCCTAGTGGCCAAATGACACCATATTTGATGAGGGTAGTTTGGATGGTGTCGAAAGTCGTGCCACTAAATATGGTCTTGATAGATCAAAGTGTTTCCGTGATATGAGCTCACTTCCTGTTTGGTGGCTTCGCCATCGATTTTGATTGGCAGCCACGGGTGAACGCTTCGACATATGAGAGCAAAATGAATGTCATTCATTAGGCATGGACTGAAGATAATGTGTGCCAAGTTTCGTGATGATCGGACAAAACATGCGGCCAGGGTCACTCTACCTTCACTTTAATTCAAAATGGCGGAAAATCTAATTAGGCGTAGAATGACGTCATAGGGTGCGTTGGAATCGTCTAGCTTCAAGGATTCCGAAAGCACCAGACTTATGAAAATCGGACATACGGATCAAAAGTTACGTGCATGAACGCATGTAAGACTGTGATCAGTTGGTGGCGCTAGAGCGTGAGACTTACCAACATGAAACTTGATGAACTCAATCAGGGTCCACTCCTCTATCAGTCTACCAAGTTTCATGACTTTACACCTTACGCTTTGGCCTACAGAAGGAAAAATCTGGGGTTTTTTTGTGTCGCGCGCCCATTCATTTCAATGGGGAAAAATTAATCCTTTAAAAAAATCAGGGATCCAGAAGGTGATCCGGATCACCGCCAAAATTTAATGGATTGTTACTTGTGCCCAGTCACACCTCTGGAAAAAATTTCAGAGCAATCCGTTCATTGCTTTTTCCATAATGTTGCTAACAGACAAACCAACCAACCAACAAACAAACAAACCAACGCTACTGAAAACATAACCTCCTTGGCGGAGGTAACCAGTTAAAGCAGTTGTATTAGTCCACTCGCTTGTTGGACAGTTGATAGTTTGTGTCGTGTAAGGGTGATAGACGGATGTAAGTGCAGGAAGAGTTTTATTGAAAACACACTCGCAAATCCAACAGATCCAAAACGGAGACAACGGCCGAGTCAAAAAACAGGCAGTGGTGGAGTGAGGCACAGACAGGATATCAGAGGGAAAACAATACAGTACTCACAGTCCAAAAACACAAACAGGGTCAAAAACCAGGCAAGTGACGCAGAATACAAGGCTTGGTAACGTCAGACGCAGGGTACGGAGTGTATACTTCACAAAGTCTGTGTGTTACTCAGAGTCCTTATTTAAATTTATGCACCGTGATTGCACTCTAATCAGGAACAGGTGCATGGTCATTCACAGAGGTGGAAAAACTGGATTGACAAAGTAAAAGTCCTGCTTAGGTTTTCCTTCTGCCTGTGCTCTCAACACAGGTGATTTCACCAATTAGCTCATCAACCTGGCTTAGGGGATGTGGTAATTAGGATCAGCTGGTTCATTGAATTGGCTGGAGCAAAAATGTGGCAGGGTTTTTACTTCCTGCACCCGGGTTTTTCCACCTCTGGTCATTCGTCCTGAAAGATGTACCGTATTTTTCGGACTATAAGTCGCACTTTTTTTCATGGTTCGGCTGGCCATGCGACTTATACTCCGGTGCGACGTATATATGTTTGTTTGGTTTTTTTTCACCGCGGAATAACTGGACCTGATGCTGAGTCTGATGACAGCCACGCAGAAGAAGAGGAAACGGCGCTTCATCTGCCGCTGGAGGCAGAGTTGTTCAGAAGCGACACCGAGGATGAGGAATTCAATGGATTTGCTGATTTGGAGTGAAATCGTCAGCTTGATAAACTTGATTGACCTGTGTTTTATTATTAATGATAGGCCAATAGTTATTTAAATAAGTTATGTAGTGATTTTAGGCAGTGCTTAATTTGTGAAGTGGGAGGTCCCAGAACGCAGGAGGTGGGTGGGGCCGGCGACTCAAAAAAAAAAAAAAAAGGCGGGGGATGGTTTACTATAACTTTACGCACATGTGCTTATTGTGTGTGTAAAATAATAATAATAATAATAATAATAATAATAATAATAATAATATCAGACATTATGATCTTAGAAAACGCTTTAGTGACAAACAGTTACAGACAGTAATATGTCGTGATATATTATAAAATATTAATTTTTATTAGTCTATATATTAAATTATATATTACATTTATCTTCTAAAATAACAGACTGTACTCATCACAACCGGTTTATTTCACCATTGGAGATCAGATCACACAAGACATGAGTTAAATGACTCATTTTAAGGATTTAAGTAGGGGATTTAAAAGCGGTTGTTGTTGTTGTTTTTTTCACTAGACGGTTGTTTTTACTACCGTACCTGTCTTTGGAGATGATATACCTATAGCCTACTTGGCCTCTGATTTGATGAAATAAAATTCGACAAAAATGAAGAATGACACTCCTCGATGATGACTACAGCTTTAATAACACAGATGAAAGAGCCATGGGGCGATAATAAGCCCTACCGCTAAAAATAATCTAAAAGCAAACTGATTAATGCATCAGTAATAGGCTACTAATATTAGTTATAATAATAATATAGGTTATTAGTAATAACGATAGTGATAGTATTAAAGATAGTAGTAGATATTTAAAATAATCAGACTAGGCTACTTACAGGGCAAAGGGCGCGTTATCACTGCTCAGCTGTTCGTTTATTAAATAAGCAATGCAGTCGCGCAGTAACCACGCGCCGCTTATCAGATACAATCACAGATTCTATGGATAGGATAACCCTTCAAAAAAGTGCGACTTATAGTCCGGTGCGACGTATACATGTTTTTTTCGTCTTCATAATGCATTTTTTGGCTGATGCGACTTAAACTCTGGAGCGACGTATAGTCCGGAAAATACGGTAATCAGACAACTGTTTGACGTATCGAGTTTGATATTGAATGGTAACACAGTACCAGGCTTGTACTGTAGTACTCGAGTCCGACTCGTGCCCTGATTTTAAGGACTCATGGCTCGACTTGGACTTGAGCACTGATGACTCGGACTTCGATTAGGACTCGTGCATTAACTGCATTCGGACTTGTAAATTGGAGACTCGGACTCTGATTTTTTCTTTATTTCTTGTAACATGCCATAATAATTTGGCACAGGATATTTATATCTACATTAACTTTTGTACTAATTTCGTGTAAGAGTGTCACACCTGCGCACCTTGGCGCGTGCATCAGACAGACTCCAGACAGCGCGTGCACCAAGCGGACTCTCGCACGTGCTGTAAACGACTCACACCTGCACAGGATTAAGGCGCAATCAGCACGCCGATATAAAAACTGTGAAAACACACTTACGTTGCGAAGTATTGAGTTGTGCTGCTGACACGTTACCGAGCCTTATTTCCTTGTTTGGTTCCCTGATTTCCTGTTTCTCGTCTTTGATTCTGCCGAGTCTACGATAGTCTGTTTGTGCCTCGCTCGACCTATCGCCTGTTTCACCGTTTTACGATTTTGCCTGCCGTTCTGGATTGTTTACCGTCTTCACTTGTATTAATAAACGCACCTTCTGCACTTACATCCGTCTCCCAACCATCTCTGACAGAATACTTCACACTCCCTGATAAAGAGAAGCACATTCACCTGTTCAGGAACAAACTCATGCTAATGGCGCTGAAACAGACACCGTCACATGGTGCAGTTGGGGTCTTGGACTCGACTCAAAATTTTTTGAATGACTCGGACTTGAACACTGGGGACTTGAGACTGGACTCGAACTCGAGGTTTAGTAATTCAACTACAACACTGCTCAGTACTCTACAGCAGTGCTGTAAAGTGAAAGCGCTGGTTCACTGCTGTCCCCCAGGCACCCAGCAGTGGTGCTGTTTCTGGCGCATAGCATACGGTGTCAAAGAAAGGAATAAATATGCATCGTAACTGTGATGCATATCTCATTATTGCTCTCACTGTCACAAGACAATGCAGTGATTTATTGAGGTGAAAAACACAACACGACACAATTAGCTGGTTCACCATTTGATGGTGCGATCATATGATTCTTCTATTCAGGCCGATTTTGTGCCCTTGTAAATATTTCGCTCATAAACTCATCAGGAGCTCTGCTTTTCGGAAGTGCTTAATCGACATTCATAACCTTCATAATGTCAGGTTACATACCGTAACGCCTGATGATAACTGATCGTAAGAACAATGGAATGCATCATCGGGTATTTCATTTCCGTTCAAAAGACTCGAGAACACGTGTCAGGTGTCTGTTATAACGCATTATTATCATGCAACGTGCAGTTTGTATCGCCCAGAGCCTGTGCTTTTGGAATAGTCACCAAATCGAAGGAGAATAAAACACTCGGAGGATGAAGTGGAACTCTGCTTCATCACACCACCCCGACGTTGTTTTATTCCTTGCTCATAATGCATTATGAATGCAGGAGTCAGAGGAAGTGTGACTGGCTGCACTTCAGAAACCTCACTGATGATTGTGATGCTGTTTAAAATGCTTTCGATCAGTTCATCAAAAACGAACAAATCCATCCCGGGCTCTTTAACTTCATACTTCTAATTTTCATGGCCCGTGGTGTAACCTTTGAATCCGCTTCGTTTTAAAAGGTTATCAGAGGGGAAGAAGAAGAAAAGAGGAAAAAAAAAAGAGCGACTTTTATACAGCTAATGAGATGGAGCTAATGGCCTAATGGCGGCCGCTGAGGCCCGTGCGCTTGTTTTTAAAATGAAAAATAAATGAGAATCTCCACATATATGGAAGCGAGTCGACGTAATGAGTCTCTCAAATGCTTTTTCAGGCATATCTTCCCTATAATTTGAGCCTCATGCAGCAGCATTAAAATCATCCATCATTTTTTTTTCCTCCTGCAACTTAAAGAGCAACACAAAGCAAATGATACTGGAGCTTTGCCCGAATGGATGTTTTTTTTTTTTTTTCCTGAATTGGGATGGCAGGGGTTGCATTAGTGCCTTCCATATTCATAAAATAAATGATTTGTTTACACATGGAAATGGTTTTCTTTTTCTTTCAGTGCAGCATGCATCATCAGAAATGTGCATTAGGGCTAAGTCTTGCTGTGATTTTTAAAAAATATGAAGATTACGAAAAAAGGAAGGATAAATCTGTCACAAATCTTAGTGACGTAATCCTGGAACGTGTAACCGAAAGAGAACAAAGTGCCGCACCTGAGAGCAGAAGAGCTCATTCGAATTAGTAACACCAAGATGTGCGACAGGAGAGCAAAGAATTACGAAAACACTTGATATTCCAGCACCGTGACTGTCAATCTTTTCCACAGAGGGATCGATAAATGACTGGGAGGAAAAAGGAAAACTTTACCCCAGGCTAGTGAATAATCAATACCTCGCTCGGTCTGCTTAATTAAACTGCCACATTAATATATCTTCCAGTGAAATGTTCCAAAATAAAATGCGAAAGAAGCTGTCTGGATGAACATATGCTCCACAAACTACAGTATTCCTTTGGAAATATGGACCGGAATCAGGATCGGGATCGGGATCGGGATCAAGTGGGACGCTTCGAACATCTGCATCCAGCTCACGTCGAGCCAATTTGTTTCACGCCGCATCGAATTTCCATTCACTTTATTCATCCCAGCATGTGTTGATTTGGAAAGAAGTGACACACAAAATGCTGTGCTGCATATTTCCGGGTTCTAAAATCATATTTTAGACAGTTTTAAGCAGCTATAAGGAGTAAATCACTCTGTATCATGCTGTTTTCGGAAAATAACCACCGTCAGGTTGGGGTGATGAAGCGCTGTTCCCATTTACGGTTTATTTTTCAATCACAGCACATCCTGAATTATTTTATTCTTGCGACATCAGAGCAGTTTGGCCACGATTCAAAACATCATGGTGTACTTCTTATCCATTTATGGTGTCTTCGAAACAAGGCATTTCCACAAAGCCTTTCTTGTCTTCTCTGTCAACATCGTACAAAACGTAAACTCCAACATGGAAATGGAAATGCACTGAAACTGGAGACTCCTTCCTTAAATTGTGTGTTTTGCTGCAATATGATGACACGAACCTCATGAAAATTATCCAGTTTTTCAGTTATATTTTCACCAGCTGAGGACGTGCTCACATTACGAGGATCTCAAGAGGGGCACGCTAAAAAAAAAAATAAATTAATTAAAAAAAAAAAAAAAACGATCCAGTTTTTGCAGCATTTAGAGAAAAAGTGGGCACTTTGCCTGGCAGTTTTGCTGATTCGTGTTTTGTAAAGTTGCTCCCTGCTTTAATTAGCCTCGCCTGTGCTGTGCGAACCGAGCCAGGTGTGGTTCAGCTCGACGCTAGTGTCAGGTGTATTGACAGGTGTGATTTAACGACGTTTCCTTTCAAAATACTGCAAGACAAACCTTGAAATCTTTGTTCGTGCAGTCTGACAGCATCGGATATTGCGTCCTTGCTTTCAAAAAGCTGAAGCTCTGCTTTCTGTATTAAAAAAAAAAAAAAAATTATAAAAAATCATCCAACACTGAATTCTGAATCCCATTTCCGTTTGTTTTCATGCATGTCCAACCTTCGCAGTGCCTCCAGATTGGGAACGTGGCTTTCTGGCCTGGGATTAACATAGAAGAAGAAAGCATTAATATATGATTTATTGATGAGGCCACAATACGCGGCTCAAGTGGACCGGAGCGTGGTGAAATCCTTCCAAACTCCCTTACGTCTGCAATATGCTCTCGCCACCATGTCTTCATTTGCACACTTCATACATACTAATACGGCTCCTATTTTCTCCTGCAGCCGAGTTTATGTCAGCGGACAGAGCGGGAAAAAAAGCGCGAGGCCAGCTGAATCGGTAACAAGCGCTGGGAAATGGAGATCTCCAGGGAGAGATAGTGAACAGGGGAGTGCGCTTGAGCGAACCCCCTTAATGCAAAGGGCTTCTGACGAGACAAACCCATCAAACTGTTCTGCTGGAGACGTGGATTTTACAGCCTGAAAAGCCTGCAGCATCAGCCTGTATTATACAGAAGTATGACAACAACTGAAACACAGCATTATGTTGTGCTCCAGGGTTTACTACAGAGGTCTGGGAGATCATTTCAGACAAGGAGGTTTGGAGAGGATGAATTTTAAGCGACAATATTATCAAGATAACGGGGGGGAAAAAAACATGATTTCTGATGCACAAAACATCACCATTGGAGCACCAATGACGTTTATCCATGGATATTCATTCACGACCGTGCTAACCACTACACCGCCGTGCCGCCCAAAAAATGTTGCATGTTCTCCCCGTGTCTGCATAGGTTTCCTCCGGGTGCTCCGGTTTGAGGAAGACATGCAGGTTAGGCTAATTGGAGGCTCTAAATTAACTGATCCCTTTTCGCTTTTGTGAGTTTGGAGGAAACCCAGAGGAACTCCACGTGGACACAAAACTCCAAACAGGAACCAGAGCGCAGGTTCGAACCAGGGAGCAATGTTTCGTCTACGTAAACAATTTTCAATTGAACATTAGCTAAGTGATGCATAAAAATGAAAATATTCGAGATATTTCAAAATATATTATACGGACACGAGTGTTTTACTGGGAAATACGCCACTCGTATTTTTCATACGAGCTCCATCCGGGACATGGAGAACCAAAACCGTGACATAAATCTCTCTATGTTACTCGTGAGGAAATCGATGAATTGTTGAAATAAATTTGTCAACTTTTTGTTTGTGTGTCGATATAATAAAAAGAAAATCACATGTTGGCTTGAAGATATGAAGTTTATTTTCTCATGTTGAAAAAGACATTTTTTATACAAAACACATCACAGATCTGAGTGACATATTTAATAATATTGTCTGGCTTTTTTTCGTGGTCTATCAGATATATTCCATTCCGCGAGCATGATACTGAACGAGTCGAAGACGAGTAGCTGAATGGAATATATCTGATAGACCACAAAATAAAGCCATTATTATTATTGTTATACATACACATTCCTTTTGGGTGTTCAACGTGTCTTTTTCTTTCAAAATTCTCACAAAATCTTCCGTATTTAACGAAGCAAACCTGGCAGCCATGTTTGTTTACAAATTGTCAAAGTCGCTCACTAGCGCGGAAGTGTTATGTCTCCGACATGTTGTCTTGAACATTCAACCATGCAATATCGTAAACCATATTCAACGCTCATTCTTCATTGGGTAGAGTGACATAATACACATAGAATAAGCGATATGCTAACGATATTGCATGCTATCAAACCAAATGAATGAAACACGCTAGAAGGGAATAGAACACGTTTTTATTCCATCGAAAAAGTGTCCTGTACAGCATATATAATATTTCCCGATATTTCACTCCGATGACATCACTCCTAGTGTTTTCCACTGACTAGAAGTGCGTTGTCAAAATGGCGAACCGGTTCAAAATTAAAATTCTTTTGATTAAGTTGCATTTTTTTTTTTGATGTGTCTATATAATATAAAGAACATTACACAGTGGCGCAAAGATATGAAGTTTATCTCATCTCATTATCTGTAGCTGCTTTATCCTGTTCTACAGGGTCGCAGGCAAGCTGGAGCCTATCCCAGCTGACTACGGGTAAAAGGCGGGGTTCACCCTGGACAAGTCGCCAGGTCATCACAGGGCTGACACATAGACACAGACAACCATTCACACTCACATTCACACCTACGCTCAATTTAGAGTCACCAGTTAACCTAACCTGCATGTCTTTGGACTGTGGGGGAAACCGGAGCACCCGGAGGAAACCCACGCGGACACGGGGAGAACATGCAAACTCCGCACAGAAAGGCCCTCGCCGGCCACGGGGCTCGAACCCGGACCTTCTTGCTGTGAGGCGACAGCGCTAAACACTACACCACCGTGCCGCCCCGAAGTTTATCTCCTTGTACTGAAAAATATATCACTTGTTTGTAGCCTAGTAAACTAGACCCACCCGCCTAGCGGCCAAAAATATTTTTGCCTACGAGTGGGTCTAGCCTCGCACCATATAAACAAAAACACCCCGGGCATCAAATCATTCCCGCCAATCACAACGCAAGGTTTTTGTTTGGATTCTTTGGGCGGGCTTTTGCAGGAGTGACGACAAGGCTGCGCGACGCTGGAGAAAGCACAGCAGGAAAGATGGCTACGGCTAGTGAACAGCGCGCGTTTGACTCCGCTTTGGAATCAGTTTTAGAAGAATTAGACTTGGAGTTTTGGTTGAAACATGAGCAGGAAGAGGCTCTCCGCTCATTCCTTTTCAAGAAGGACGTTTTCGCTGTTTTGCCGACCGGCTATGGCAAAAGTCTGATCTACCAGCTGGCTCCGCTCGTAGCCAAAAGGATGGGGCTAGTTTGTGCAGTATGAAGAATTAATAAACAGCTTTGAAACATTACTTTTTGATTGTTTCTTATTTTCCCGTTATTTTAAATTTAAGGGAAATTATTTCACCAAACACCACTAAATAAAAACTCTCAAACACAGTTTAAGCAAACACTTGAAAAACACTTGGAAAAAAAAATGAGTGTATGTGGTACAGACTCCAAACTTGTGGTCATTATCTCCAAACTTCTTAATATCTAGAACCTGTTTATTAATTAATACGCATTTTGAAAAATTATTTATTTCAAGGCCTCCCCCACTGCTTTCTGTCGCTCTGACTACGTCACAGTCACTGTTGCGCTGATTGGTCAGAGCGTTGGCCTATACGCACAGAGACAGTTTGAAAGACAGCGGTTTGTTCCTCCTACCCCCTTCGGAAATGTCTACGGATCGAGGCCAGACTAAATATTCATATTTAGTCTGGCTTGCCAGGCTAACTTGTTTGATCACTCACTCGTGAATTTACTGGATATATTCACCACTCGAAGATAAACTGCGTATCTTCGCACCACTGTGTAATATCCTCTATACACTGTATGTCCTGCAGGAAAATAGGAATCATCATGCTGGCTGTAGAAATCCAAACTCACGATGTGTCAACATGCACAAAGAACCAGATCTTGGTCGAATCGCTTGAAATCGAATCAGCTTGTCACGAGAGACGTTTATTGATAGATTTAAAAGATATCATCAGTGGATTTGTTCTCGACACGTGCAATTAAGCATTTTAATCCCTGATTAACTTTAAAATTTTTAAAATACACGGAAAAATTCATAAACGTTTCCTTGCTGTATATTGCATCACGAAAATAAATATCAATTAACATAAAAAAAATAAAAATAAAAGGCACCAATGATTGTTTTTTTTTTGAAGAATTTGTCAGAAATGAGATATTCGGGAATTAGTGTAAAGATTTGTTTTGTATTTTCCTGTAACGTCTCTGCTGACTCAGTTTAAACCTCACATTGTGCTGATTTGTGATACGCAGATGTCCGCGCGTGCAATGTTTACTGAGATTAGCAGGACAAACTTTGTGATTGAATTGGATTTTGCCGAGATGGTCATCCTTGCTCTTGTCTACGTATGACGGAATATCATTAAAATCATTAAAATGCATGCTCGTCCGTGCCTTCATTTTCCAGAGGCTTAAGGAATTACGGTACGTGGTTCGTCGCTGCCGGTTTCTTCTTCTTTTGTTTAAATTATGCCATCGTTGCTTTTAGGGACAATGCTACTTAAAACGCTCTGCCTTCAGAATCCAATTTGATCTAATCAGTCGAAAGCGTCCTAAATTACATTCGACATCGCCGAGAAACGCCGTCTTTGTGAAATTGCTTATGATGGTACAAAAATGCCGGAGCTCGGAGTCATCGATCACAAGACAGTGATCTGAAATGAAGGGAAAAAAGTAATATGATATAAAATAATATAATATGATATAAGCAACGTGGATGATGCTGCTCGTAGGGAAAAAAACTCTCTAATGAAATTAGAGGCAGTGAAGGGAAAAGGAAAACTTTCAGTCCATAAGCATAAACCCGAGCATGACCACATGCCTAAAGAAGGAATAAACCCCTCTGTGTGATGCTGTTATCGGAAATTAATCACTGTCACTTGATTATTTTCCCATAACTGCATGTACAGAAGTGTTTTATTCCATTCCTCTTGAAGTAAAACATTTTATCAACAATTCAAAAAAAAAAAAAGAACGATGATAATTTTGAATTGTACTTTTTATCCATTCATAGTTACATTGAATGCTGTGGGATACTTAACGTGCATCACGCCTAATGGATAATGAATGCGTTATAATATCATATGAATGTGTTAAAATTTCATCCATATCATTGGATCTTCACAGTCCTCTCGTCTTATCGTGAATTCTTCATCAAAAAAATATATTTTTGAAATTTCATTACATTTGAATATTAAATATTAAATATTTTAATAATTTAAACACTCCTGTGGGTTCACCACCCACAGAGGTAGCAGTAGGGGTTTGGTGCAGTGTGGATTGGGTGGCAGTCGAAGGCAGGGGCCTCGACGACCTGACCCCCGGACACAGCGGCTGGCTGTTGGGACATGGAATGTCACTTCGCTGGGGGGGAAGGAGCCTGAGCTTGTGCGGGAGGTTGAGAGGTACCGGCTAGAGATAGTCGGGCTCACCTCCACGCACAGCTTGGGCTCTGGAACCCAGCTCCTCGAGAGGGGCTGGACTTTCCACTTCTCTGGAGTCGCCCATGGTGAGCGGCGGCGGGCTGGTGTGGGCTTCCTTATAGCTCCCCAGCTCAGCCGCCATGTGTTGGAGTTTACCCCAGTGAACGAGAGGGTCGCCTCTCTGCGCCTTCGGATTGGGGAGAGGGCTCTTGCTGTTGTTTGTGCCTACGGGCCAAATAGCAGTATAGAGTATCCGGCCTTCTTGGAGTCCCTGGGAGAGGTACTGAGGGGTGCTCAGACTGGGGACTCCATTGTGCTACTGGGGGACTTCAATGCTCACGTGGGCGATGACAGTGACACCTGGAAGGGCGTGGTTGGGAGGAACGGCCTCCCCGATCTGAACCCGAGTGGTGTTTTGTTATTGGACTTCTGTGCTAGTCACAGTTTGTCCATAACGAACACCATGTTCGAGCATAGGGGTGTCCATAAGTGCACGTGGCACCAGGACACCTTAGGTCGGAGGTCGATGATCGACTTTGTAGTCGTGTCATCTGATCTCCGACCCTATGTCTTGGACACTCGGGTGAAGAGAGGGGCTGAGTTGTCAACTGATCACCACCTGGTGGTGAGTTGGATCCGCTGGCGGAGGAGGAAGCTGGACAGACCTGGCAGGCCCAAACGTATGGTGAGGGTCTGCTGGGAACGTCTGGCCGAGCACTCTGTTGGGGAGGTCTTTAACTCCCACCTCCGGGAGAGCTTTTCCCAGCTTCCGAGGGAGGCGGGGGACATTGAGTCTGAGTGGACCATGTTCTCTACCTCCATTGTGGACGCAGCTGTTCGGAGCTGTGGCCGCAAGGTCTCCGGTGCCTGTCGTGGCGGCAATCCCCGAACCCGGTGGTGGACACCGGAAGTAAGGGATGCCGTCAAGCTGAAGAAGGAGTCCTATCGGGCCATGTTGACCTCCGGGACTCCTGAGGCAGCCGACGGGTATTGGCAGGCCAGGCGTGCTGCAGCTCGGGCAGTTGCGGAGGCAAAAACTCGGAACTGGGAGGAGTTCGGGGAGGCCATGGAGAAGGACTATCGGTCGGCCTCGAAGAAATTCTGGCAAACCGTCCGGCGCCTCAGGAGGGGGAAGCAGTACTCTGCCAACACTGTTTACAGTGCGGGTGGGGAGCTGTTGACCTCGACTGGGGACATTGTCGGGCGGTGGAAGGAATACTTTGAGGATCTCCTCAATCCCACCGTCATGTCTTCCACTGAGGAGACTGAGGCTGATGACTCAGAGGTGGACTCGTCCATTACCCAAGCCGAAGTCACTGAGGTGGTTTGCAAGCTCCTCGGTGGCAAGGCACCGGGGGTGGATGAGATCCGCCCTGAGTATCTCAAGTCTCTGGATGTTGTGGGGCTGTCTTGGTTGACACGCCTCTGCAACATCGCGTGGCGGTCGGGGACAGTGCCTCTGGAGTGGCAGACTGGGGTGGTGGTCCCTCTTTTTAAGAAAGGGGACCGGAGAGTGTGCTCCAATTATAGGGGAATCACACTTCTCAGCCTCCCAGGGAAAGTTTACTCCAGGGTACTGGAGAGGAGAATTCGACCGATAGTCGAACCTCGGATCCAGGAGGAACAATGCGGTTTTCGTCCTGGTCGCGGAACACTGGACCAGCTCTATACCCTTCATAGGGTGCTCGAGGGTTCATGGGAGTTTGCCCAACCAGTCCACATGTGCTTTGTGGATCTGGAGAAGGCATTCGACCGTGTCCCCCGTGGTATTCTGTGGGGGGTGCTTCGGGAGTATGGGGTTCGGGGCTCTTTGCTAAGGGCTGTCCGGTCCCTGTACGAACGGAGCAGGAGTCTGGTTCGCATTGCCGGCAGTAAGTCAGACCTGTTCCCAGTGCATGTTGGACTCCGGCAGGGCTGCCCTTTGTCACCGGTTCTGTTCATAATTTTTATGGACAGAATTTCTAGGCGCAGCCAGGGGCCGGAAGGAATCCTGTTTGGGAACCACAGGATTTCATCTCTGCTTTTTGCGGATGATGTTGTCCTGTTGGCTTCTTCAAACCAGGACCTTCAGCATGCACTGGGGCGGTTTGCAGTCGAGTGTGAAGCGGCTGGGATGAGAATCAGCACCTCCAAGTCCGAGGCCATGGTTCTCGACCGGAAAAGGGTGGCTTGCCCTCTCCAGGTTGGTGGAGAAGTCCTGCCTCAAGTGGAGGAGTTTAAGTATCTCGGGATCTTGTTCACGAGTGAGGGAAGGATGGAGCGTGAGATCGACAGGCGGATCGGTGCAGCCTCCGCAGTGATGCGGTCGCTTTACCGGTCCGTCGTGGTGAAGAAGGAGCTGAGCCAAAAGGCGAAGCTCTCAATTTACCGGTCGATCTACGTTCCGACTCTCACCTATGGTCATGAGCTTTGGGTAATGACAGAAAGAACAAGATCGCGGATACAAGCGGCTGAAATGAGTTTCCTTCGCAGGGTGGCTGGGCGCTCCCTTAGAGATAGGGTGAGAAGCACAGTCACTCGGGAGGAGCTCGGAGTAGAGCCGCTGCTCCTCCACATCGAGAGGAACCAGCTGAGGTGGCTCGGGCATCTTTTTCGGATGCCTCCTGGACGCCTCCCTGGGGAGGTGTTCCAGGCATGTCCCCCCGGGAGGAGGCCCCGGGGAAGACCCAGGACACGCTGGAGGGACTATGTCTCTCGGCTGGCCTGGGAACGCCTCGGTGTTCTTCCCGAGGAGCTGGCCGAGGTGTCTGGGGAAAGGGAAGTTTGGGCTTCCATGCTTAGACTGCTGCCTCCGCGACCCGGTCCTGGATAAGCGGAAGAAGACGAGACGAGACGAGATAATTTAAACATAGTTCCACCACCGGGCCACAAAAAAATCTATTTAAATGTTTTTTAATGACTGTAATATTTAAATTTTGACACATTTCAACCTGTGAGCTGTAGTAAAAAATATTCTTCTTTTTAAAGTCTTTTTTAAAATCATTTTAAAGGTCATTCAGATGCCAAAATTTTCACTCGCAGGATGTAATTCTTTTTTTTATTGTTTTTATTTTATAAAAAAACTGTTATAATTTAATTTACGCAGAGTTCCACCTTGAAGCCAAAATAAAAAGTAGAATTATTTTTTTTTTTTAAATCTATATCATAAGCGGCAAAGTTTGTTTGTTTATTTGTTTGTCTTGAGCTAACGTCACAATTTCTTGACGGATTTTCACCAAATTTGGCAGCTAGGTCCGGGGATGACCTGGAATTTTGCAGATATCAACAAAATTCATGTACGGGGGTGGGGGGTGGGGGTTGGGGTGTGCAACATCAACCCCTCCCTCAATGCCTTTCACGTTACATTTATGAACACAAACTCTCGACAGATCTTCACTAAACTTGGCACGTAGGAACAGGAGATAGCCACAATTTGGCAGAACTCAGAAATTCCATATTTGGGCCCCAGGGGGTCCCCAGCGGTCCCCTGGGTGGTGGATGTTTGGATTTTTGTTTGTCTTGAGTTAACATCACCATTTCTCAATGGTTCTTTAACAAATTTGACATGGAAGTCTGGGGGCAACCCAGAATTTTGCAAAACCCGGCCAACCTGCTAGTACTAAATAATTATACATTTTTTAAATTTGTGCTACATGGCTGTTGGAATTGTCCAGATTCAATCAGATTAGATGAGATGAGATTAAAGTTACAGGTGATAAAATGAAATATGATCATTTTTAAAACAAACTGATTTTTTAAAATAGATTCTTTAATTGTTTTATATCCTTTTATAAATCTATCATATCATGTGTATTTAATCAGCATTGCTTCGTGTTTGAGCACAGAAATCAGAACTCCAGACATGGAATTTCCAACATGTGCCGAGTTTCCCAAAAGCATCGTAGCACAAAGATCATCGTTAAATGGTAGCGCGAGCAGCACAATGAACACTCTCTCTCCTAGTTAAACTGCTCTAAGAGGCTTTTGGGAAACCCACCAATGGTCGGTTCTCTTCATGATGTCATCACGCGACATTCTCTCACCTCATTGGCTGGATCGCATTCTCGCCGCACTCTGGTGCCAAAACCACTCGTCTCTGGTCTTTCTCCTTTGTTGTGTCCCAGTGGCCACTGAAATTAATGAACACGTGAATCCACAGCCGTTACCTTTTAATGTCAGTGATTAAGCAGGACAGTAAAAAGGCTCGGAGCTCACAGCGATGACAGGAGTTGAGGAACTCGCAGTTTTGAAAACGAGGGATGAAAAAGAACGAAACGTCATATGAATTGTTAGTGTGTACTTTTAAGAAAAGTAGTTTAAAGGAGTGATTTCACCTTTTCATTGCTTTTCATCAAATCGTACCTTTTTCAAGTCCTAATTTCGGCACAGGAGTGTGTGTGTGTGTGTGTGTGTGTGTGTGTGTGTGTGTGTGTGTACAAGTATGTTGTGTGTACATGAGTGGGTGGTCATTTGATGCATTTAATTCTGGGATGAGTGGATTTTTTCATTTCATGCCTGATAGGATCAGGGAACTGGCGATGCCGGCCGGCGCATGATCTTTTCCAGGCAAACACCAATCAATTTCCATTAATAGACGTCGGTGTAGGTACAATTACACGACTGATGAGAGCGATATCACCGGCCCGAGAGGGTCATTTGGTCCAGCAGGCTGATCCCGTCTCGTCTGTTTGCTGGAGTAGTCACCAATTTAGTGGCCTTTCTTTCCGGATAAATAAGACGGAGGAAGTGAAACTGATATTCATATCGAGGAGAAAACACAACAAGATCATTTTTATTCAATATACTCAAAAGAATATGACTCGAAAGTACTTTGCGAATTATTGATTAAATAATGACACTGTTACATGCAACACTGTCAGAGTGACTTCCTGTTCTTTCAGGAAGTTCTTTCTTTCATCACAGTTCACAAGACAATAAATAATCTACACAGCGATATAATTATACACAGCTTTCGAGACCGAAACTTCTTTCAGATGCCTATGTCGTGTCTATGAAGGCCATATAAGGAATGACAAATCAATACATTCATTACTTGTTATAATTCATAACAAGTTCATCGGGCTTTCTTCACATTGTTATAATTATTCCTGAAAGGGTTTTACAGTTTGAGTGTCAATGTTTATAAGGCATTTATAAGCACTGTTTATGACAGCAAATTTCTCTGGGGATGGTGTTAAAATCTGTTACGAGCGTGACTTCGAATTCACCACGTTACCGCTCTGGGGTCTGAGGGTATTTTCTGGCGCGCTAATGGTTTTGGTACGGTATGCTCTGATTTTGTCGTCAGTTCTAACAAATCTAAGCAGTATTTTCAAAATCATATGATTTTTTTGCATTCAACACAAATTCAGCGACAACAATATCTCTGTAATATGTAGGTGACTGTACTTAAAAAAAAAAAAACAGATCAATGAAGATGTTGTAAAAAGCAGTTTTAGACCTGTGTTGGAATATGTGAAAAGAAGATGACCTTACCCATTGTTTCGAACCATTTTGATCACTTGAGGTGATTCTGTTCAGTCTTAGGAATGGATCAAACAAAAACTTAAATCTGCTCCATTGATTTGGACAATTAACTGGCCATAAAAAAAGTATGTCCTATTGTTTTGAGGTTAAGGGTTGGCAATGAAAAGAGTAAAACATTTCCATTCCATTCAATGAGAAGAGTGAACGCCCCCCCCCCCCCCCCACCATCTCTTAATCCCATCAGGTTACGTGATCAAAAGGGTTCGTCACTATGGGTAAGGTCAGGGTCTTTTCACACATTCCAACACAGTTCTAAAACTACTTTTTACAACAGCTTCATTTCTCTGGTATTTTTTTTTAAAGATGTACTCTTTTTAGTGTGTCTTGAAATTAACTCTTGGACTATTTTACTCAGTTCAGAGCCACAACCAACTCAATTACTCTGTAATTTTGCTTCCACTCCAACTCCAAATTTTACTCTATAAACTCAAAACCGAGCAAAATTAACTATTTTGAGAAAAAATTTAACTCTGGGAAAACTGCTCGGTCATTTTTCCTGTGTATGCACTACAGCGCACGCATATCAACCGATCTGCTCATCAGAAATAGGAGAAATATATATATGTTATTTACCAGCTGGGAGGTCCGTATGGTGAAATACCGTGACCGAGGTCTTGAAAGTACTGAGCGAGGCCCTCTGGGCCGAGGTCAGTATTTAAGGCCGAGGTCATGGTATTTCACCATACAGACCGACCTTAAGCTGGTAAATAATATATTTATTTTTTTCTTTACCAAATTCTAACAGAAAACGAGAGCGCCCGAAAGGGAAAACCGAGCCGAGCCGCCATTTTGAATCCTCATTCACGGCTGTAATGCAAATTGCTTCCTCCTCGGTATACAAGTGCACTTCCATGGCAGGAAAAAAACTACATTTTGCCGCCTATGTCGTCCCCTATTTATACAAAATTGAGTCATTCAGGATTCAGCCATGTTTTTGCTCGGCGTTAGCAACAGTTATAGGTTTTTAGCTTTCTCCTGAAATGTTTTCTTTTATTTCTTCTTCCTCAGGGTAGTAAAACTCGCTTTCGCTGTGAACACTGTCGTTATCGCTATCCATGCTGTAAAATTAATGCTATTCTCCTGAGAAATGCGAAAATAAATGTTGACAAAAATTGCTACTATGTTTGTTGTTGTTGTGAACGAGCGAGTCACCAGAGGTCCGTAACTGGGGTCCATATCATAGGATACGGACCCGCTCGCCAGCCAATCAGAGTGCAGGATTTGATGGAAACCGGACCGTGAAAAAAATAATTACACTTACTCGGGTTGATCTTCGGTTGGATCGAGTCGAAGTAAAAAAAGGCACGGCTCATCATCAGTGTCGCAGTTCTCAAGATTGAATTGAAACGCTGTCCTGAATCATCCGAAGCACATAAAATCCGCGTGCCATCTCGCAACAAGTTTCACCTCCAAACAGATTGCCTAAACTTTGGCTGACAGATTTTTATCCCGTTTACGGTGGGCGTTCCCATGGCGAAAGAGGAACCAATTGAAACCAAAAGAGTGATTATCATGCCGTTACCATGTGAACAGTCTTTTATGAACGCGTAAGTGGGCGCTCAGCGTTCCGACTCCGGTGTGACTGAAGAAGGTGACAAGTTATATATTTCATCTAACTGAGATAATTTTAAAAAATATAACATTATTTGGCAGTGGGTCCATGGGAAAGTGTAAAGTATAACGTTTCTGTCAATGTTTATCATGCTTGTATGACCTACTCATTCTAAACCTGTCGAGCTTCGCCAGCGAAGCTCTCGACCCCTGAGGGTTAACTATTCATAATGCAGAATAACCCTTGCTGCAAAGTGTAATGTATTTTCATAAATATATATACCCATGTGTAAAATACCTGACAGTATGAATGCTTTATAACACATGAACATTGTTCATAGTCGGTTATACAGTAACGATGACCACCAGAGAAAGTGTTCCAAAAAAAAATTCAGTATGTTCAGTATAGGGCTGAGCTTCTTTGGGATCGGTGATGAATATAATGCAATAACAATCATAATATTAATAATAATTCATCATGCATAGCAAAAAAGAGATGCATTTTCAGGAATAAATCGACAACTGAGATGGTCAGATGAACTTTAGAGATAAACAAGGTCTCTGTTTAACGCCTACACACTTGACCAAAGTGCATCTATTTTCAACTTAGCAAGCGAGCAGTGCTTGTTTCAGGGAACACACACACACACACACACATTTCTCCATTTTCTGCATGAAAAACTATACAAAATGCACAAGAATATAAAAAAGGCACCAGAGCGCCGAGTATAGTGGAATGCGAGACAGCGAGAAATCATAGCAGGCAGTCTGTTAAGGTGGTTCTCCATTACTGCACTGAAGACGGGGGAGTTATACAATCCTCTCCCCACAATAGGCTGAGAAGCCGCCTGGCTAAATGGCGAGTGAGATAGCGTAAAGGAGAGAAAATATCTGGTAATTGATTAGAGGCGCGGCAAGCGAGCCTTCATTTGGGAAAGTGCTGCCGCGTCGACAATCCTCATCCCGCTGCCTCTCCTTATTTGGCGCAGAATGGGGAGCTCATGAGCAATTGATACACTCCGTTAGCTCTTATCACGGCGAGCGTGATCGGATGTAGCCTTAGGGGTATTTTATACAGTTTAATGCCAGGACATAAAAAAGGTAATGTTCTCTGTGGATTAAATGGCCGAGGCTCCGAACGTTACTGATATATGGTGCAGAGGGAGAAAAGAGAAAAAGAAGGGATGGAACAAACTGCGCGCTGGTTTTTCTAATCTAACTCTGCCACTCCTGCCCACTGAGTCGAGCCCGAGTGCAATAAAGCGAGGACTCGGGAAATGCCCGTGTGTTTATGGAGTGCCATCTGGCGCCTCAAAACTGTGGAACGAATTAAAGGTTTCAGTTTAACAAAAACGGCTGGGATCTGCACCTTCAACCACAACAGAGCCGTTACTTTACGCTGAAACACAAAAAGGGCCGGCCATTAACAGATTTACAGGGGTTATTTATTTATTTGTTTGTCTGTTTGTGTGCTTGTTTGTTTATAACACGTATTTAATCATGCTCCATTTTTTAATTAAAGTTGAATATAAGATTTTGAATTTGAAATAATAAATGCTTTAGCCTGTTTTTATACAAGGCTCCTGTACTTTTATGTGAAAGGTGTGGTTATTGTTAAAGGTGTGGTTATTGTGATGGGTGGGGTTATTGTTAAAGGTGTGGTTATTGTGATGGGTGGGGTTATTGTGAAAGCTGTGGTTATTGTGATGGGTGTGGTTATTGTTCAAGGTGGGGTTATTGTGATGGGTGTGGTTATTGTGCAAGGTGTGGTTATTGTGATGGGTGGGGTTATAGTTAAAGGTGGTGTTATTGTTAAAGGTGGGGTTATTGTGATGGGTGTGGCTATTGTGATGGTTAAAGGTGGGATTATTGTGAAAGGTGTGGTTAGAGTGATGGGTGTGGTTATGGTTAAAGGTGTGGTTATTACGAAAGATGTGGTTATTGTGAGGGGTGGGATTTATGAAAGATGAGGTGATTGTTATGGGCGTGATTATTGTGAGAGGTGGTGTTATTGTGCGAGGAAAGACTATTGTGAAAGGCATGGTTATAACCAGGGGTGGGGTTCTTGTTAAAAATGAGATTATTCTGAGGGGTGGGGCTATTCTGAGACACAGGAAGGGGCATGGTTACGACCATCGATAAGGATATTGTTATGGGCATGCAAACTGTGATAAGTGGGATTACTGTGTGACATGGGGCTATTATGAGAGGTGGGGTTATTGTGGTATAGTGAGGGCGGGGCTATTGTGAGTGGTCAGGTTATTGTGGTATTGTGGGGGCGGGGCTATTGTGAGAGGTGGGGTTATTGTGGTGTTGTGGGGGTGGGGCTATTGTGAGAGGTTGGGTTATTGTGATATTGTGGGGGTGGGGCTATTGTGAGAGGTCATTGTGGTATTGTGGGGGCGGGGCTATTGTGAGAGGTCGGGTTATTGTGGTATTGTGGGGGCGGGGCTATTGTGAGAGGTCGGGTGATTGGTATTGTGGGGGTGGGGCTATTGTGAGAGGTCTGGTTATTGTGGTGTTGTGGGGGGCGGGGCTATTGTGAGAGGTGGGGTTATTGTGGTATAGTGAGGGCGGGGCTATTGTGAGTGGTCAGGTTATTGTGGTATTGTGGGGGCGGGGCTATTGTGAGAGGTGGGGTTATTGTGGTATAGTGAGGGCGGGGTTATTGTGAGTGGTCAGGTTATTGTGGTATTGTGGGGGCGGGGCTATTGTGAGAGGTGGGGTTATTGTGGTATAGTGAGGGCGGGGCTATTGTGAGTGGTCAGGTTATTGTGGTATTGTGGGGGTGGGGCTATTGTGAGAGGTGGGGTTATTGTGGTATAGTGAGGGCGGGGCTATTGTGAGTGGTCAGGTTATTGTGGTATTGTGGGGGTGGGGCTATTGTGAGAGGTGGGGTTATTGTGGTATAGTGAGGGCGGGGCTTTTGTGAGTGATCAGGTTATTGTGGTATTGTGGGGGCGGGGCTATTGTGAGTGGTCAGGTTATTGTGGTATTGTGGGGGCGGGGCTATTGTGAGTGGTCGGGTTATTGTGGTATAGTGAGGGCGGGGCTTTTGTGAGTGGTCAGGTTATTGTGGTATTGTGGGGGCGGGGCTATTGTGAGAGGTGGGGTTATTGTGGTATTGCGAGTGATGGTTTTTGGTAGAGCAATTGCACAGCCTACCATGAGTGATTATGTTCATGTGATATTGTGATATGATGATGTTTTTTGCGGAAGCTTGCTCTGTAATAGAAACAGAAATGTCCCTTTCAGGCTCTAGTAGCATCTGTAAGTCACGTTTCTCCAGCGTTGGCATTTCCATAATCTATAAACAATTCATCCAAAAGCTGCCACCCAGAAACACACTGAGTCATCAAATTTCACGCACGATATCTTTTCAAACTCAGCATCTGAGCAGCAATATGATCATGTTTAAATTGAGCAATTTATCATCGCACATTAGTGCACATTCGAAAACCTATACAGCTGTTTTGCATCGACATTAAAAGGCCACGATTTGTTCCGTGTGCAGCTCTCAACTTGAAGTGAATTTAATTAAACTTAAGTACAGTATTGTGCATTTATTTTGCCACTTACTCAAATAAATTCTCAGTAATAACAGGAACACTGATTGAGAGTCATTGTGCACGCACGCCATATGGACAGAGATTTCATCATCATCATCATCATCGTCATTATCAGCTTTTAAATTAATGGCTTTGATTCTGAGTCGATATGATGTATGATGCGGAATTCTGCTGGAAGTTCTACTCTTGATTGAAGGGACTGATTTGATTGCGTCCACGCTTTGACAATCTTTGGGGGGGGGAAAGACTTTGGAGAAGAAATTCTTTTTAATTTAAAAAATGAAAAATGAAAACAAATGAAATAAAAATAGTAAAAGAAAAATGAGAAGAGCTCCGATCAGCCCCGATGACTTTGCAAAATGTTAATAAAGACAATCAGTTAATATGGTGACCTTTTTACGCATAAATACGACCATCTGGAATGATTGTACACTAGTGCACTGATTAATTTCTTGTGGGATAAATTTATTGCTTGTTTTATAAGGCTATATAATGTCACGTATTTAAAGGGGCTGTGACATTTGTCCTGTTGAACTCTAGTTTTTGTCTTTGAATGTTTTTGATGCTCCGTTAACTGACTGTTTTTCTTTCGTTTGAATTTCTTTCGTTTTATTTGTCTTTTCCTGTATTGTTTCGATTAACCTGAGATGATGTCCGGCACTTTGGCCAACACTCGCTGTTTATTAAATTTTCTTGAGAAATAAAGGTTCCTTGATTTGACTTGACGTTGAAGGAGCTTGGGTGAAGTGTTTTATTCCACTTGTACCACAGGAATTCACCAAGGACAACAAATTTGTCTGTTTGAAAAAAAATGAAACAATTTAGTTTTTATCCAGTTATTGTTACCAAGAAACCGCAAAGTCGGAAAACGATGTAACACCGGAGACTCCTTGCGTAAATGTTTCAACAGCTCCCAACGCAAAACATGAACAATTACACACATCTTTTTTTTTTTTTCAGAAAATGCAGCGTCCAAGATACCATTCCCTGCATTAGTTGTTACTATGGTAACATATGGTTTGCAGCAGGATGCCTGTTGATTTTCTCCACTGTGATGTCTGCAATGTTACTTGTTGAGGGTTTGGACTTATTATTCTGCGAGAACACCCGATGGCACATGCTTGAAGCTTTGCTGCAGAGTTTAAGACGATTGCATCTGAATATAAAGCGTTCTTGCTGGACTGCAGCAATACAACGCCAGCACAGGCTCCAGCTCCTGAGCGTAATGCATCTTTTCTATATCACACTGTCTTATTCTGTTTCATATTTCAAGGTTTTAATCGTGAACGTGGTCTGTGAAGAACAATAGGGTTTTCATAACTTTACAGGGTTTGCAAGCCAAACACGCAAGATGCACGCCAAGCATAGAGTTTAAATTGCGCCCATATGTCTGGCGTTCGCAAAACAATCGTCCGTCATGGCACGACTGAAAACACCTCGTAAATGCAACACCTCTCCCCCTCTCACTGACACACACACACACTCTTCCACCTCATGGTCTGAGCTACTAAAAAGACGAAAAAGAAGCTTTATGTTCGAAAACCTTTTTACTTTGCACTTGACCAGTGCTCATAACACTACGAAACATCTCCATACCGGTTTATTCCGACACTGTATTTGTCTTATGGTTGTAAATATACAGCAGATGTATGTTTATTTCAGTCACAAGCAGCTTATATAGGTGTAATATTACTTTATTCACACCACCCTGAAGTAGTGTTGACTTCATATTATTCATAATATAATTCCAGAATGAATTATTTTTTTAATCTGGGGAAAAAAACCTAAAGATGAAGTCAGCTGAATGGAGGTTAATATCAATTGTCATGAAGGGGTTATGAAGGATTCATGCAAAAAAAAAATTGTCACATTTGCTCATCCTGAAAAAAGGCCTGCCCACCCTGCTGCCCATATCTGTTCAGAGTGCTGGAAATAAAATGTACATCACGCTCAGTCATGATCAAGAGCATCAAAGAATTTGCTGCATGGCTGGCTGCTGATCAAGCTTTAAAAACACACTCACAGGAAGTGAAGTGCAGATTAATGAAATTGACGTGAGACTGTCGGATATTTTTCGTTTCTCAAGTGGATGTAATCATTACGTGTGTCATATTTTAATAATATTTCATATGAATAAGAAAGAAATCAGTGGAACGTTAATTCAGAGTGACAGCAAAGATTCAATATCAAAAGGAGCTCAATAAAATTTCATTTTCTAATTTCATTAGAAAATGAAATGAAATTCAGTATTTCTGTGCAGATGGACACACCTCCTTCACTTTGAAAGACAGACACAAAGGCCACACCTCCTTCACTGTGACTGACAGACACAAAGGCCACACCGCCTTAACTGTGACTGACACAAAATGGCCACACCTCCTTCACTGTGACTGACAGACAGACACAAAGGCCACACCTTCTTCACTGTGACTGATACACACAAAGGCCACGCCTCCTTCACTGTGACTGATACAAAGGCCACACCTCCTTCACTGTGACTGATACACACAAAGGGCACGCCTCCTTCACTGTCACTGACAGACACAAAGGCCACGCCTCCTTCACATTGACTGACACACACAAAGGCCACACCTCCTTCACTGATTGATATAGATAAAGGACACGCCTCCTGCACCATGACTGACATACACAAAGGCCACACCTCTATCATGACTGACACACACAAAGGCCACACCTCCTTCACCATGACTGACATACACAAAAGCCACACCTTCACTGTGACTGATACACACAAAGGCCACACCTCTTTCACCTTGACTGACACACGCAAAGAGCACACTCCTCTGTGACTGATACACACAAAGGCCACGCCTCCTTCACCATGACTGACATACACAAAGGCCACACCTCTTTCACCTTGATTGGCACACACAAAGGCTACACCTCCCACTCTGTGACTGATACACACAAAGGCCACACCTCCTTCACTGTAACTGACACACACAAAGGCTACGCCTCCTTCACTGTGACTGATACACACAAAGGCCACGCCTCCTTCACTGTAACTGACACACACAAAGGCTACGCCTCCTTCACTGTGACTGACACACACAAAGGCCACGCCTCCTTCACTGTGACTGATATACACAAAAGCCACACCTCCTTCACTGTGACTGATACACACAAAGGCCACGCCTCCTTCACTGTGACTGACACACACAAAGGCCACGCCTCCTTCACTGTGACTGATATACACAAAGGCCACACCTCCTTCACTGTGATTGATACACACAAAGGCCACGGTGACTGACACACACAAAGGCCAAGCCTCCTTCACTGTGACTGACACACACAAAGGCCACGCCTCCTTCACTGTGACTGACACACACAAAGGCCATGCCTCCTTCACTGTGACTGACACACACAAAGGCCACGCCTCCTTCACTGTGACTGACACACACAAAGGCCACGCCTCCTTCACTGTGACTGACACACACAAAGGCCATGCCTCCTTCACTGTGACTGACACACACAAAGGCCACGCCTCCTTCACTGTGACTGACACACACAAAGGCCACGCCTCCTTCACTGTGACTGACACACACAAAGGCCACCTCCTTCACTGTGACTGATACACACAAAGGCCACCTCCTTCACTGTGACTGACACACACAAAGGCCACGCCTCCTTCACTGTGACTGACACACACAAAGGCCACGCCTCCTTCACTGTGACTGACACACACAAAGGCCACCTCCTTCACTGTGACTGACACACACAAAGGCCACGCCTCCTTCACTGTGACTGACACACACAAAGGCCACCTCCTTCACTGTGACTGACACACACAAAGGCCACCTCCTTCACTGTGACTGACACACACAAAGGCCACGCCTCCTTCACTGTGACTGACACACACAAAGGCCACGCCTCCTTCACTGTGACTGACACACACAAAGGCCACGCCTCCTTCACTGTGACTGATATACACAAAGGCCACCTCCTTCACTGTGACTGATACACACAAAGGCCACGCCTCCTTCACTGTGATTGATACACACAAAGGCCACGCCTCCTTCACTGTGACTGACACACACAAAGGCCACGCCTCCTTCACTGTGACTGATACACACAAAGGCCACACCTCCTTCACTGTGACTGACACACACAAAGGCCACGCCTCCTTCACTGTGACTGACACACACAAAGGCCACACCTCCTTCACCGTGACTGACATACACAAAGGCCACACCTCTTTCACCTTGATTGGCACACACAAAGGCTACACCTCCCACTCTGTGACTGATACACACAAAGGCCACACCTCCTTCACTGTGACTGATACACACAAAGGCCACGCCTCCTTCACTGTGACTGATACACACAAAGGCCACACCTCCTTCACTGTGACTGACACACACAAAGGCCACGCCTCCTTCACTGTGACTGACACACACAAAGGCCACACCTCCTTCACCGTGACTGACATACACAAAGGCCACACCTCTTTCACCTTGATTGGCACACACAAAGGCTACACCTCCCACTCTGTGACTGATACACACAAAGGCCACACCTCCTTCATTGTCACTGACAGACACAAAGGCCACGCCTCCTTCACTGTGACTGATACACACAAAGGCCACGCCTCCTTCACTGTGACTGATATACACAAAAGCCACACCTCCTTCACTGTGACTGATACACACAAAGGCCACGCCTCCTTCACTGTGACTGACACACACAAAGGCCACGCCTCCTTCACTGTGACTGATATACACAAAGGCCACACCTCCTTCACTGTGATTGATACACACAAAGGCCACGGTGACTGACACACACAAAGGCCACGCCTCCTTCACTGTGACTGACACACACAAAGGCCACGCCTCCTTCACTGTGACTGACACACACAAAGGCCACGCCTCCTTCACTGTGACTGACACACACAAAGGCTACGCCTCCTTCACTGTGACTGATACACACAAAGGCCACGCCTCCTTCACTGTGACTGACACACACAAAGGCCACGCCTCCTTCACTGTGACTGACACACACAAAGGCCACTCCTCCTTCACTGTGACTGATACACACAAAGGCCACACCTCCTTCACTGTGAGTGACACACACAAAGGCCACACCTCCTTCACTGTGACTGACACACACAAAGGCCACACCTTCTTCACAGTGACTGACACACACAAAGGCCACACCTCCTTCACAGTGACTGATACACACAAAGGCCATGCCTCCTTCACTGTGACTGACACACACAAAGGCCACGCCTCCTTCACTGTGACTGACACACACAAAGGCCACACCTCCTTCACTGTGACTGACACACACAAAGGCCACACCTCCTTCACAGTGACTGACACACACAAAGGCCACGCCTCCTTCACTGTGACTGATATACACAAAGGCCACACCTCCTTCACTGTGATTGATACACACAAAGGCCACGGTGACTGACACACACAAAGGCCACGCCTCCTTCACTGTGACTGACACACACAAAGGCCACGCCTCCTTCACTGTGACTGACACACACAAAGGCCACGCCTCCTTCACTGTGACTGACACACACAAAGGCCACGCCTCCTTCACTGTGACTGACACACACAAAGGCCACGCCTCCTTCACTGTGACTGACACACACAAAGGCCACGCCTCCTTCACTGTGACTGACACACACAAAGGCTACGCCTCCTTCACTGTGACTGATACACACAAAGGCCACGCCTCCTTCACTGTGACTGACACACACAAAGGCCACGCCTCCTTCACTGTGACTGACACACACAAAGGCCACGCCTCCTTCACTGTGACTGACACACACAAAGGCCACGCCTCCTTCACTGTGACTGACACACACAAAGGCCACGCCTCCTTCACTGTGACTGATACACACAAAGGCCACGCCTCCTTCACTGTGACTGACACACACAAAGGCCACGCCTCCTTCACTGTGACTGACACACACAAAGGCCACTCCTCCTTCACTGTGACTGATACACACAAAGGCCACACCTCCTTCACTGTGAGTGACACACACAAAGGCCACACCTTCTTCACAGTGACTGACACACACAAAGGCCACACCTCCTTCACAGTGACTGATACACACAAAGGCCACGCCTCCTTCACTGTGACTGACACACACAAAGGCCACGCCTCCTTCACTGTGACTGACACACACAAAGGCCACACCTCCTTCACTGTGACTGACACACACAAAGGCCACACCTCCTTCACAGTGACTGACACACACAAAAGCCACACCTCCTTCACTGTGACTGACACACGCAAAGGCCACACCTCCTCTGTGACTGATACACACAAAGGCCACGCCTCCTTCACCATGACTAACATACACAAAGGCCACGCCTCCTTCACTGTGACTGATATACACAAAAGCCACGCCTCCTTCACTGTGACTGACACACACAAAGGCCACGCCTCCTTCACTGTGACTGATACACACAAAGGCCACGCCTCCTTCACTGTGATTGACACACACAAAGGCCACGCCTCCTTCACTGTGACTGATACACACAAAGGCCACGCCTCCTTCACTGTGATTGATACACACAAAGGCAACACCTCCTTCACTGTGACTGACACACACAAAGGCCACGCCTCCTTCACTGTGACTGATACACACAAAGGCCACCTCCTTCACTGTGACTGATATACACAAAAGCCACGCCTCCTTCACTGTGACTGACACACACAAAGGCCACGCCTCCTTCACAGTGACTGACACACACAAAGGCCACGCCTCCTTCACTGTGACTGACACACACAAAGGCCACGCCTCCTTCACAGTGACTGACACACACAAAGGCCACGCCTCCTTCACTGTGACTGATACACACAAAGGCCACGCCTCCTTCACTGTGATTGATACACACAAAGGCAACACCTCCTTCACCGTGACTGACACACACAAAGGCCACGCCTCCTTCACAGTGACTGACACACACAAAGGCCACACCTCCTTCACTGTGACCAATACACACAAAGGCCACACCTCCTTCACTGTCACTGACAGACACAAAGGCCACGCCTCCTTCACAGTGACTGACACACACAAAGGCCTCACCTCCTTCAATGTGACTGACACACACAAAGGCCACACCTCCAACTCTGTGACTGATACACACAAAGGCCACACCTCCCACTCTGTGACTGATACACACAAAGGCCACACCTCCTTAACTGTGACTGATACACAGAAAGGCCACACCTCCTTCACTGTGACTGATCCACACAAAGGCCACGCCTCCTTCACTGTGACTGATAACACACAAAGGCCACACCTCCTTCACTGTGACTGACACACACAAAGGCCACGCCTCCTTCACTGTGACTGATATACACAAAAGCCACACCTCCTTCACTGTGACTGATACACACAAAGGCCACGCCTCCTTCACTGTGACTGACACACACAAAGGCCACGCCTCCTTCACTGTGACTGATATACACAAAGGCCACACCTCCTTCACTGTGATTGATACACACAAAGGCCACGGTGACTGACACACACAAAGGCCACGCCTCCTTCACTGTGACTGACACACACAAAGGCCACGCCTCCTTCACTGTGACTGACACACACAAAGGCCACGCCTCCTTCACTGTGACTGACACACACAAAGGCCACGCCTCCTTCACTGTGACTGATATACACAAAGGCCACACCTCCTTCACTGTGACTGATACACACAAAGGCCACGCCTCCTTCACTGTGACTGATACACACACGCCTCCTTCACTGTGACTGATATACACAAAGGCCACACCTCCTTCACTGTGACTGATATACACAAAGGCCACCTCCTTCACTGTGACTGATACACACAAAGGCCACGCCTCCTTCACTGTGACTGATATACACAAAGGCCACACCTCCTTCACTGTGACTGATATACACAAAGGCCACACCTTCACTGTGACTGATACACACAAAGGCCACGCCTCCTTCACTGTGACTGACACACACAAAGGCCACGCCTCCTTCACTGTGACTGATACACACAAAGGCCACGCCTCCTTCACTGTGATTGGCATCACAAAGACCATACCTCCTCTGTGACTGACACACACAAAGGCCACGCCTCCTTCACTGTGACTGACACACACAAAGGCCACGCCTTCTTCAGACCCAAATCCTTAATCAACTCTATAAAGAAAAAAAAGCAGAAATACAGCTTTTAAAAACTGACGCTGGAGAAATCTTTTTGTCGTCTTGTTTATGATTTAATTTGATTTATTGAAGGTCCTCGTATTTTATCACTCGTCGCTGCTTTTTCTGTTTCTCCAGAAAACACTGTGTACTGCGCTGAAAATCCGTCTACGCTCTGTAAATTCTGGTCCTTTCATTCCCCGTGACTCTGTCTGTCTCACCTCTGTCCAAAAATACAATAAAGAGCAGAGAAAAAGAAAAGTGTGAGAGCAGCAATTTTACTCAGAGTGCACCCAGAATCCGTCGCCCCTCCAAAACACACACTGATTTAATCAGAGTGATTCTGAAGGAGTGTGAAGGTGATGTTGAAGCCCGGCCGCGAATCGAGGTGCGTGTCAATGCGTTTCTCCGCATCTGATGAGGGCGATCGAGATACTCTTTTGAGCTTTATGAGCTTTCACAATCTATTCATATCCAGCTCCTTTCTCCAGCAGACTCTCGACTTCTTCCTCGCAGGAAGGTCTCCAGCAGGGATGCATCAGGATCAGTCTCATGGATCGCTTTGATATTGTGCTCATTATCAGATCGCATTGTTTATCCAGAAGAACATTACGAAGATATGCAACAAAGAGTCAAGTGCTGTAATTTCATCCTCCTGTAAAAACACTTGAATTAGCGCACACTTCATAAATTCATCCTGCATTCGCACGCGCAGGAAAATGGATCACTTGGCGTAATTTCACGTGGCACAAATGAAGCAAACAACAACAAAAAAATCATATGAGCGATAAAATGCAAAATCGACACTTCTGTGAGTTTACTTTATTAATTACGCCAGGATGATGTCATTTCTGGTCCTGCCTAAGCTTTGCAAAAAATATTGTTTATCTGGAAGGCGTCCAGGCTCGCAATCGATACGTCAAGCGAGATTTATAAATGATAAATCAATATTTTTAATATTTCCTGATTCTAATGTATCCAGCTGGATGGGATCCAGACGCTAGCTGGAAAATAGACATGATAAAGATACACAGAGTCACGCTACGCTCTTATAGCGCTGTAATATTTGCATGCGTAACCCCCTGGACATGTGTAAAAATGATTTTTAAAAAAAAGCAAACAACAAACGAAAATCAATGTGAAAATGAATGAAAAGAAATGAATCATTTAAAACGATTCATGTGATTCTTTATCATCGTGTGGAGTAAAACTGACCAGTGAAAATAAATGAATCATGTGTCAGAATCACATGTGAAGGTAAACGAATCATCAGTCAAAATCTCATGTGATAAGAACTGAATCTATTTTTTTAATCATGTGAGCATAAATCAATCATCTGTAAAAAAAAAAAAATCTCATTGTATTAAGCTGCATGTGACTGAACTGAATTTTTAAAAAATCACATAAAACAAATGAAATGAATGATGTGTTAAAAAAAAATCAGATGTGAAATTAAAAGATTTGTGTTTAAAGTTCACATGAAAATAAATGAATCATATAATGGAAAGAATCGCATGTAAAAATAGTAGTGCTGTCAAAAATGTCGCGTTATTAACGCGTTAACTTCACTCAATTTTAACGGCGATAATTTTTTTATCGCGAGATTAACGCTCTGTGACATGATGTAGGTTTTTCATAAGTTTTTGAAACTGCCAGGAACTTGGAACAGAGACTTTGCTTAGAAAACCGATAGCAGCTAGACTGTAATGCCACGCCCCGCACAGCCAGAGTCCTCTGCCCTCCTTCCCCCCCCCCCAGAGAACCAGTGCGGGCAGGGCGCGCTAGTAGAGATGGGATTTATGGCTCTTTGATGGGATCCGCATCTTTGTGATCCGTTCTTTGAAAAGAGCCGTTCAAAAGACTGGCTCATTTGGCTCTTTTTAAATATTTATTCAGTTTTAAGAAGACAGCGTCTAAAGAAGCCAGATCCCTCTGAACTGTAAACTCAATGCTATCCCAGAAATCCTTCCTGTAATATGCAAATTTGGCCGCCTCTGATTGGACAGCGCGACGCATCAACAGGCAGAAAGTGTAAAAGTACAAAATGTGTTAAGTGAGCTGAAACAGTAAAGATCAGATTCAATGCAATATTTATCAACGAACAACTTAAAGTTAATATAATAGTGTACTTTATATTATAATCAAGCATGTCAAGCCTACCGTCACTGTGTAACCTGTCTCTCTGATTGCTAGTCCCGCGCCGGTGCTGGACTTAGGTTTCACTTTGCAGTGGCTGTGTCAAGACGTGTTATGCTTTGCAATAAAAAAAAAACATTGGTACAAAGCAAGCCTATTCACTTTTTTATGCTGATAAGAGAATTGCAATGGTTTTTCATGTGACAAAAATGTGCGATTAAATTGCGATTAATCGCGAGTTAACTATGACAGTCGCGACATTAATCGCGATTAAATATTTTAATCGCTTGACAGCACTAAAAAATAGACTAACCATACGCACAAAACCTGTAAATTCAACTGAAAAATGTGAATCATGTGTGAAACGATCAGATGTGAAGACATATGAATCGTGTTTCAAAATCATGTGAAAAAAAATGAATCGTGTCAAAGAATCACATGTGAAAGTATGACTCGTGTCAAGGATCACATATGGAAACAAATGAATCATGTTCAGAATGTGGTGTGTGGAAAGAAATGAATCATGGAAAGAATCACATGTGGGAATACATAATGCTGAGAAATAATCACATGTGAAAATTAATGAATTCTGGAAATAATCACATTTGGAAATAAATGAATCGTGCACAGAATGTGGCGTGTGGAAATAAATGACTCATGTAAAGAATCACATGTGGAAACAAATGAATCATGCCCAGAATGTAACATAAGAAAATAAATGACTCATGTAAAGAATCAGATGTGATTCCTGTAAAGAATCATGTGTGGAAACAGATGACTCATGTTCAGAATGTGGCATGTGGAAATAAATGAATCATGGAAAGAATCACATGTGGGAATAAATAATTCTAAGAAATACTCACATGTGAAAATTCATGAATTCTGGAAATAATCACATTTGGAAATAAACGAATCATATACAGAATGTGACATAAGAAAATAAATTAATCATGGAAAGAATCATGTGGAAATAAATGATTCCTGTAAAGAATCACATGTGGAAACAAATGAATCATGTTCAGAATGTGGTGGGCAGAAATAAATGAATCATGGAAAGAATCACATGTGGGAATACAGAATTCTAAGAAATACTCACATGTGAAAATTCATGAATTCTGGAAATAATCACATTTGGAAATAAACGAATCATATACAGAATGTGGTGTGTGGAAATAAATGACTCATGGAAAGAATCACATGTGGTATTAAATGAATCATGAAAAATAGAAACACATGCACTGTAGGGAATATATTGCTCTGAAAAAGGAAAAGTGAACACACACACACACACACACACACACACACACACACACACACACACACACACACACACACACAAATGGTGCTTTTCTTGGTCTTGTATCCTCCTAATAATCTCCTGCCTCAACACAACAACAGGAGCATCTATAACAAGTTCACTTCAAGGGAAAAGCTTACGTATATAAAGAAAAATGAGAGCAAAATAAAAAAGGAAGAAGTTACGCTGTAAAAAATGCACCACTTCAGCATAATTGCTGATCTCTGCGATACTGTGATGAAGCGAATGGCATCCTCAAACCTCTGGTGTGAGCGCAAAAATAAAGGAGAAAAAAACCAATTAAGTGTGTCCTGCTTGGGAGCGTGGCGACTCAGCGCCACCCGCTGGCTGCAAGTGGACAAACTGCCGGTGTGAAATGGGTCACGGGGTGGAGGAGGAGGAAGCTCTGCCTTCATCATCCAACCAAGACAGAAGGACTTGTGGAAAAATGCACGATGTGCTTTCATAGATCAAAAAGAATTCATGTCAGTTTTCATAACTACTGTTTATAATTCTTCGAATACGTCACTGTGTCCATGGTAACAACTTGCACAAGGCCTGGTGTGATGCTTGTTCTACATTTTAAAAACATGTTCATGTCAGGAGCCTCCAGTCTCTCTTTCAGCTGAGAGAATTTACATCATCAGTGAGATCAAGTTTTCCCGAACTTGAAATGTAACTACAAACAGATAAAAAGGATGACATGCCATTCTTGACTGAGTCAACATTTGTAAACGTCAGCACAGTGAACGGACCGTATACAGGATGTGGCATGTGAAAATAAATAACTTGTGTAAAGAATCACATGTGAAAATAAATGACTTGCGTAAAGAATCACGTGGGAAGTAATTACTTGTGTGAAGAATCGCATGTGGAAACAAAGGACTCGTATTAAGAATCACGTGAAAATAAATGAATTGTGTGAAGGATCACGTGTGGAAATAAATGCCTTGTGTAAAGATTCACATACGAAAATGACTTGTGTGAAGAATCACATGTGAAAATAAATGAATTGTGTGAAGAATCACATGTGGAAACAAATGACTTGTATCAAGAATCACGTGAAAATAAATTAATTGTGTGAAGGATCACACGTGGAAAGAAATGAATAGTGAAAATAATCACATGTGAAAATAAATGAACTGTGTCAAGAATCACATGTGCGAGTAAGTGACTTGTTCACAGACTCATGTGAAAATAAACAAATCGTCAAGAATCACATGTGGAAATCAATGATTTGTGAAAGGAATCATGTGGAAGGAAATGACTCATGTCAAGAATCACATGTGGAAATAAATTAATTGTGTCAAGAATCACACGTGCGAGTAAGTGACTTGTTCACAGACTCGTGAAAATAAACAAATCATGTCAAGAATCACATGTGGAAATCAATGATTTGTGAAAGGAATCATGCAGAAGGAAATGACTCATGTCAAGAATCACATGTGGAAATAAATTAATTGTGGAAACAATCACATTTGAAAACAAATGAAGAATGTAAAAAATCACATGTGAAAATAAATGACTTGTGTCAAGAATCACATGTGGAAGCAAATGAATTGTGCAAAGGATCACGTGTGGAAAGGCATGAATCGTGTAAAAGAACGCATGTGAAAATAAATGACTCGTCAAGAATCACATGTGGGAATACGTGACTTGTGCACAGGCTCAGATGTGAAAATATAATGAATCGTAAAAAATCACATGTGGAAATAAATTAATTGTGGAAACAATCACATTTGAAAACAAATGAAGAATGTAAAAAAAATCACGTGTCAAGAATCACATGTGGAAGCAAATGATTTGTGGATAGAATCGCATGCGAAAACAAGCGGCCCATGTCAAAAATCACGTGGAAACAAATGAATCACATAAAGGATCCCATGTGGGAACAAACGACCTGTGTAAAGAATCGCATGGGAAAATAAACGACTCATGCCAAGAATCACATGTGGGAATACGTGACTTGTGCACAGGCTCACATGTGAAAATATAATGAATCATGTAAAGAATCACATGTGGAAATAAATTAATTGTGGAAACAATCACATTTGAAAACAAATGAAGAATGCAAAAAAAATCACATGTGAAAATAAATGACTTGTGTCAAGAATCACATGTGGAAGCAAATGGTTTGTGGATAGAATCGCATGCGAAAACAAGCGGCCCGTGTCAAAAATCACGTGGAAACAAATGAATCGCATAAAGGATCCCATGTGGGAACAAACGACCTGTGTAAAGAATCGCATGCGAAAATAAACGACTCATGCCAAAGAATCACATGTGAAAGTAAATGATTCCTGTCATGAATGGGTTTAGACAGAACACAGAACCAGATCATGTGACTTTTGAAAGCATCTGCTTCCTTCGTTCCAGTTCCACAAGAAACAGTGAAATATTCATGAAACTGTGCAAACCTGATCCAGTCGCTGCCTGAGCCTTCTTTTCGCAAATTCCAGTCACATCCTCGGAATCGTGCAGATGTACCTTTCACGCCATCGCAAGCCTGTGCGTGGGAAATCGGGCTGTTCGGTGCAGCAACACGCGTGGAACAAAGCAAATCAGAAACCGCTGGCACAGCGAGGAACATCTCGACCTCGCAAGAACAAAAGTGCAAGATACGAGTTGGAACATTTCTTTTGTGTTCCGTGGCTGGACTTCAGGGGGAGTTTCGAGATCTAACTTTCGTGACTTTAGTGACTCCTCATGCCCTCTTTCTCTATATATAGAGGAACTGTTACATTTAAATGTCGTGCAAACTGGAGTGAATATCTTAGTCAGCAAAAAGAAAGAAAGAAAGAAAGAAAGAAAGAAAGAAAGAAAGAAAGAAAGAAAGAAAGAAAGAAAGAAAACAAAAAATGCTGCCATTCAAATCTGTGTGAACATTCTGGAAAGGAGCAAACAGGCATTATTCAACACGTCAAGTTAACGCGTTAATAACGCGACATTTTTGACAGCACTACTATTTTTACATGCGATTCTTTCCATTATATGATTCATTTATTTTTATGTGAATTTTAAACACAAATCTTTCGCTACGTTCACACTGCAAGGCTTAATGCTCAATTCCGATTTTTTTGTGAAATCCGATTTTTTTGTGAGGTCGTTCACATTAACAAATATACGCGACTTGTATGTGATCCTCAGTATGAACGAAAAGCGACCTAAAAGTGTTCCGCATGCGCATTGCAGGATACAACGACGTCACACGCAGTGAGCATGGCCAGTGTTTACGGAAGTAAAACCTCCCGGTTGCGGTATGACCCATCCAATCTAGCTTGAATAGCTGCTTCCCCCCAAATGGAAATCAGCTCCCTAACCTCTGCGTCCTTCCATTGAGAAGATTCAGAACCTTCACAGCCCGAAGCGTCCCTCGCATTGATGTCATGCGCAGGGGCGCAGATACGTTTTTTGAACTGGGGGGGACAAAAAACTGGGGGGGACAAAGCTGCCAGCAAACCAACCCCAACCCCAATATGCCTGTCAAACTTGTTGTGGGTTACTATAGCAACCAAGCTCGAGCTCGCAACCTGTGCAGTCTGCGCAGCTCAACCAACCGAATATCAGTCTTTGTTTTGTTTTATGTGAGTTGTTGCAACTATGTATACACTGCTGTGCACCTCAATAAACCGAATGGTAATTAGTCTTTTGATTTTTCCGTGAGGTTTGCCTTATGCAAAGTGGGGGGGACCGAACGAAGTGAATTTAAATCTGGGTGGGACGAATCCCACCCGTCCCACCCTCTATCTGCGCCCGTGATTATGCGCCATGTTGTTGTAACTTTTTTTGAGAGACCCGCCGCCTACTTCAGCGCAGAATAGTGACGTTTGTGGCTTGTTGATGACGTGTAAGTCGGATGAATGCGACCTGGCGGTTCAGACTGAAGTCGCATATGAAAAGAGCGGATAGGGATCGGAATTAGGACCACATATCCAAACGGCCTGGGTCGGATTTGAAAAAATCGGATCTGTGTCGTTCATATTGTCAATAAAAGATCGGATACAGGTCACATATGGGCGAAAAGATCGGATTTGAGTCACTTCAGCCTGCAGTGTGAACGTAGCCTTTTAATTTCACATCTGATTTTTTTTAACACATCATTTATTTCAGGATTCCACTTTCACTTCATACGAATTACAATTTTTAATGTGTGAATCTGTTCAACATCTTGCGCTTCAGATCTCCTGATGAAAAATTCACCCCGTCGTTTCCTAAATGATTCAGAAAATCATTAATTAAAAATATTTTAAATATTTTAAAGTAAATTCCGAGCATGGATGCTCGTTAACCGTGTTGTCTGTTTGCTAATTTTCTGCAAAAAAAAAAAAAAATCTGTTCCACAAATTAAGAGAAAAACGCAGCTTGAGGTGGGTTCACAATTACGGTAAATGTTCGATTAAATTAACATTTTCTTCGATTCAGCGCTGAAAAATAACGGCACCCCAATCACAACCATATTGCCAGTGACTCGTGTATGAGTATTTGCTGACAAAGATTTTTTTTTTGAGTTTACGTTTTATAAAATGATTCATCGAATCAATCCACTTTGAATGTTGTTTCTAGAAAGGAAAAAAAAAACAAAGGGAAAATCACAGAAAAAACCCCGAGTGGAAGATATTGCCAGCAGATGTCTCAGAAGACCACGAGAGTGCGAGCCGCAGCGGTCAAGTTGCAACGCTACGATTTTCATGACGACTTCTCTGTAATAAAAAGCCTGACTGAGGGTAATAAAAATCCCACCGTCCCTTCTGCCACTGAGAAACTAAAGCCCTGTTCTCATCTATTCATCATCTCGGAACATGCACGAAGCCAGCGTCGTTCACCCATGGCAATTTCTGTACTGCCGTGATTTAAATTGCTCGCGTATACACCTAGATCCACGGATCTCCCGAAGCTCTTTCTTGAATCTGAGATGGAGTGAGCTCTCTGATTTGGCTTGGTGGACGGTAAATGGGATTTGGTTAGGTATCAGCTTGTAGTGCTTTGGAGTATTCTGGCAGTGACTTGAAAACGATGCACTCGAACCCACGGTGTAACAAATGCTGTACGAGACCAGGCATTGGTCACCCATTCCCATTCCCATTCCCGTTCCTGCCGGATTGATTGCATGCCGCAAAAAGGCCATTGTCTGAAAATGCCTCTCTGTCCAGTTGCTCGAGTCCGGCTGCAGAGAGACAGCGGGTATATTGATTTTTGTCCGTTATTGCCTGATACAGAGCAATACAGTTTTCAACAACGTGCCGCGATTCCAATTTTAGGGCCCGGACAGGCACGTTATATGGGCTATGTTTTACACGGCGGCCTGCCAGGCCCATCTCATCTCGCCGGAGACAGATGGTTCTCGCTCTCCGCTGATTGTTCACTCAAGTCGTTCTAGCCTTTCCCCCTCATCACCCCCCTCCCCTCACTCAGAGCCGGCCACCCCTGGAAAGTCCACTCCACGTCAGGTGAAAGAGTTAAAAGAGGAAGGAAGTGTCTGGCAAATAGAAAATCTTTCCATTTCTTCCAAGGGGAGAATTCATTACCCTCCTGTCCCAGCTTATTTCAGCACGTACGACATAATTGCGCTGAAGAAGGTGGCTCTTGGAGCAGAAAATGAGCTGTTCTTCGGAAGGATAGAAGGTGGAACAATGGTGTCCTTCACTTGAACATTTGTGAGGGTAAACATGAGCACAAAAGCCGTCAAGAAAAAAAAAAAACATCATCAATATGGTGTTTGTTGTCAGAAAATTCCATCTTGGAAGGAAGTACATGGTGGACATTTTGCTGACTTTGGTGCCTGGAAGAAGCAGATTTTGTGATTTTTATTCATCGCTGCCGGATGGGTGAGTATATTCAACAACCAAAGAAAGAAAATAAACTGGACTTTCAAGGTTTTAAATACAACTCTTGTTCTGAATCTCTACAACCTTTTCAGAATGAGGAGCTAGGATTAGGAACAGTCAAATCACCGTGAAACATCTACAGCGAAAATAAACATTATAACTTGACTCAAAGACAAGAATATCCTGTTCTCACGATGTGAAGGCAGAACTACGGAAGCCGAGAGAGGCCCTTCATATAATCCTTTTTTCTATTCACCTTGTTATCCCGAAATAACGACATAATTAATTCAGGATCTCGAGAAAACTAATTCGAGATCTTGAGAAAACAAAACCGTTATTCCGAGATCTCGAGAAAACAAAACAATTATTTCATGATCTCGAGTAAACAGCTGAGAAATGGTTCATTCAGGTGCGCCAAGAGACTTGTGATATGCTGACTTTGGGGCTATTTCTCATTCTGTATAGACGCAACTTTGGTCATTAGAATGTCTGGAATAATCGATCACCTAATAAGGCAATATTTTGATCAGGGGTTGACTCGAGATCATGAAATAATTGTTTGGTTTTTTCGAGATCATGGAATAATGGGCCTTTTCCACTACCCTTTTTCAGCTCACTTCAGCCCAACATGGCTCGTGTTTCGACTACCTCAGAGCAGCACGACTGAGCTCACTTCAGCCTTACTCAGCACCCAAAACTCGCACGGTTTTGGAGTGGGGCTGAAGCGAGCTCAACCGAGCCGAGTGGGGCTAGGGGCGTGAGAAGACACTCCCCTGTGCACTGATTGGTGAGGAGGAGTGTCCTCACATGCCCACACACGCCCCGCGAGCACACTGGGATCTGTAAACACCGCAAACCCGGAAGAAGAAGAATTACGACAAAGAAGAAGAAGAAGAAGATCAGAAAACTAGAAGATGGAAGACCAACCCAAGCGAGGAAAGGCTAGCCAGTTTATTGTTTACTATCCGGGTCGTGAGACTACCGCTTAAAAGGTCACTGATGTCACTGTTTGCGCCGCCTAACGACATCATGTGACGTCCACCCACTTTCGCTAACTCCACCCAATGTGTCCACCCACTTCCAGCCAGCACGGTTCAGCGCGGTTGTAGTCGAAATGCAACTCCAACAGCCCCACTCAGCTCGACTCAGCCCAACTCAGCACGGCACGGCTCAGTCCAACTCAGCCGCGTTGGTACTGGAAAAGCGGCAATAGAGATGTTTATCATGATCAACATATAGGAAGTCATATATGGGCTTTCATTTGGCAGTGACCTTGAAAGGTCCTCCGCAGGGTCACGGATTTTCAGAGGCTCATAAGTGGGAAACAGTTCAAGATAGAGAGATACTTAATATTATCGGCATATAGGAAGTCATATATGGGTTTTCATTTGGCACCATGACCTTGTTTCTTTGGGGTTTTTTTTTACCTCTGCCAAGGAGGTTATGTTTTCGGTAGCGTTGGTTTGTTTGTTTGTTTGTTTGTTGGTTGGTTGGTTTGTCTGTTAGCAACATGACGGAAAAAGTTATGAACAGATTGCTCTGAAATTTTTTCCAGAGGTGTGACTGGGAGCTCTTGCCAGTATCTGTTGGCGTTATCGGTGACAACAAGCCACAGCACCAAGACCAGCAACACTAACGACTCCATGTTTATTGTTTACTATCCGGGTCGTGAGACTGCCGCTTAAAAGGTCACTGATGTCACTGTTTGCGCCGCCTAACGACATCACGTGACGTCCACCCACTTTCGCTAACTCCACCCAATGTGTCCACCCACTTCCAGCCAGCACGGTTGTAGTCGAAATGCAACTCCAACAGCCCCGCTCAGCTCGACTCAGCACGGCACGGCTCAGCCCAACTCAGCCGCGTTGGTAGTGGAAAAGCCCCATAATTGTCTTGTTTTCTCGAGATCACGGAATAATTGTTTTGTTTTCTCGAGATCTCGAATTAGTTGTGTTGTTTTCTCGAGATCCTGAATTAATTATGTTGTTCTCTCGGAATAACGGTTTTGTTTTCTCGAGATCTCGAATTAGTTGTGTTGTTTTCTCGACATCCTGAATTAATTATGTCGTTATCTCGGGATAACAAGGTGAATAAAAAAAGATTATATGAAGGGCCTCTTGCGGCTTCCGTACAGAACACCGCAACTCACAGCTGATACTTTTGCTAACAACTTGTTGAAGTTTTGTTGAGGTTAAAAAAAAAAAAAACCTGTTCCCGTGACAGGCGAAGGATGTTGTAAAAATGTTGCTTCCATTGGAATTCATACACTGAAAGCTGTGTTTTACGCAGTACGACTTCTTTTAAGATTATTATTTGTCACACTGTCTGAGAAACCAATAAAATCTTGGCCAAATTCTAGAACAATAACGTGTTGTCCATGTCAGATTATACAACAAATATCCTTTGATGATAGACCTATGTTTTGCGTAATCTACTTCATCCAGCAGCGCAATCTGAGCTCGTGCAGAAAAAAATCCTGTCTTTGGCTTGTGTTTGGATTAAATTAGCGTTATGCATTTGAAGAACACCGATCTCATCTCACGACAAGGAATTCTTTAACAATGTATAATTTCTGTCTGAAAACAAGACGAAAACATTGTGCAGCGTAAACCTGGCTGGATGAACGTTCTGGATGACCGATCTCACTTCATGACTTGATGACTTTTTAGTCTTTGTCACTCGGGTGGCCAGGCGACCAAAGCAAAGGACTGGGGAGCACAACGAAGCGTCCACTTATCCAAAGAGCTAGCGAGCTAGGAAATGTATTACCCCATGACACAGTCAAAGTATCAGGACTGCTTGGGGTCCGTCCACAGATTTTAATATCTTGAAGCCAGTGTCCAAAAGCACCCAGAAATAAAACGCTCAAGACTTTAATGTCAAGCCAAAATGGCTGAACAGCACCATGAAAGCCAAGAACACACTCAGATTGCTAAACTGAGCCAAGATGTTTTTCTTTTTTCTCCTCGACCTGAATGAAACTTCAACTGATTTTATATATTTTATTTTAATCCTTGCTGTTTTTGTGAGCGACAACAAACCCAGGCATTGCCATGCTGAAAGCAGTGGCGCACGTTTCATCAATCACTGTCAAAGATTTTCAAATTTGCTCATGCAGCTAAAGCGGTTTGAAATGATTTTACATGCTTTGGGAGGAGAGCTCCTCCTGTCAAAAGTGTGTTTGGACAAAAAAGGAAATAAAAAGAAAATAGGAGATGACCTCCCTGGATCAGAGCATGAAGTAACACAACTGACTGATTTCTGAGCTGCTGGATAACCCTGGATCAGATGGATATACAGCGAGCGCAGCCTTGAGATTAGATCAGACCAAAATAAATGCTCAGACAGAGACGGAAAATAAACAAACAGCTAACGATGGTGTAATGCTTACGGACAGCATCTCAGGTTTTGATGTGTGGTTTAACCACAGTGCAGCGCTCTCTTTCGCTGACATTTAGACGGCAGGTTCGGCTATGAAGCCTGCGATTATCTGCTCCGTGGCTAGCTGATGGCAGAGTAATTGAAAAAGTGGGCTCTTTCAAAGAACGTGTGCCTGCACTTTAAAGAGAAGCATGCCTTTCCACTCCAAGTCGAAAAAAAAAAATGTTAACAGAGGGGAGTAACAGGAGTTCAGCCCTTGAACACCTAAAACGTAGGTGCTGAGTCTGATTAATGAAATCGCAGGCCTGCGAAATAGAACTGGGTAAAATGGCAGACGTTTTCGTGTTACGGGGGGAAAAAAACACCCCGAACCCGTTTCACTTGTGAGCATACACTCACCAGCCACTTTATTAGGAACATCCAGACGTCAGACGTCTACCTGCGGCCGTCTGATGCAGTTCTCTCACCAGCCGATCCCCTGACGGCAGCACGATGCACCAAATCATGCAGGTACAAATCAAGAGCTTAGTTAATTAATCTTCACAATGTTCAAACATCAGAGTGGGAAAAATTGTGAGCTCAAAGAAGTGTGACTTTCATTTCAGTGTGACCTGGGTGTTGGTTTGAGTATTTCAGAAACTGCTCCTGATCTCCTGGGGTTTTCACACACAACAGTCTCCTAGAGTTTACACAGAAAGAATGTTTTTTGTTTTTCGCACCAATCATCGAGTGAGATGAGTGAGCGACAGTTCTGCGGATGGAAGCAAACGCCTTGTTGATAAGAGAGGGTCAGAGATCAGAAAATGGACAGATTTGAGGTGGTTCGAGCTTCTTTTTTTTCCCAGGAAGGATATAGTCACTCTTATAATCACTCTTTACAACCGTAGTGAGCAGAAAAGCATCTCAGCATGCAACAGAAAACAGAACATATTGGGTTCCAGTCCCGCAGCCAAGAACAGGGATCTTAGAATCAACCACAAGAAGTTCCTATTAAAGTGGCCGGGGAGTGGATAATGTGAGAGAGAGAGAGAGAGAGAGAGAGAGAGAGAGAGAGAGAGAAAGAGAGAGAGAGAACAGTTCTGTGGGTGGAAACAAACGCCTTGTTGATAAGAGAGGGTCAGAGATCAGAAAATGGACAGATTGAGCAGTCTGAGCTGCCAGGAAGGATATAGTAACTCATATAATCACTCTTTACAAACGCGGTGATCAGAAAAGCATCTCAGCATGCAACAGCAGACAGAAGAACACATTTGGGTTCCACTCCTGCAGCCAAGAACAGGAATCTTAGAATCCAGTTAGAGTATATTTTCATGTCCGATTATGTGAGTGAATATGTCACGATCTGGAATAAATATAAATATGTGCATGTCAAACGCGCACGTGAACTGAATAAAAGCATGAAAGAAAAAATGTAAAAAAAAAATCATGTGAAAAAATGAAATGAAAATAAATGAAAAACAACAGAATCAAATAAATGAATAAAGTCATGTGCAGTAAATAAAAATGCACACACTGACTGTGTAAAATTACACAGAAAAAGAAAAGAAAAATGTTTAAAAAAAAACCAAATTGACATTAAATAAATGAAAATTGTGGAAAAACCATATGAGAAAATGATTTGTGAAATGTCTCATCTCATCTCATTATCTGTAGCCGCTTTATCCTGTTCTACAGGGTCGCAGGCAAGCTGGATCCTATCCCAGCTGACTACGGGTGAAAGGCGGGGTTCACCCTGGACAAGTCGCCAGGTCATCACAGGGCTGACACATAGACACAGACAACCATTCACACTCACATTCACACCTACGCTCAATTTAGAGTCACCAGTTAACCTAACCTGCATGTCTTTGGACTGTGGGGGAAACCGGAGCACCCGGAGGAAACCCACGCGGACACGGGGAGAACATGCAAACTCTGCACAGAAAGGCCCTCACCGGCCCCGGGGCTCGAACCCGGACCTTCTTGCTGTGAGGCGACAGCGCTAACCGCTACACCACCGTGCCGCCCCAAGGAAAAATATAAAGAAATAAAGCAAAAAACAAACAAAAGTCACATAATACATATCGAAAAATGCACTATGTGAAAAATGGTGACTTTTCTGTCCGAGTCACCTGAAACTAGCAGGTTAATTGGCTCTGATTCCTAACGGGCGATCCGGTCCGGGACTATCGATTGGTAACGCCTGGCTCAAAGGGCCCACTTTCCAAAACTGCTCCTGATTTCACACATTAATCTTCAAGTTCACTTTCGCCTGCAGACAACAACAGAAAGAGAAGTGTTATTACGGCTACATTCGCTGCCTGGTTTCTCAGATTCGTGTTTGTGTGCGGTTCAACAACTGGAAGCCAGTGTGTGTGTGTGTGTGTGTGTGTGTGTGTGTGTGTGTGATGGCTGAATCTAATGGAACGCGCCATGAGAAATGACTGCTTGCAGCCAGGCCATGCTAGCACACAGCTCCTAGCCAGAGGTTTTCATTAAGCAACGCTTCACATCTTCGGTTCCTTGTGCTATTTCTGACATTTCAGCACTCGTCTTATTACCCAAAGGTAAAAAAAAAGGGGATGGTGAAAAGAAAAGAAGAATCAAAGAAGAAAAGGTTATTAGCGCTGGCTTTTCTGCTGCGCTCTGTTTGAGAAACAGCTGAGATCCGTGTTTGCACAGGACCTCATCAAACACCGCCTTTCCCCGGTTAGATTCATCTATTAGTGCTGAATTTGCCCCAGTCGACGCATGCTGGGCCGCGCGGCCTTCCCCGAGGTGCATGGAAAATGAGTGTTTTGCAGAATACGGGGCATTTAGAGCAAATCAATACATAATTTCACGGAGGAACACGATGAGATCGGGTTTATTATCTCTGTAATGAGAGAATTGGGCTTGGAATGGTCCATTCTGGGCCAAAACACTGTGCCATCGCATATCTTATTTATCCATTCGATATTTACCCAAAAGCTGTGGAGTTATATGAGCGTAATATTCACGGAAGATCTGAATAACAATAAAGCAAAGCAGCAGGAGGAGCCGTGTGTTTCATGAACGCAGGGAATTTATGATGGAGCTGAATGAATGTTAGTGTTGAGATGATGAGCAGGATTTCGTGTTGGTTGTTGCATCAGTGACTTTCTGTGGTTGGTTGAAGAGAGCAACTGGACTTGCTTGAAGATTCTTGAAGACGTTTCGCCTCTCATCCTAAAGGCTTCCTCAGTTCTGTCTGACTAATAGGGAGTATCCAGTATTTATCCTCTCATGGATCATCATAGAGTCCGAATCAGAATGCTGATGGCTGCATTGTAGGCGGCTGATAAAAGATGTCTTAGACCCCCACCTCTGTTCAGTGATGGTCGTTCCAGGTTGACAAAAATGAACCATGATGATCCATGAGAGGATAAATACTGGATACTCCCTTTAGTCAGACAGAACTGAGGAAGCCTTTAGGACGAGAGGCGAAACGTTTTCAAGAATCTTCAAGCAAGTCCAGTTGCTCTCTTCAACCAACCACAGATTACTATGTACCTGGATGACTGGGATTCTTCACAGATATGTTTCTACGCACTTTGGGATGAGATCCCTTCGACTGGTGCGGGAGTATGAGAGGACTTCCAGAAAACTGGCAGACATCTTAGCCAGAGAGGATCGTTCATTTTTGTCAACCTGGAACGACCATCACTGAACAGAGGTGGGGGTCTAAGACATCTTTTATCAGCCACGTACAATGCAGCCATCAGCATTCTGATTCGGATTCTATGATGATCCATGAGAGGATAAATACTGGATACTCCCTTTAGTCAGACAGAACTGAGGAAGCCTTTCGGACGAGAGGCGAAACGTTTTCAAGAATCTTCAAGCAAGTCCAGTTGCTCTCTTCAACCAACCACAGATTACTATGTACCTGGATGACTGAGATTCATCACAGATACATCAGTGACTTTAATTGTACGTTCAGAACCAGGAAGGAGAAAGCAGTGTTGTAGTCGAGTCACTAAACCTCGCGTCCGAGTCCAGACTCGAGTCCCCAGTGTTCAAGTCCGAGTCATTAAAGAAAATTTCAAGTCGAGTCCACTATTGATCCGAGTCGAGTCCAAGACTCCAACCGCACCATGTGACGGTGTCTGTTTCAGTGCCGTTAACATGAGTTTGTTCCTGAACATGCCGTATGAACAGGTGAATGTGCTTCTCTTTATCAGGGAGTGTGAAGTATTCTGTCAGAGATGGTTGGGAGGTGGATGTAAGTGCAGAAGGTGCGTTTATTAATACAGGTGAAGACGGCAAACAATCCAGAACGGCAGGCAAAATCGTAAAACGGTGAAACAGGCGATAGGTCGAGCGAGGCACAAACAGGCTATCGTAGACTCGGCAGGATCAAAGACGAGAAACAGGAAATCAGGGAGCCAAACAAGGAAATAAGGCTCGGTAATGTATCAGCAACACAACTCAATACTTCGCAAAGTAAGTGTGTTTTCACAGTTTTTATATCGGCGCGCTGATTGCGCCTTAATCCTGTTCAGGTGCGAGTCATTTGCAGTGTGCGCGAGAGTCCACTTGGTGCACACGCTGTCCAGACCGCGCCTGAGAGTCTACCTGATGCACGCACCAAGGCGCACAGGTGTGACACTCTTGCACGAAATTAGTCCAAAAATTTATGTAGAGATAAACATCTTATGCCAAATTATTCTGGCATGTTACAAAAAATAAAGAAAAAATCTGAGTCCGAGTCTCCAATTTATGAGTCTGAATGCAGTTAATGCACGAGTCCGAGTCCAAGTCATCAGTGCTCAAGTCCAAGTCGAGTCACGAATCCTTAAAATTAGGACACGAGTTGGACTCGAGTACTACAGTCCTGGGAGAAAGTAAACATTTGCTGAAGGGAACGGTTCTCAAAGCTGGGGCCAGAGAGAGACACCAGGGGTCCAAGCATTGCCGGGAGATCAACAATTTTTCACAATAAATTTTATTCATTTTAATTGTGTCCAAGTTATTATATTTATGAATATATGTGTTATTATTGACTTTGTATAGTTATAATGGTCACTCGAACTGAACGGGTTTAATCAAAACCTCAATGACTCAAAAAATTAGTCGACACCATTTCTTTGATTAACGTTGCTCTCCAGTAAATATGCAAAATATTATTATCTCATCTCATCTCATCTCATTATCTGTAGCCGCTTTATCCTGTTCTACAGGGTCGCAGGCAAGCTGGATCCTATCCCAGCTGACTACGGGCGAAAGGCGGGGTACACCCTGGACAAGTCGCCAGGTCATCACAGGGCTGACACATAGACACAGACAACCATTCACACTCACATTCACACCTACGGTCAATTTAGAGTCACCAGTTAACCTAACCTGCATGTCTTTGGACTGTGGGGGAAACCAGAGCACCCGGAGGAAACCCACGCGGACACGGGGAGAACATGCAAACTCCACACAGAAAGCCCCTCGCCGGCCACGGGGCTCGAACCCGGACCTTCTTGCTGTGAGGCGACAGCGCTAACCACTACATCACCGTGCCACCCATAAATCAATCAATTAATTATTATTCAAATTTTGAATCTTTTTAAAGGTTCTCGCTTGATCGTCCTCTTCCACCCTGAGCTATGGGAGATGTTTTTAATGGCGAGCCTTCTGTAAGCTGTTCCAGATAAATGTCTCAGCTAAATACGTGATAAGTTATCAAAATCGGCCTGCTGGCGAACGCTGGCATCGGAACAGGAATGTTGATTAATGTGTGCTGCCCTGATAAATAAATGAAATGAAATATAAATGTAAACGTTGCCACTCAAAGTTGATTATTTTCCAAAACAAACAGCACGTCTTGAAGTCTGACAGTCGTACAATTTTTTTTTTTTTCTTGATGAAAGACCAATACAGTACGTCACACTTTTTATCTGCTTATTGTTACACGTAATGTCGTGGAACGTCCGTGAGACAAGCCAGTTCCCGTTCTCGCTTCCGTTACAGCAGCGACAAACTCTCACGTTGATAAATAAGCCCCTCCTTCCTGAAGACTTCACATCATCACTAATTAGACGTGGGTTTTTTTTCCAAGCTGCTGTTATAGAAATGTCATTAACTGACCAGTCAGAATCCAGAATTCTCCATCACTGTGGTATAACAGTAAATCATGGACAGATGGAGGAAGCCCAGGTACAGGAAACAATCCGACACCTTTACTCTTGATCCTATAGTGCCATCTGATGGTGTACGGTGGATGAAATCTCTGCTCATCTCCATCCTTCATTAGCATCATCGCTACAGAGGAAACGCGACGGAAACGCAGAGGAAATATAGACATCTGAGCCGCCTTACGCCATTGAAATCATCAGGATGCTTTTGATTTTCAAACTGAATCCTCAAGACATCAACGTGAAACTCTGTCTTATCCCCTCTTTCTTTCTTTCTTTCTTTCTTTCTTTCTTTCTTTCTTTCTTTCTTTCTTTCCCTCCGAGGTGCACTGCAGTCATCACGCACTTGTGATAGATTCCCTTTCCCTCCTCCACAGAGTGAGAGAGGCTTTTGGTAAAATAAAGGTAATTCTCGCAGGCCCCATCAGCCGTCTCGCTGACACTTCAAATGGGCCTCTTTCATCTCCCCTGCTGCTCCACTTCCACTCCATCATCACTTCTTCACTCCTCCTTCTCACTTAATCCGCCTGTTGTGCCCAACTTCCTCCTGCCATTTGCTTATCTGCCGGGATCCTTTATCTCCAGACGCACAAATGACTCTCTTGAAAAACTCGAGAGCACGTTTATTGGTTTTTGCCCCACGTTCTGGGAACACTTGACGATTTTTGTAATGTTAATTCATCAAAGCCAGAATGTTCAGAGAGGCAAAAGCGACGTAATCCCATTTTTGATGATGGCCGGAAAAATACCCGAGAGATGGAGTTTATCAGGATCTGTGATACAGAACACATTTTAAATGCATTTACAGAGCGTAATGCATGCATTATGACAACTTATAGTCCAGTATAAGACCAGTCTCTGGAATAGATCCCTCCCAACGAGTGCTTGTGAGTGGTTATAATTAGTGCATCACGCATTATAAACCTATGACTTCATAAAGTCAGGCTACATCGCGAAATACAAAACGTCTTACGTCGCGTTATAGCATGTTATTCATTCGTAGGTGGTTATCTGGATATAACCTCGGTCGGTCACTAACGTTCGACACGACTGCTCTAATGTCAACTCGTTATAATGAGCTGCTGCATTGCACATTATCCACTCCCTGGCCACTTTAATAGGAACTTCTTGTGGTTGATTCTAAGATCCCTGTTCTTGGCTGCGGGACTGGAACCCAATATGTTCTGTTTTCTGTTGCATGCTGAGATGCTTTTCTGCTCACTACGGTTGTAAAGAGTGATTATACGAGTTACTATATCCTTCCTGGGAAAAAAAAAAAGAAGCTCGAACCACCTCAAATCTGTCCATTTTCTGATCTCTGACCCTCTCTTATCAACAAGGCGTTTGCTTCCATCCGCAGAACTGTCGCTCACTCACCTCACTCGATGATTGGTGCGAAAAACAAAAAACATTCTTTCTGTGTAAACTCTAGGAGACTGTTGCCATACAGTGGTGCTTGAAAGTTTGTGAACCCTTTAGAATTTTCTATATTTCTGCATAAATATGACCTAAAACATCATCAGATTTTCACACAAGTCCTGAAAGTAGATAAAGAGAACCCAGTTAAATAAATGAGACAAAAATATTATACTTGGTCATTTATTTATTGAGGAAAATGATCCAATATTACATATCTGTGAGTGGCAAAAGTATGTGAACCTCTAGGATTAGCAGTTCATTTGAAGGTGAAATTAGAGTCAGGTGTTTTCAATCAATGGGATGACAATCAGGTGTGAGTGGGCACCCTGTTTTATTTAAAGAACAGGGATCTATCAAAGTCTGATCTTCACAACACATGTTTGTGGAAGTGTATCATGGCACGAACAAAGGAGATTTCTGAGGACCTCAGAAAAAGCATTGTTGATGCTCATCAGGCTGGAAAAGGTTACAAAACCATCTCTAAAGAGTTTGGACTCCACCAATACACAGTCAGACAGATTGTGTACAAATGGAGGAAATTCAAGACCATTGTTACCCTCCCCAGGAGTGGTCGACCAACAAAGATCACTCCAAGAGCAAGGCGTGTAATAGTCGGCAAGGTCACAAAGGACCCCAGGGTAACTTCTAAGCAACTGAAGGCCTCTCTCACATTGGCTAATGTTAATGTTCATGAGTCCACCATCAGGAGAACACTGAACAACAATGGTGTGCATGGCAGGGCTGCAAGGAGAAAGCCACTGGTCTCCAAAAAGAACATTGCTGCTCATCTGCAGTTTGCTAAAGATCACATGGACAAGCCAGAAGGCTATTAGAAAAATGTTTTGTGGATGGATGAGACCAAAATAGAACTTTTTGGTTTAAATGAGAAGCGTTCTGTTTGGAGAAAGGAAAACACTGCATTCCAGCATAAGAGCCTTATCCCATCTGTGAAACATGGTGGTGGTAGTATCATGGTTTGAGCTTGTTTTCTGCATCTGGGCCAGGATGGCCTGCCATCATTGATGGAACAATGAATTCTGAATTATACCAGCGAATTCTAAAGGAAAATGCCAGGACATCTGTCCATGAACTGAATCTCAAGAGAAGGTGGGTCATGCAGCAAGACAACGGCCCTAAGCACACAAGCCGTTCTACCAAAGAATGGTTAAAGAAGAATAAAGTTAATGTTTTGGAATGGCCAAGTCAAAGTCCTGACCTTAATCCAATGGAAATGTTGTGGAAGGACCTGAAGCGAGCAGTTCATGTGAGGAAACCCACCAACATCCCAGAGTTGAAGCTGTTCTGTACGGAGGAACGGGCTAAAATTCCTCCAAGCCGGTGTGCAGGACTGATCAACAGTTACCGCAAACGTTTAGTTGCAGTTATTGCTGCACAAGGGGGTCACACCAGATACTGAAAGCAAAGGTTCACATACTTTTGCCACTCACAGATATGTAATATTGGATCATTTTCCTCAATAAATAAATGACCAAGTATAATATTTTTGTCTCATTTGTTTAACTGGGTTCTCTTTATCTACTTTTAGGACTTGTGTGAAAATCTGATGATGTTTTAGGTCATATTTATGCAGAAATATAGAAAATTCTAAAGGGTTAACAAACTTTCAAGCACCACTGTATATGTGAAAACCCCAGGAGATCAGGAGCAGTTTCTGAAATACTCGAACCAACACCCAGGTCACACTGAAATGAAAGTCACGCTTCTTTGAGCTCACAATTTTTCCCACTCTGATGTTCGGACATTGTGAAGATTAATTAGCTGAAGCTCTTGATTTGTACCTGCATGATTTGGTGCATCGTGCTGCCGTCAGGGGATCAGGTGATTCGAGAACTACCGTACAGGTGGATGGGTGTGCCTAATAAAGTGGTCAGTGAGTGTTGAGCTGATCAGAATCCAGAATATGTAACGTGTGGTATTTATGCGATAGCTAACATGAGACCTTGTAATGCTGTACATTCGTTTCGTATTTGCAGGATATTTATAGACGTCTCAAGCATGATACATTCATCGAGAAGAGTTCTACTTTGAAAAACCCTCCTGAAGATGAGCATTAGTATTTATTCATGCTGCAGAAGGAGAACCCGGTATCTCCAGTTGTGATCTCAGCTGTTTGTGGTTCAGATACTGCAGTGTGAGTCTCGCTCATCCATCGGGGATCAAAATGGCACAAGTCCAAGCCACGTCGGTGTAATCTGCGTTCCCGCAGGTCCCTCTGGTGGCTGGAAACCAGAAATGTGATGGATGAAGGGATACAATGCGGCATTTGATCCCAATCCCACTCACTGACGTCCGCAAACCGAATCCACAGTTCCTGCTCGATCATAAATTACAGACAGATTCATTTGGAAAAAATCTTGATTTTGATTTGGATTGAGTGTGAAAAATTTAAAGATGTAACAACATATCCTGTTCGTTAAAAAAAAAAAAACACACCCAAAACTCGTTGAGTGCATAAGTTTGCACACCCTTACAACAAAATGAAAATGACATTTTATAAATGTTTTGAATGTCTATTTTCATAAGCAACAAAAAAAAGAAATAATCTTCAGTTAAAAAGTAAGTAATAGGTTTCTGATTAATCCTAAGGTCATCATTTCAAACAAACAAACAAACAAACAAACAAACAAACAAACAAACAAACATCCTCAAATTCTCTTCTCAAGGAAGTCCAGAGTGTAAATGTGTTAATAAAATGTACAACAGAGGTGCATTTCTCCTTTAAAAGTGCGTGTGTGTGTGTGTTTGGGGGGGTGCAAACTTTTGCATTCAACGTATTTTCGTTCCAAACATGCCCAGTGAGGGCTAAATTTTTATATTTTATCTGCAAGAGAGCTTTTTCAAGGTAAAACGAAAAGAATGAATGACTGACTATTTATACTTTCATTATGTGACTGAAAATTATTGATGTTTTTTATTTTTTTATTTGAAAGGGTTTTTTTTCATTTTGCATTTATATTTACTCTTTTTAATGTTGTGCAAGCTCTTGCATTGCATTTCCTTTTAGCATTTCATTTCTTGCGGCCTTGAGGTACCATGTGGATCAAAACAGTTCTTATTATTATTATTGTTTTGTTTTGCATGGATGATACTCTACGCATGTGACACTTTGACGATTTTTAGTGTTATTTGGTGAAAACGTGATCTAGTTCCCACATAAAAACTGAAATAAAATAAACAAATAAAGCATCCATCCATTATCTGTAACTGCTTTATCCTGTTCTACAGGGTCGCGGGCAAGCTGGATCCTATCCCAGCTGACTACGGGCGAAAGGCGGGGTACACCCTGGACAAGTCGCCAGGTCATCACAGGGCTGACACATAGACACAGACAATCATTCACACTCACATTCACACCTACGCTCAATTTAGAGTCACCAGTTAACCTAACCTGCATGTCTTTGGACTGTGGGGGAAACCGGAGCACCCGGAGGAAACCCACGCGGACACGGGGAGAACATGCAAACTCCACACAGAAAGGCCCTCACCGGCCACGGGGCTCGAACCCGGACCTTCTTGCTGTGAGGCGACAGCGCTAACCACTACACCACTGTGCCGCCCTCTTTTGCAACATTTGCTCACTAAACACAGCAGGATTACTGGTGAAGTAGCTACGTTAATTGAGTTAATGTTAACTCATGAATTATCAGGAGATATTTCATGAGAATTAAGCTGAAGAAGAAACCTTTATTCGTCACATGCACACTTCAAGCACAGTGAGATTCATCCTCTGCATTTAACCCATCAGAAGCAGTGAACACACACACACACACTCAGAGCAGTGGGCAGCCACACCAGAGCGCCTGGGGAGCAGTCAGGGGTTCGGTACCTCGCTCAAAGGCACCTCAGCCCAAGGCCGCCCCATGTTAACCTAACTGCATGTCTTTGGACTGTGGGGGAAACCAGAGCACCCGGAGGAAACCCATGCAGACACGGCGAAAACATGCAAACTCCGCACAGAAAGGCCCTCGCCGGCCACGGGGCTCGAACCCGAACCTTCTTGCTGTGAGACAACAATGCAAACCACTACACCACCGTGCCACCCCAAAGAAAGCACAACAATAAAGCAGTTTTCGGGGAAAAAAAAAAAGGATAGAGGATTTTTTTTACACTCACAAGCAGCTGATAAAGAACATTTCACTTCACAGCACTGAAAAAGACACGTGGCACCTAACAAACTCTTCATCTGCCATTTCTGTGATTTGGGTTTTAATATTTTGAGTATTTTTCAGCCTGTGATGCCTCAATCTGCCCTGCATATTACAATATTAAACCAGAGAGAGAGAGAAAGAGAGAGAGAGAGAGAGAGAGAGACAGCACTACAGAGAGCAAGCTGCATAACAACAATGGCTCACTTTCAGCCCTTTCCATCACACCTGGTGTCACTTTTAAGGCAAATTAAACCTCGGTGGATTAAAATGTTAAACAGCGCTCTCGGGCTGCAGTCAATATTGGCATATCTGCACGTCCCTGAGCTTGGAGTTCTGAGACTCTCTCTCTCTCTCTCTCTCTCTCTCTCACACACACTCACACCAAAAATCCATTCCCAGACCCTTGTAAGGAAATCTTGTCAGGATCTGAGCACGTCTATCGCTTTATTGCCTCGGAGAATTTTAAAACACACAAAGCGCTTATGAAACAGGGCCCGCGGCGTTCCTCAGAGCGGGTTCATTCCACGTGAAAAAAGCCACCGCGGATAAACAAATCAGGATCTGTCTGCGTTTGCGACGGGTTTCGAAACGAGACGCAATGTCTCAGTGACAGACGTTATTCCCATTCTTCCTGAAATGCACCATAAATAAATAAATAAATAGAAATGCTTGCAGCTTTTCAGCCCGGCTCCAGGAGCCCGGCTCCAGTGGCGTTTCTGGCCCAGACTGCCACGTTTCGCTGCCAAACACACGTCGCCGTCAGGCTTTGGAAAGCGTACAGTCTATCAAGCACTTCCAGGCGTCCTGTTTTTTTAATCCAAAGCAGAGATTAAAGGAGGCGGGCACACAAAAGGTATGAGTTTTGTTTTCCCACCATTTCACTACACTGCTGAATCTTAAAAACGAGCATTTGTTCAGTCGTGCACCTTTGTTTCACGAACAAAAGCCGAATAGTGTTGAATTTTTTTATTTCGAACACTTCATTCAGCGGGTGTGTTCATAACGCGACATAGCATCAATTATTATCAGCCCTTCGTAATAACTAACGTAAACATCCATCAGAGAAGCATAAAGGTTAGTTCTGAAAGACAAAGACGTCAGCTGTCAGGAAAACAGTTTTCATCCGTTTTGATTCCATGTTGATATAACAGCTAAGCCAAGTGACATCGAGTGCTGCTAACATAACGAAGTCTTATGACACTTTCTTGGCTGGCTATCAAGTTCTGTGCACTTCCATGATATGGATTAAGTTACATCCATAACACTGATGATGTAATGTCCAATATCGAACGAAACTCAAACTATATATAACTTGGGCATTACAGCATCACACCATTGTAGTAAGCATTCATAAACGCCTCAGAAGCAGGAATATGACCTGAACTTCATAAACATAAATATTCATAACCCTGGCAAGGTCACAGTGATGTCACATCATTGGACCCTGATATAACAGAAGTTCACTGAGCTACAAAGTTCATGATACTACAACTTAAGTCATCTCATAACAACCTTATGTCAACCTGAGTTTCAGGTGTCCTATGGAAAGGGTCATCTCTTAAAACAAACCCTTACATTCATGCATTCTATCAGTTTCGACCTGAGACAGCTTATGTCAGTGTAATGTCGCATTATAGCCACTATTCTGAATGCATTCGATCAGTTAAGACACTAGAGAGCTTATGTAGGTGTAATGTCACATTATAGCCACTACTCTGAATGCATTCAATCAGTTAAGACACGAGACAGCTTATGTAGGCGTAATGTCGCATTATAGCCACTACTCTGAATGCATTCGATCAGTTAAGACACTAGAGAGCTTATGTAGGTGTAATGTCGCATTATAGCCACAATTCTGAATGCGTTCAATCAGTGAAGGCATGAGAGAGCTTACGTAGGTGTAATGTTGCATTATAGGCACTACTCTTAGTTAAAGTGTGAAAATTACTCGATATACACATAAAAAAAATCCATACACACAAGGATGAGGTGCAACAAAGGCACATTACTTCATCAATGCCTTCCTTTCAGTTTCATAAACAGTGAAGTGGCAAAAAAAAGGGCTTATGTAGGCGCTGTGTAGCGTTATGAACACTACGGTTATGTAAAGTGTTCCCATTTGTTCTTGAAAATAGACACAATTCAAAGATGAGACATAACAAAGCCACGTTGCTTAACATCTCAGTTCAAAATGATGAAATTGTTACAAATGGTTTATCGAGGTGTTATGTAGCCTTATAAACACTCCTGGAAAGTTAAATGCGACAATTTATTTTTAAAAACTGACAGGTGCAAATGCAAAGATGTGGTGTAACAAAGACACACGAAATAATTCCCAAATAATTTCATTAAAAAATAATAATGGTGAACTGTTAAATAAAAGTGCTAATGCAGGCACTGTGTCGCCTTATAAACTCTCCCTGTAAGTAAAGTGTGATCTGTTCGAAGACTTGATATCAGTACAAGTTGTTTATTAGTTGGTTGAATGAAAACTTTTTTCCACTGTTGGATTTCAGAGCTCACCCTGCCGGTGACCCTGCCTCGATTAATGAACACATGTTTATGAGTCTTGTTATTGCAAATAGCTCGGGCAGGAAGAGCTCGGGCCTGTTAAATGCACTTAACCTCTCGGAGTGCTCCGGAATATCAATTGTGCCGGTGTTCCGCGCCAGGCCATTAACATCTTGACATCCCTTTTCCACTTCGAGTAATTTTGTTGCTTTTTAAGGCTCCGTCTTTGCTGCATGGCTCACCTTAAGCGCTATGCAAATGAAGGAAAAGGCAGCTTTGATGGAGCCTCTGGCCTCCGTGCCAACGTTGCAATCAAATATGCCGACTGAGGAAGTTTGCTGTTTCATGTCTGACTCACAAATCACTCGCTGATTCGCACAAAGCAGCAGACTGTTTTTTCTTTTCTTTTTTTTTTTAATTAATCATCTTCCCAACAACAGATGGAGTGGAATGTATCTGAAGATGCGCCGCAGATGCTATTCGCACCCCACGGATCACGGAGCGTCGACAGCTTTCCATCACAAACAGTTGGATTATTGCACACGGAAAAATGCGACGGCGGCGAGCCGATCTGCGATCTGTAGTGCTCTCGAGAAGCAGGCGCAAAGAGTTTTGTGGCGAAACATGCATGCATCTGCGTCTCTTTCTGAAGCTATGAAGCACTTTGAGCTTGATCGCGGTTGTGTTGAATACGGGAATGCCTAATTAGCATGCCAATCTGACATGCTCAGAAAATCCGAAAAAGGCTCGAAAACAAAGGTTTGTACTCCAGTTTGGTGGAGAAATGTCAAGCAGGCATTCAGAGAAAGCACTTAAAATAAAAAAATTAAAAATACCCCCCCACACACACACTTGAGCTGCTTTATTAGCATTCATGACTGTTGAGGAAGATTGTGTCGCACCATCTCCATCACTCTGACTGTCTCAGTCTGGACGGACAAAAGAGGGAAGAGCGATCGCTATGGACCAGGAGATGGCAGTGATAACAAAGAAATGGCATCTCTCTCTCTCTCTCTCTCTCTCTCTCGTTCTTTCTTTCTTTCTGTCCATCTCTTGCTCTCTCCACGCCTCCTCGCAGATCCTCACACACTCAATTCATGTGGCGTAATGAGCCCCGTGTTTGTTCATCAGCTTTGCCTCGAAATGAAATAAGCGCCGATTGTTTAACCACCTTTATCGCCAAAATGACACATTAAAATTTCACATATGGTGTGCGGCGCCCTCATTAACATCGCAGACGGAGGCTCATGAGGAAAGAAGTGCAGCATTTCTGTTTTCAGAAATGTCAAGGTTACGGTCAAGACAATGGAAAGACAAATGGTTTCATGCGCAAGATGGAGGAACAGATATAGAGAAGGTGACAGCGGGTTCGCTCACGTTCCCACTCAACTCACAAACTCGTGTGTAGGACGAGTCACTGAGGTTCATTACCTGCTCAGAAAAGCTGATAAGGCGAAGCATTTTTTTTTTCAATTTGTGGATAGATTCCTTGAATAATTTTCATACTTCCATAATATGTAATTAGAAATGGACAATAATTCAGATACCGTTGTTATGATATGATATGGACTGTCATTCCATCGAGGCTGGATTTCCAATCCAGCCTCAAGCCCAGCGTTCCCATTATCGATCCAGATTCCACCTCGTAAAGAGAAATGAGATGCTAGTTTTTATACTTTTCGCCAAACTCTGTCTGTGACAGTGTGTTTTTTTTCTTCCAGTGGATTTTAAAAATCTCCTTATGTCTAAAACCACAATGTTCGCATTAGCAGTGATATTCTTGGGATTCTTTCTTGACAGTCTGTTTTCCGGTATGTAGATGACCTGTCTTCCGAACACCACTTGATATTTAGTAGCCTTCATACATCTTGAATCCAAATTCTGGTTTTGAATTTTATCTTTTTTTAAGGTTCTTTCCCTGATTTGAAAGTGTCCCAAGTACAACTGTTCCAGGAAGCAAAGAATCCTTAACTACACAAGGAACCCTTGAAGAACCCTTGAAGAATCATGTTTCGATGAGTGTACCAAAGCACCAAGGCAGGTTCTTGGTATAAAGAAGAAACTAATGATCAAAACCTTCCTCAGTTAATACACCCAAACACTTCAAAAAAAAACAAAACAAAAAGGGGGGGTCTTCATGGGTTTTAGTGGTTCATATCTTCGACAAGGGTTCTTTAAGAGTTTGTTGGATTATTAAAGGGTTCTAGCATTCAAAAAACTTTCTTGTTCAGTTCTTGAAAAAGTGGTGCCTTCTTTGAGAAGCAATTTCTTTTTAAGAGTGGCCCAGTTAGTGACCAAGACAAGTTCTAGGTCGTAAGAAGAAAATGATGATCAATAATTTGTTGTTTTCATGGACACTTACCCAGTTAATATTTACACCTTGAGAAAAAGGATTCTTCAAGGGCTCCTTAATGGTTCACAGCCTCCACAAAAGGGTTCTGCTTCTCATTGGACGACAGGAAAACTCTTTGTTGTTGGGTTATACATGCAAACGTCAAGCGTTCCCTTATGGCACGGGACAACCCAAGGACCAATCCAAAACCAAGTGAGGGTGTATCTTTAAAAAAAAAAAAAAAGGTTCTCCTTTTTCAAGAACGTTTGGCCATTTTGGCCCATTTCCTTCTTCATATCCTGAACCTGTCTTTGTACTTGGTACGCTTTTCAGAAAAAAAAAAGAGATTGACAAGGTTTCCTTTTTGATTGAAGGGCTCTTTGCTTCATCTTAGGGTTCGACTTGGATTCATTTCTGCTTTCTACAGAAGAATACTTGAGGGAATGTTTCTTAAAAGTAGGTACTACATTTGAAATACCTTCTCAAATCAGAAGCATCGAGGTTCGAACGCAAAATATCAACGGCATATTTGAAAATTTATCCAGATTTAAAAGTCAAAATGAGTCAAGATATTCAAAAAGGAACAAATCTTGGATTCAAGATGATGAAAATGGTGATGGAATGCCATGTGTCATGTGATGCTCGGAAAATGGGTCATCAGCATCCCGGAAAATGGAAGAACTTTTTCGCATGAATTATTCTGTCATCTATTTTATGATTTGAGAGCATTCTGGTTTTTGGAAATCAAGAGATTTTTAAAAATCCAGCTGAACGTTCAGATGAAAAATGAAAAGCAAATGTGTTGTTGACGGAGTTTGGGGGGGGAAAGTATAAAAACAGTATTTTGTTCATTCATCACATTTGGCACTGACAGCACAATAACGCTGGAAATTTCCATACCATCTATCATCTAGCCAAGAATAATGCTAATGAGACTTCTGGCTTCATGCCATCATTCTTCACACCTCATAAAGCTAACGCTAATGCCATCAGCTTCCTCCTTATGCACCCCACAAACACCAATGCTTTTTAAACTTCAATAAAAAAAAGAAAATGCCAACATATCGTTTTATCATCTCGAGTCATCTGTTCCCTCCAGCGTCTGCGTCAGAAGCTCAAACCGTCAGAGTAAACACAGACGCTTAAGCGCCCGAGACATTCCAGAGACATAATTTATGCATTAGTGTCTCCAAGGCTGCATCAGGACGCAACTCACGTTTCCAGCACGTCTGTGATATGCATTGAGAAGTGTACACATATACACGAGTTTATTTTCTCGGCTAATCTAAAGACAGGAGCGACGCCTTTATCTACGAACCTTGTGACAGGAGACAAAATGACTCAGTCACAGTTTGTCGTCCTGAATAACTGATTTCGCATGCAGTTACACCAAAGATTGGGCCTGGGAAAATATCTAATCTGGTTTGAATTGGACAGGACAAAGGGCAGCGAAAGGGAAAATGAAAGGAGGGTTTCATTTCAAGTGTCATTTCACTTTTGTTCCATAATCGAGCCTCACGTTTCATATCAAAGAAAGATGGAAGGAAAATGCGAGAAGGATTATTCGTACCGTATGACACAAAGTTCACAAATCCGAGCACCGTTCAACTTTCTCGTGTTATTTCTCAAAAAAAAAATCCACAATATCAGTCAAAAAAAGTTTGACACCTGACTTCAACCAATTCTTTCAAATTAATAAATAAAAGAATTTTTTTTAATTAAGGTGATTCATACTTGACCTGAGCAAAACTGAAAGTCCATACTTCATGACATTTCCAAGAAAAAAGCCGAATATGTCCAACACATATTTAAAAATGTTATATAAACTGCTGTCTTTTTTTCATAAAAATAATAAATCCACCTTCACTTAAACTCTTGTTAACACTTTACAATGTCGTATACACTACCGTTCAAAAGTTTGGGGTCACTTTGAAATGTCCTTATTTTTGAAAGAAAAGCACTGTTCTTTTCAATGAAGATCACTTTAAACTAATCAGAAATCCACTCTATACATTGCTAATGTGGTAAATGACTATTCTAGCTGCAAATGTCTGGTTTTTGGTGCAATATCTCCATAGGTGTATAGAGGCCCATTTCCAGCAACTCTCACTCCAGTGTTCTAATGGTACAATGTGTTTGCTCATTGCCTCAGAAGGCTAATGGATGATTAGAAAACCCTTGTACAATCATGTTAGCACAGCTGAAAACAGTTGAGCTCTTTAGAGAAGCTATAAAACTGACCTTCCTTTGAGCAGATTGAGTTTCTGGAGCATCACATTTGTGGGGTCGATTAAATGCTCAAAATGGCCAGAAAAATGTCTCGACTATATTTTCTATTCATTTTACAACTTATGGTGGTAAATAAAAGTGTGACTTTTCATGGAAAACACAAAATTGTCTGGGTGACCCCAAACTTTTGAACAGTAGTGTAATTCCCCAAACTCCGACGCCCACTCATAAGTAATTTAGCAAACAGTCGGACTTTGAGTCATTTTTTGGAAATAAAAAATGAGTGGACATTTTAGGTTCAATACCGGTATGGCAATTTGTACGGACTCAACAATTCGCGATCATTTCCGGGGTGCCGATAATAGTGGCACATGTTCTTTTGGTGAAAATAATCATTTCTTGATGATTCGAATGAAAGGTTGGATTTTTCTCATTTTTTCAGTGTGAGATGAAGTGACTTCACCAAAAGTTGGATTTTTTTTCCTCACCCTTTTTCCTGAATCTTTACGGGGGGGCAATAATTGTGGAGGATACTGTATTTCATTCTTTATGACTGGATATGAAATGGTTCAAGAATGTAAGTTTTCAAAAATATTTCAACTTGTTTCGAAAACAAGATGCCATTTTCATCTCGACACATTCAGCAAAGTGTTTCTATTAATGCTGTCAGAATAAGACCCCGTCCACACGTAGCCGGGTATCTGCTAAATCGAAGATATTTTTCTACGTTTTGGCCTGTCATCCACATGAAAACACATCAAAAACGAATATTTTAAAAAACTCCGGGCAAAGTGAAGATTTTTGAAAACTCCGTGTATGCCTTTTCGTGTAGACAGAGATAACCGGAGTTTTGCGTTTTAGAACGTCACAATCTGCGCCAAAAAAATGACAACAAATCTGCCCTGACGTCAAACGTGCGACCTTTGTTTACTGCAGAAGCCAGATTAAGCATGGACTTAAGCTAGCCGCACACCACGGCGATCCACGCGGTACCGAACCGACCCATTTCAGAGCCGACTCCCGACAGGGCACGCACATATCCCCCAACTGTTGACGAGTGCAGTCGCGATTGAAGCGACACGTGACAACTTAATAGCTTTGTGATTGGCTATTGGATATAGTTACTGTTAAATCCAACACTTGAAGATGCTACAGGCTGAATTACAAATGACACAACATGGAATATGTAGCGCACTATCTAGGCTGCATGAGCTATTATTTCCAACCTTAAATAGTGCACTTATATAGGGGAGTTAAAGCAATTTGGAATTCAGCCACACAACTTGAGCAGAGTGGCTTTCCAGCCCACTGTGTCTATGGATAAAGCTTCAGTCTATGGAATTACAGTATATACCTGCATTAGGTGCTACCAACACTTATTTTTCGCGCTAGAAATTGTGTTTAATGATGTCACATGTTATATGCGAAAGATATGATTGGCTATTGCTAGCGACTCTCGCCGATCAGTCTGGCTCCCGATTAGTTTTTCGAATCGGCTGTGAGATGAGTCGGTACCATCGAAAACTAGTCTTTACGCCTGACTCGCGACTTCAGTTGGCTCGGTACACTGAAAATCGGCGTAGTGTGCGGCTAGCTAAAGAGTAATGGATCGGAGTAGTGCCTTGAAAGCGTTAATTATTGTGCAGGTGCTATTTACATGTTTAATTTTAGAAGCCCAACTACTGCTCCAAGAGCACAGGCGATGTGATTAGGGGGTAGGATTTGGGGAAATAATGCCATCTACAGGTTTGGAATGCTTATGAATATGATTGAAAACGCAGATGTTCGGTTATGTGTGGAAGGGATTTTTTCGAAGACGAGGTGGTGTGGATAAAACATTTTTATAAACGGAGGGGGGGAAAATGTTCGGTTTTAAAAATATCCGGCTATGTGTGTACATGGCATAAGTGTCATGACTATATTTCAGAGTTAGTTCCTGTTATCACTCGCATTGTAAAGGAGTCCTTCCCTGATCTATTTAAAAAAACACAGCTTGCCATGTTCCCGAGAAACCACAAATCGTGAACTTGTCTCTCCTGAAGACTTTCCTGCGGCAGAAAACTTCCCTTGATGAAGCCTGACACTGGAGGCTCCTTCCATAAATGGTAAAGTAAAACAGCTCGACATGTTTTTTGTTGTTACACCACAATTTGCAAACAATTATAAGTTTTATTTCTAAATGAATGGCGTATTGTACTTTTTCTCTGTATATAGTTGTGGAACATCCGTGAAACAAGACAGTTCCTGTTATAGTAGCGATAAACGGCCGTTCCTTCATCAACTTAAAGAAACATAGCTTGTTAATAAACCTTACTGAGAAACCACAAAGAAGCGTAAACTCGTTATTGACCGATGCAAAATGCGAACACTGGAGACTTCATCTGTAAATGTTCCTCTCCTTACATCTCAAAAATCGTTTTTCTTTGTTCAAATTACATTAATATGATAATGAATTCAAGCCGTGTCGTGTTAATATAAACATGTCGTTTGGAGCTGCACTCAGGCTTGTAGTACTCGAGTCCGACTCGTACCCTAATTTTAAGGATTTGTGACTTGACTCAGACTTGAGCACTAATGACTCAGACTTGGACTCGGACTCGTGCAATAACTGCATTTGGACTCAGAAGTTGGAGACGAGGACTCGGATTTTTTCTTTATTTTTTAATAATTTGGCACAAGATATTTATATCTTCATTAATTTTCATACTAATTTTGTGTAAGAGAATGCACATTCACCTGTTCATACGTCATGTTCAGGAACAAACTAACATGAACAGCGCTAAAATGCCTGGAGAGACGCCGCTAGGATTGTCCGCTTTGCTGATACAGACTTCTCGTGCAGTGGGAAAAAAATGCACTGCTACGTGTTCCATATGTAGAAGAACTATCGAGGAGATGACGGGGACAACCTCGAACTTCAATCGTCATTTGGCAAGACTCCACCCAGAGAAGGAAGTGACATGCGATGTACATTGCCCTGTTGATACTGGGCGGGGCTTGCTGAGCAATGAACTAGCTAGTGTTAACCCTGTCTCATGTCATTTGCCCTGTCGATAGTGGGCGGGGCTTGCTGAGCGATGAACTAGCTGTTTATCTGTAGCCTGTTAACTAAAATGGGGCAAGTCGAGCGGGAACGTTAGTCCGACACAGCAGCAGAAACGCTTTCACATAAAGGCAGCAGCAGCCACCATCACATGGCGCGGTTGGAGTTTTGCTCTTGGACTCGACTCGGCTCAATAGCGGACTCGACTCGAAATTTTCTTTAATGACTTGGACTTGAACACTGGGGACTCACTCGGACTCGAGGTTCAGTGACTCGACTACAACACTGGCCGCACTATTGTCCGAGCTGCTGTTATAGAAAATGAATCAACACCTTCTGACCAATCAGGATCCGGAATTAAACAGTGCGATTACCATGACGATAAATACGAATACAATCAGTGAAGGAATTTGACATGCCGAGTATAACTGACAAAAGAGAAAATGCTAATAATTAACAATATATCACAATCCTGAATTCACAGACCAAGTGTTCACGAGTCTTTTGTAATCGAGTCAGTCTTCTCCCATCGCCTGCTTTAATGCAGGTCTCATCTCTTCGCTCGCAGCCGTGTCCTTAGCAGATGGTCGGAATCTCTGAAGATCTCTGAAGTTCAAAACCGATTGGGCTGAACTCGAATCCTCAGGCTGCGACAGTGCTTTGGGCAAGACAGCGGGTGCTCCGGCGCTCCCCGCTGCCTGCTAATCCCCCGCCTCTCTTCGCTGGCACACACACTCAAGCACTGCTAACAAGTCGTGAAAGGCCACGGACGAGAGCGAGAGCTCTGAAAGAGCCGCAGCACTGAAACACACTCAATAAAATGAGGGTGACTTCCATTACAGCAGCCTGTTGTTGTTTTTTTTTTTATTTTAATTAAAAAAAAAAAACTGACAAAAGACACCAGAGACTGATTAAAAGTACTCAATGAGTCAAACTCGGCTCAGCGCTCGGCGGCGGCCATATGCTTTGTTGTTGTTTGTTTTTCTCCGCTGACCTACTTTGCAATTTGCAGCCTCATTAAATATTGCACTGGTTGGAATTAACGAGATGTCAGCGAGCGAAGATGGCACCCAAACCCATCAGAGGAAAGGAGATGCGTCAACACTCCCACCCAAACCTTACCACACACACACACACACAGCCTATCTCAACCTCTCTCTCTCTCTCTCTCTCTCAAATGTCACTTCTTTCACTCGTCTCCTCTGGAAGACTTCACTTCACTTCCATCAACACACACCATCTTTCCTGCTGGATGCACGTCAAGTTCTCGGTTCTGTTTGGTCAGGAGGTGCTGATTCCTTTGACGTTTGCTCGTTCTCATACGTTATCGTTTCCATAGTAACAGCTCATTCACCGGGACTTGTACAGCAAATGCGCCATATAATCCAAGACTAATAATAATCATAATAATAAGAATAAATGTCGTTATAATGATCATAATATAAATAAATTATTTTTGATATGGTGAAGCTTACTGAAAGGAGCCGTTTATTTCGCATTTATGGAAGGAGTCTCCAGTGTCAGCACACTGTACTAGTCAGAAGTCAATTTTCTGGCATCTTCAGAACAGGATTTTGAACCTTTTTGCATATTCTCACTGTATTTTCAAGATAGAAAATCTATCAACTTCAAGATAGAGAAAATTGAGGGGGCTGTGACGGAACGGCTGTTTACAGCTGCTATAACGGAAGCGAGAACTTGTTTCGGAGACATTATACAACGTTAAATGGAACTATAAGCAGATACAAAGCATGAAATGTTTCATGTTCATCAACTAGAAGTGCACTTGGTCGAGTGCATACCTCCACCAAGCTATATACTGTATTATTCTATCTACGTTCACTGGATATGAGCAATCGTGCACTCTGATTGGCTACTCTACTCCTAGGCTATCAGCTCATATACCATGAGCAGAGAAAAGCAAAATGGTGGAGCGCGTCAAGTCAGATATATCAATTTGTTATCAAGTATTTAAAAGAAACAGAAATAGCTCCTGTTCCACACTCCAGCCCAGCCGGTGGCAGTAATGCATCTTTAAATTGGTTTGCCAACCGCCAAAAAAACCAAAACCTAAAGGCCCGGTCCCACTGCACTTACGGATGCAAAGAGGATGTAAAACGTAAAAAAATCTTTGCCATCCGTTGGAAAACGCTATGCATCCGTTGTGTACTCATTGCATACGTGCTTCATACGCTCTATCCATCGAGCATCCGTCCACTGTGATTTCATCCGCACAAAAAGTTTTGAGCTGCACAAAACTTTTAGAACGGATGAACTTTCCGCCGTGTACGATGTAAATCCGCGACATATACGAGCAACAAACGTTCTATGTCCGTTATCATCCGTTAAACGTCTGCTGTATCCTCTCTGCATCCTCTGGGCATCCTCGCAACTCACATCCGCTGCAGCTGAAAACGGAAAGAGGGAGGAAAGATAAGGTACATGAAACGTCTATTCATCGTTAGTAGCACGGAAATAGAAAGGATGTAAGCGTATGCATCTCGTATATAAAGTATTCAAAACGGACAAAGCGTTTATATCTGGGATGTATCTCGTATATTTAGGATGTCTGGAGTATGTCTAGAGTATGTAGAAGGACACCTAGCGGACAATCGATATTTTGTATAAAAAGGGGGAGAAAATCATCTAGTAGTAGAGATGTATCGATGTAGCCGCCAGCACGTCTTTCCGCTTTATGCTGACGGCGTGCGTGCTGCATCCCTTTATATCCGCGGAGCAGACGCAATTCATACCCCCCGCATGCGCAGTGAACGGTCTGCATCCGATATACATCCGCGCAACATCCCCTTTGTTTCCGTTAGGCGTACGTGATGCATCCCCTTCATCCGCTATGCATCCGCTCTTTCTGCTATGCGTCCGCTTCTCAGTTATCACCGGTAACCCCTTCGGAGCTGTCATCCACTTCCATCCGCTTTCATCCACTAGGCTTCCTATGAACATGCGTTTAACATCCCCGCTATATACTACCCACGTCCGTTCTTTTCCGTTCTGTTTTCGCAAATTTTCGCCATTTTTGTCCATTTCTGGAGCGGATGAAAACAGATAGAGCCACCCCCGAAAATTTGCTCGTCCGCTGTGTCCTTTTTGCATACGTTTTGTGTCCATCGGCCAGTGGGACCGGGCCTTAAAGAAGAAGAAGAAAATGGCGGAGTGTGTTACTGAACCAACTGAAGATGAAATAAAAACTACTCGAAAACAAACCCCCCAAAAAATACAAAATAAAAGCAACAAAATATGGAATAAAATTATTTGATGGTCAGAACGCATCTTTTTATATTTTTCAAGAATTATCATTATAGCCTTTATTACTGTCATTTCACCAGTTTGTTTACATTCTAAGCGGAAATGATTTTGTTGGACGTTTTGTATAAAGTTTTAATTGATCAAATTTGCAAAAAATAAAAATAAAAATGCTCTGTTTCTCAAAATCCAGTGAGCGTGGAGAGAATAAAACAGTTACTCCACTCAATCCGTCGTACATGGATTATAGCCGCTATCAGCTCATGTACGACTTGATTTTGGGGAATAACTGTTAATTATTTTTTTTTTGTGGTCCAAATCCTGCGCTTTGATTGGCTGGCGAGCGGGTCCGTATCCTACGGTACGGACCCCAGTCATGGACCCCGGTTACGGACCTCTGGCGACTCACTCGTTCACAACAACAATAAACATAGGAGCATTTTTGTCAACATTTATCTTTTTTATAAGATTTATTTAAAAGTTTATCAAAAATCTTATAAATTTTCGCCAGCATTTCTCAGGAGAATAGCATTAATTTTACAGCATGGATAGCGATAACGACAGTGTTCACAGCGAAAGCGAGTTTTACTCCCCTGAGGAAGAAGAAATAAAAGAAAACATTTCAGGAGAAAGCTAAAAACCTGTAACTGTTGCTAACGCTGAGCAAAAACATGGCTGAACCCTGAATGACTCCTATTTGTATAAATAGGGGACGACATAGGCAGCAAAATGTAGTTTTTTCCTGCTATGGAAGTACACTTGTATACCGAGGAGGAAGCCATTTGCATTACAGCCGTGAATGAGGATTCAAAATGGCGGTTGCCTCGGCTCAGTTTTCCCTTTTGGGCGCTCTCGTTTTCTGTTAGAATTTGGTAAAGAAAAAAAAAATATATTATTTACCAGCTTAAGGTCGGTCTGTATGGTGAAATACCGTGACCTCCCAGCTGGTAAATAACATATATTTATCGACATCAAAATCACTTGAAGTGAGGATAATACTAAAGCTGTCCACCAAATTTTACCCAAATCCGTTCACGACTTTTTGAGTTACGTTGGGAAAAGACAAGAAATCCTGGATCCACATACGGTACATATCTGGATCCTGGGTCTACAAACAAATCTGGATTTGCATCAAAATCGAGTCAATTATTCCTTGGCCCACGTCTCACCTTTCCTCAAAATGTCATCAAAATACGTTCACTACTTTTTGAGTTATGCTGGGAACAAACAAACAAACTAACAAACAAATGGAGATTAAAAACATAACCTCCTCCAACGCAGTTGGTGGAGGTAATAAAGTTCAAATTGCTCTGGTATGAGAGGAATAAAACACTTCAGGATGCACTGTTTGAGTAAAATACGTTCCCAATATTGAACTTCCAGAAATACGTGATGAATATTTATGGGTTTTGACCCTGAAGTGGCTGCATTTTAAATTTTCAATCACTTTCAGATACAAATTCCCAAATTTGCCAAGCAGATGAGTCCAGCTTTACTGGTTTTGACGGAAATATCTCACTAATGGAACATTTTTTGGGGGTGGGGCCAAGCAAATGGCTTTTCAGAGACGAGGGGTGGGGCTACACATGCTAGGAAAAAAAAATACCCAAACACTTTGTCATGGTTACTGTTCCAGACAGTATATTTCTAATTCTCTAGTTATAATCCTCTTGGTTTATGGATGTGTAAACACAAACAAAAAGTATTTGCTTTCAGTGAAAACGAAACGTTCTTTGTGTTGCAAAAACAAACTGTCAAATCTGTCATGACAATCATGACAAACTGAATAGAAGAAACGTGCAAAAGTGTCATGTAAGAATCGCAGACATGTCCAAGTATTTTTTGTTCCATGTTACAAATTTCCAGAATGTATTGTGCATTTGTAATGATGATTTAGAATCAGGAAAGTAACATCAAAATTATAAATCATGCTTCGAGCACAGATATTAGGGTTTGTATCGAGGGTTTAATGTGACTCTGGACATGATGTTCTCTATTCAGTTGTTATAAAACGGGAAAAAAAAAAAAGATGGTCTGGGTCATGTACGTCGTGAACACATCCTGAGCTGCAAAGTACACGCTTCATTCCTGACTGTGTAAAGTCCTTGAACGTTTCTGCCCCGAAGCGAAACCCTGCACCTTCATCCTTTTCCTTCTTTAAAGTCTTTACCGTTAAAATGATACACAAGTCAGGAGCCCTTCAATAACCGCTGCTCTCGTTTTCTGCAGTTTCCGTGCAAAGAGAATGGATTTGCATTTATTTACCAGACCGTTCGTTTAAGCGCTCCTGCTCTGGGCCGAGCCCAGGAGAACATCCCCCGGCTGGATGAATGCTAACTACTCTCACATCCTGACCTTAAAAATAGCAACTTGTGAATAATACCTCATTAACGAATCAATCGTGTGGCTTCTGAACGACGAAAACACGCAAAAGATATTCAAATTGGTCTTGCAGGACTCAGGCTCATCAGCATGTTATCCAGGAGGCTTAATTCCTCACCATCCTGCCGGCTTAAAAAAAAAATGTCGATGATTACCGGGATGGAGAGCGAAGGGAAGAAATGGAGCTTGAGAGGAGATATTTTTGGGATCGGAAGTAAATTTATGTCCTTTTGTCCAAAATGCTTCTTCCACTGGTTCGGTTAATGAGCTGCATGATATGCATAATGACAGGAAGATGTGTTCGGAGTTAATTATTTATATCTGGATTTCGGAGAAGGTTACTGATGTATTTCAGCAGACATCAACTGTCATAAAGGTTGCTTTTTGACTTGAATACCCAAGTCAACACTGGCTTGTTGATATAAGGTTGTGACGACACTTTTTTGCATATGGAATGACGATGACGCATTATGTCTCATCTAAAAATCCATCCATCCAGCATCACTGTCATGATGGAGACATGTCGCCGTTATGTGTCGTCACAGACGTTTGAAAAATTAACATAAAAAACAAGAAAAGCAGACACAATTCTGTGACATCATGCACATTTACAATGAACAAGCAGAAGAGTTGGGAATTGGTATCTCTTTTCAGTTCCTTGTGAAAGCCCAGGCACGAGAAAGGAGCGATCCTACCCTCTTCAGAGGGTGAATGAATTCTGCATGGCTTGGATATGTTGATGATTTGGCATTGACAGCAATAAAACCAAAGAACTCCTGTAAAAAGCTGCAGATGACTTGTGCGATCTTCTCCAAAGATTTGGTTTCATCATGAGCATGGACAAAACTAAAACGATGATTTTCAGTTTCAAGGAGAAGGACTATCCAAGCAGGATCATCTACATCAAGAGTAAACCTATTGAAAATGTAACACACGACGTATTTCAGAGCTGTTATATCTTACTCTGAACCTGGAACATTAGATAAGGAACTGGAAAGAAGAACTGGATTGGCTCACAGTAAGTTTGCTGAGTTGACAAAATGACCGTGTCGCCAGAGAGGGACCGTAATGAAGTACATTACTTGAGTACTGTACTTAAGTACACTTTTTGAGTATCTGTACTTAGAAACTTCTGACGAACTTCACAACATTTGAAAGACAAATATCGTACTTTTCACTCCACGACATTTCTTTCAAGGTCCTCGTTACTATGAAGCAGTTTTGAAAGTGGATGAATGAATGAATGAATGAATGAATCCTTTATTGTCACTGTTACCAGTGAAATTGACCATCAACCTGTCCTTACAGAGGGGGAACAGGACAGGAAGACAGGGATAAAAGAAAAGAAACACAGTAGTAACATGAGGAAAGATGAGGAAAAAAAGAACACCCCCCCACTATGCTCCTAGCAGGAGTACAGTGTGGGAGCATTTAAAAACCTCCGCACAAGCACACAATAACACAAGTACACTTTAAAACACGGGACTTGAGGGGCGGAAAGGGGGGAAGGAGGGGGCAATCAGGGGTGGGGGGAAGGGGGAAGGGGGTAGGAGGGGAGGAGAGGAGGTAGAGGTAACCCAGCGCAAGCAAGCAGCCGACTGCTCCTGCAGCCATGAGGGCGCTGGTCACGCACCCACTCGTCACACTGCGGGTGAAAAACGGCGACCGCGGAAAATTGGGGAAGGAATGGCAAGAATGCAAGAGTGTCTCCCAGCAGTGACCTTCTGGGGGAAATGTTTCCCCAGCAATGGCCTTGATCGAGGCCGGTGCTGTTCAGGGAGCCGAATGTCAATAAGATAGAGATTGTTTGGTCTTTCGAACAGACGCAGTCTTTACACGTCCACACCACTCGTCCATATCTGTCCATTTCGTCCATATCTGTCCATTTCTGTTCAATTCAATTCCATTTCATCTCCGAAATACTTATTCCTTGCAAAGCCGAAAGCGTCTCCAAGATGACAACCATGTTGTGGTTCAAGTTCTGCCACAGTCCGAGTGCCAACAGCTTTGCCCACCGCTCCAATCATATCGGGCAGCTTTGTGGGGCTTTGAACAGCTGTCACCGTTATCTGATTTCCTCGATATACCAGGGCAATGCCTAATCCAATCAGCAAAAGTCTGGTAATCATGGTTCCGAATAGGTAGATATCTTCAATGTCCTCCACAGACGTTCCGGCAGGACAGGTGGGTTCCCCCGAACCCAGAAACTGTGTCAATTTTGTTAGGAGACCAGTTTATCAAATCCATACTTTTTTAGTTTAGAAATTCAATGCGGAGAGAGTCTCTCAAAAAAAAAAGACCGCTGGTATTGTGTCCGTATGTATGAAATTGTGTAGATATGTATTCCTCCAAAGAAACAGAAAACAATTCCTTACTTCAGGATTAAAGAAGATACGTAACTTGCTTACGCAGTCATCACACTGCATTAGAGATTAATAAACATCTCATAAACAGCAATCATTACGTTTTAACATAAGTCAAGGACACATGACCTGATCTGCAGGTGTTATAAAATTTTATAAATACTTATGGAGCCCTAATGAGAATTCCTGATCCCACTGTCCCAGTCCATCGTCACTCCATGAATAGAAAGGCAATTCTGACAAATGACTAACAGTTGTGTTTAGTCTAATCATCACTTAACTGATAACATTTATCAAACTTTCAAAACTTCATTATTCCCTCATTTATCATTGTGCAACAAAGCCTGGCCGTAATCAGAGCTTCTCCTCGCCTGACGGTGCAAAAATTGAGTCTAATAACTGAACAAGAACGAGTGCAAATTGGCAGTGAACAATTTATTAATTATGTTAATTACAATTAATGGAGCACTGTGCAACTTTCGTGTCGCAGGAACACAAACGCTGGTGAGCGTGAGGTTGTCATGGTGAAGATGAAACCACTTGATATCAGGTTTATTACTTGGAAGAAGATCAGCATCTGAAGGAAAACGGGATAACAGAATGTTAGGAGATAAATTCAACATTGCGCACAAGCAGAGAATTTAGCCACAAAAAATGCGAGTGTATATCAGCTGTCACGCTCGTATATGGACAGCTCAATCACACGTCTGCAGAAAATGCTGACTGACTGAAAAGCAACTCGCCGACTTAGCGGTAATATTCGCTCGCTCGTTTGTTCTTCCGCAGATATGCGCCAAACAACAGAGCATCCATCAGGTGAAAGATGTGATTCAGTCATGTGACAAACGGACATCGTGCAGAAGCTGTATTCGCCATGACACACACAAGAGTGTTGCGTGAACTCGGCTGATGAACATGCGATGGAACTAAGCTTGTGATTGGTCGTTACAAATGAAGTGTGACCACTGACCAAGTCAATTCATTCCAAGGTGGAAGGATGACTTTCAGGAGCTACAATGTTTTTCCTGTAGCCAAAGAAATCGTCATGAAATTTGAACAGCTCTCACAGATGCTGGTTCAGGATTCTTTGAATGTTGGTGTCAGCTCGCGATCCAGCCCATGTTTTCACCAGTTTTGAGCAATCAAGGACGTGTCATGAACACACAGAGTTGCACGATGCACAGCGGGACGAAACTGGAGTAGCAAGGTGGCGGAATGCACTGATGACCTGTGAGCTTTTGTTCTGTTCTTGCAGATGTTTGTTTTTGGGAAAAATTTTTTTGAAGATGTGTCCTATTCCATTGCTGCTCTCTGCTTCCTCTCCAAACTAATGACATGCCCACTGATGTCATCATGGAAAAACCAGCTATATTTTGGTTCCAGCTGAGAAGCAAATTTTCAGTTTCCGAACCAATTTATTTTTGCTCGAAATGCTCAAGTTCAAAATTTGGTGCGTCAACAAGAGCGGAACTTGTTCCCTGTTGGTCGAAAACTGGGATCTGAGAAGTTTAGTGTGAGTGCTACTTGATAATTCGTCACATCAACATCTGAAGAGTTCAGATGCAAAACCCCCTAAACGCCATCTCTGTGAAAAATGAGTTAATGATGTTGTGTGAATCCTGTCTACATCTAGTATATGTAACTGAAATATTTTTGTAAAAAAATTACATAAAAACCACTCCCCGTCTTGTCTAAAATATCGGTTTAGTATCAAAAACCTCTAAACGCCACTTCACTTTAGCAGCAAAAGCCTCTACTTTCAACAACCAATCAGAACGTGACCTGGACTCGCATGCCATAACGTTTGTAAACAAAGTTTCGTCAGGAAAACTTCATTCACAGGAAGATTTTTGCGAAATGGCAGCTAATACCGACATGAATTACGATGGCATGAATGAACCTGTCCTCCAGACAGTGAATGGGCGGAGGAAACGTCGTATTGTGGAAAATCATGGTCGCTATTTAGCGAAAATGAAGCGATATAGCGGCGAAAATGTTGAAAATGGAATAGTCTGCCATCACAACAGCTTGATGTGCGCCGCGGTAAGCTTAACTCAGATCGACCTGGCTTACTTCAAAAAACAGTTATACATGTCCAAAGATAAGGTTGAACAGGAAGCTATACTTCTGTCTCACTTGAATATTATGCCGGTTAAGCGGAGGAGAGAACAAGTTGACGACAAGGGGAAGAGACGACAAAGAGACGTGACCATCAAATTAATTATTATTATTTTAATAATAATTAAAATAATATTAATATGAATAATATTATTATTAATAATATATAATAATAAAATATAAATAATATTATTTACCATCAAATCAAATTATTATTATTATTATTATTATCACAGTTATTGTGTCAATGTTGTTAATGTTACTAACTTAAACTTGCCCTTCTTGGCAGAATATTGCTTGTTGCATTTACTGTACATGCATTTGTGTTAAGATTTTCATGTTGTTTACACCAGGTTTTTATTGCACTTCAGTATTATTCCAATGTATTTTATTTGGTTTAGTACTTTGTATCATTTGCTTGGAAAGCAAAAGTCTGCTGATGTGAAGAAAATAAACCTATTGGCGTTGTTTAAACTGTGTGGATTTTGAATTTCTTAAATGTTGACATGACAGGCCTTTTGCCTTCATTTATGAAGAGGAGTGTTGGTATTTATTTAGGTATTGCTTAAAAACATGACACGATTATCTCATGATCATAGGTCCATTAACTTAGCTATGAATGTGCCAACCACACCACCATCACTATTACAACCACCCTATATGTGTGGCATACTAATTTTCAATGTTTCCAGTTGTATCTCTGGTGATTTTGTAACACTTACCCATGTCTGTAAGGAAAAAATGGATTTAGAGGTTTTTGCACACAAAGAACCTATGGATTTAGCTGGTTTTGACGCAAAAGAAAGAAAATATTTGTTAAAAACAGTAATTTTGCTGAAGTAACATTTGTGAGATTAACACAGTGTTTTCCCTAACTAATAACCTTGTGATTTCAAATTAATCTAGGTTTCTATACTTAAATACAAAGGCCTGATAAAAAAATGGCCTTTTTCTCAAAAAGTGGTCAAGTGGAGTTAGAGGGTTTTGCATCTGAACTCTTCATTTGTTTAATGACCAAAGACACCCCAGTCTAGGGATATTAACCGATGACCGTTTGACCGATGGTTGACCGAATCAACGTCAACCGGTTAATTTTTTTTTGGTTGTCGGTTAAAAAAAAATCAATCGTTTTGAAGCTGCCGATTTTGGAGCGGAGAACCTGGAATTCTGTGTTGTAAATGCTTGGGGCGTGCCATGCGGTGTAAGGACAACAGCTGACAAATCAGAAACACCCATTCAGTCATGTCCCGCCCTCCCGCCCCAGTTGAAGACAGCTGCCACTCGGCGAAAGAAAAGTCTCAGTGTTGGATTACATTTTACTACGATGTTAACCAGGTACGTAACATCAAGGAAATTCTTGACTATCAAAGAAACAAGAACACGGCGCATGAATGAAGTCGATGGTTGATTAGTCTGGTGAATATTAATGTCAACGTAATAATAATACACAAGATCTGAACTAAAACCTGGTTACTCACTGATGTTACTTTGGATCAGACAGTTGCTATATTAGCTTAGCGGCTAATCAGCTCAGCAGTAATGGCGTGTTGATATTGGTAACGGCATTATAACGATTGTAGCAAATTAATTAGATTACCCGGCGTTATAACAGCCTTTATTTTAACGCCGTTATTCCCATCACTGAATGTTATGTACTTCTTCTAGCACTTGACTTTATTTTCAACGCCATCATGGCCAACTGAAACTGTCTCTAAGCTGGAGCCATTTGTCCTCCGCTCCAATACAAACCCCTCGACATCAGTGCCGTGTTTGACTAAATGTTTCGCGCTGTAGAAAAGGTAATGTGAGTGGAGGGCAGCGACTGGGACTGAATGTGCGGATGCTCGCGGTTAGATTTAGAATAGATTCTAATAATTCCAATTCTAGAATTTTAAACTCATAGGTTAACCGACGGGGTACACCCTGGACAAGGGATAGGCTCCAGCTCGCCTGCGACCCGGTAGAAGGATAAAGCGGCTAGAGATAATGAGATGAGATGAGATGAGATGAGATGAGATGAGAGGTTAACCGACTTTAACTGGCTAATGAGGCTTGGTGGTCGGTCAAGATTTTTTTTTAGTTTTCGCCATCCCTACCCCAGTCATGTTTTCTCTTGGCTCACAAGAATGAATCCTGCGAATTCACGCGTCTAAACGCACCCCAGTAAAGCTTCCCCAGTCCTTTCCCCTTCAGTGAATTGGTTTTTCCGACATGTTGAATTTCCACGCTTTCTAACTTCAATATCAACTGCTTTGTGCTTTGCTTTGAAATATCATCACTGCGATGGCTGAACTGCAGATCTTGGCACATCTCGATTCAGATTTTTGGAGCAAGATGAACATTCAATGAAATGTATTTCCACGACTCGTACCTCAAGTTCGGTTCCATTGGCTTTCAAAACTTTTGAACAAACAGACGAAAGTTGGAAACCGTGTAAAACCGAGACGCCTAAATCAGGTTTCTGACCTGCAGGAGCTTTGAATCGGTTATCGCCAGCTGGACTTCAAATGAACGAACATTGTAGCTGGTTATTTCACACAGAAGGGATTTAAATCTAATAATGTAAGATGTAATTAAGCACTATACACCATCCAAATCCAGACCACTTTTACTCAAGTACTACCAGCAGGAATGGGGAAAAAAAAGCAAAACAAAACCAGGGTGCTTTATTTTAAGTCTTAACACAACAATGTTAATGGAACATGGAGAGAAGAGAGTCAAAAGTTGAGCCAGGTGTAATTACAATACCGGAGAACCTGCAGAAGTGAAAGCAATTAAACATTACTCAGGCTTTTGAAAAAGAAAAAAGGAAACGCGACCCTGCTGAAATGAGTCAGTGAGAAGTGGTTCACTTTTCAAGGTGAAAAAAACAACAACCAGGTCAACGGGATGAAAGAATGGAAGAAACTGTTAAAGCATGTTTCATATTCAGTCATCGTATTGACATGGGCTGGGATGGAACAGAACTCAACCAGACAGAACATATATTGTAAAGGGACACGGAATTGACAGTTAAACTACAGTACAAATTGGCTTCAGTCAATCGAATCCATCCTTCTCTTTCAGCCACAATGCTGTTCTTGAACTCTTCTGATTTCTAAAAACCGGAGCGGTCCGTTTCTCCGAGAATGATGAATGATGTCGTTGGCATGGCTGGATATGATCTTGGTTTTGTCTTTATCTATTTTGTCCCATACATCTTGAATATGGTCAAGACAAACCCGGGAAAAAAAAAAAAACCTTCGATGATGCATCTTATCATTTCTGAAAAGGGAAATCAGCTTTCCCGCTCCTCTCGCCATGCCTGCTGATGCCATTTCACGAGTCTGTTGAGCGCACCAACGGTGGTGTCTTTGACGATAATACAGCTCTGATTTACCAGAAATAATTTTCCAAAAAACACTCGGCTGATTGCCTGTTTTGTGATTTAGTTTGTGTACCATTTTGTCTTGAGTCTTGTAATGGATTTTACTGTTAAATTTAAAACTTTTTCCTTGATCTCAACTGGTATGGGACTTGGTGCAATCAACGGATTCGTGAAATGGCATCAGCAGGCATGGCGAGAGGAGCGGGAAAGCTGATTTCCCTTTTCAGAAATGATAAGACGCATCATCAAAGTTTTTTTTTTCAAGTTTGTCTTGACCATATTCAAGACCTATGAGACAAAATAGATAAAATCCAGCCACGCCAACGACATCATTCATCATTCTCGGAGAAACAGACCGCTCCGGCTTTTAGAAATCAGAAGCAGTTCAAGGGCAGTATTGAAAGGCTGAAAGAGAAGGACAGATTCTATTGACTGAAGACTGATTATGGCTCTTAGTCTTCTCCTGGTCTCAGTTGGTATGGGTTCTGGGCTTGTCTTGGTTGATGCTGGTCTTGGCCTTGTCTTGGTCTCAGTTGGTCCAGATTTTGGATTTGTCTTGATTGGGTATTTTTACACAGGTTTGTCTTCGCTTGATCAGTATGGGATTTAGTCATGCATTGGATTTTTGGTACAGGTCTTGGTCCTGTCTTGAGCTCAGTTAGTTTTGGTCTTGACTGGTCTTGCCTTGGTTTTGTTTGGCACAGGTCTTGGTCTTGTCTTGATCTTGGTTGGTGTGGGTTTTGGTCTTCTCCGATGGTTTGGTTTTTGTTTCATCTTGGTGTTGGTTATGATGGGTTTTGTCTTGACTGATTTAAGCCTTTGTCTTGTCTTGGGCTTTACTGTGAAACATGTCAATCTTTTCTTGGTCTCAGTTTGAAACATTTTTGGAAAAGTCTCAGCTCTACATCGAGATCAGTGCTAATATTGTTCTTGCTCTTGCTTTGATCTCAACTGGTATGGGTTTTAGTATTGACTGGAAAAGTCTTGGTTGAGTCTTGGGCTTTACTGGTCAAAGGCTCAATCTTGTCTTGGTCTCAGTTGATATGGGTCGAGGTCTCAGATCTTTTGACTAGTCTTGTCTTGGGTAATGTACGCAGCGATATTATCTTGTTTACCTTGTTACCTTTATCAAGTCTTGGGATGGAGTAGTGAAATCTTGGTCTTGTCTTGGGGGAAACCATGGCCTCATGATTAGAGAAGCAGCTTTGGAACCAAAAGGTCACTGGTTTGATTCCCTGGACCAGCAGAAATGGCTGAAGTGCCCTTGAGCAAGGCACCTGACCCCCACATGCTGCCCTTACTATGTTGTACGTTGCTCTGGATAAGAGTGTCTGCTAAATGCCATTAATGTAATGTAATGTTTTGATTGTGGTTTGTATTGTTAATGACTGAGATGGTCTTGACGACAACACAGGCGGTCATTTGGAATGGTTTGTGGGCCATTCTTGTGCATTTAATGTGCTCAAATCCTGCAGGTTCCACTGTACGCTCTGAGTATGACAGCTTTTCGAAATAGTCGACCTCCTGAATCGACTTTACTCATTTCATATCACTTCATTCATGTTAAATGAAAGGAAATCCAGCCACATTGACCTCACTTGTTTGAATTTGCATGAATTTATCATGAGATCAGGTTGGCTTTCGTGGACGTGGGCTGCATGACTGAAAAATGGCTCACGTTTTTGGGAATAACTGGCCTTTTGGGTTGATTCAATACTGTTTGTGTTTCCTGAATATCGCCAGTGTTAGTTTAACAGCGGAGGGTTCATACGACTCTGTGGATTTTGCTGTGTGGGATTCACAACAGATAAGACAGATAAACACACGCGCACACACACACACACACACACACACACACACACACACACAAACACATCCGTGAGCAAGAATGACAGATTTTGAGGGATATGGGTGTGAAAGCCCACTCACAACACTTCTGGACACAACCTGTATTAAATAAGATGCATAAGCTCGTAAGACTCAACTGTAGAAATCGTATTTGCATTAAAAGCTCCTTGCAGTAGGACGCGATAATAATTAGCCACTCAGCATGTCCATGATTGCCTGTTTGTGAAATCACTTTTCCCTCATTCAAGCAAGTCAGAGTCACTATTTGGTAAAATCTGTGTTTCCAGGCAAAAAAAAAAAAGCATTTCCTTTCTCGGCAGCTCATTTTCTCTATTGCTACTTACAAGTATCAATGTCATTTCGCTCTAAAACCGTGCAGCAGCAATGACACACAAGCAAGCGTGAGGCAGGGCACGATTAGAAAGGAGATAAAGCTCTAATCTATCCACCCTCCCGAGAGGGGGGGAGTGTAATGTTTCAGCGGCACTCGCCGAGCACTCGCCTCGTCTAGGACGAATCCTGCAGAAGTGGAGAGAAGCGACTCGGAGCACATTCCATGCCCGCTGAGACTCGCCCATGTTCAAAACAGACTTGACATGAAACTCAATGTGCTTGGCTCAGTTTCCCTGCTGAACCATGAGCAGTTTTTTTTTTCCTTTGAATTACACTGATGTTCAAGCGATGACGTATCAGGCTCTTTGTCCTGAAATCAACTATATGGGAAAAAAAAAAACTGTTTCTTGTAAATAGTCATAGTCACATGACCTTGACAAATATGTCTTAATGTAAATATGCAAATATTTATCTGGATACGGAAATATTCTATTTTTATAAGACGATTCGATGAAGATAATATATATATAGTCTGTAATCTAGTGGGATAGAAATTTTTTTTTATTTATTATACAAAAAAAATCATCAAATTCTCAAATACTGAATGTCTCATTTCAAAATTTCACAAGGAGGATAAATGAAAAAATCGGTCCCCTACGGGTCCATGTGGCTATGGCTTATAAATAAAATTGTTTTCTGATCCCATGTCCAGGCAGTAAATATCGCATATATATATATATATATATATATATATATATATATATATATATATATATATATATATATTAGTGCTGTCAAGTGATTAAAATATTTAATCGCGATTAATGTCGCGACTATCATAGTTAACTCGCGATTAATCGCAATTTAATCACACATTTTTGTCACATGAAAAACCATTGTAATTCTCTTATCAGCGTAAAAAAGTGAATGGGCTTGCTCACCGTTCGAACTACGGGGGTACACGGGGGATCCGAGATCCCCTGAAACAGACATGAGATTCCTTGAAAACATGATTTGGGAAATGTTGGGGGGTCTCTAAAATATTGGCAAAATGATGTTTATTGACATAGCAATCGTGTGTAACGGGAAGCATTTGCATATCCGAAGTGAGCGCGCGATGGAGATCCGCGCTCTGAGACAAGCGCAAGCACCCCCCCAAGGGAAAAAAAGGGACCCCCCGAAAATATCGGCATAGTTCGAACACTGGTTGTACCAATGTTTTTTTTTTTTTTATTGCAGAGCATAACACGTCTTGTCACAGCCACTGCAAAGTCGGGCTGGAGCCGCCGATGGGAAAACGAAACCTAAGCCGAGCACCGTGGCTCTTCGGGGGAGGGCAGAGGACTCTGGCTGTGCGGGTTGTGGCATTACAGTCTAGCTGCTATCGTTTTTCTAAGCAAAGTCTCTGTTCCAAGTTCCTGGCAGTTTCAAAAGCTTATGAAAAACCTACATCATGTCACAGAGCGTAAATCTCGCGATAAAAAAATTATCGCCATTAAAATTGAGTCAAGTTAACGCGATAATAACGCGACATTTTTGACAGCACTAATATATATATATGTTATTTACCAGCTGGGAGGTCCGTATCATGAAATACCGTGACCGAGGTCTTGAAAGTACTGAGCGAGGCTCTCTGGGCCGAGGTCAGTATTTAAGGCCGAGGTCACAGTATTTCACCATACGGACCGACCTTAAACTGGTAAATAATATATTTATTTTTTTCTTTACCAAATTCTAACAGAAAACGAGAGCGCCCGAAAGGGAAAACCGAGCCGAGCCGCCATTTTGAATCCTCATTCACGGCTGTAATGCAAATGGCTTCCTCCTCGGTATACAAGTGCACTTCCATGGCAGGAAAAAAAGTACATTTTGCTGCCTATGTAGCCCCCTATTTATACAAATAGGAGTCATTCAGGATTCAGCCATGCTTTTGCTCAGCGTTAGCAACAGTTACAGGTTTTTAGCTTTCTCCTGAAATGTTTTCTTTTATTTCTTCTTCCTCAGGGTAGTAAAACTCACTTTTGCTGTGAACACTGTCGTTATCGCTATCTATGATGTAAAATTAATGCTATTCTCCTGAGAAATGCGAAAATAAATGTTGACAAAAACTGCTACAATGTTTGATGTTGTTGTGAACGAGCGAGTCGCCAGAGGTCCGTAAATGGGATCCGTAACTGGGGTCCGTATCGTAGGATCTACCAAAAGCTAAAAAAAAAACCTTATAAAACCTTGCATTTGACCTTTCAGAAGGACCAAACAAAAGCTGTGGTAATCAAAAGGTCACTTTTCTTCAAATAAACACCACTTACTTGAGATCGAATCAGTAGCCTCGGCAAACCACGAGGTGAATTTCGTTTATCTTTTTATCTGCCGATTATCTTCCAATACAACGAAGTTATAACAAGGTTTCTCTCATTTCGTTTCTGGTTCTGATTGGTTTAGAATTTTATCAAGAAGTAGAACGGGTAATCGAACTCGATCAGGATAAGCGCTGATTGGTTACGACGTTTCGCTATTGTTACACTCATTCTTACATTCTTACAACACGATGACATCGTGGCTTTGAATTGGAACTGAACCCCATTTTTTATTCTTCTCTCCGAATTTCTTTCCTTTGTGTGTCCTTCAGGGCGAACCTGTAAAACTCTTCGCCTCTCCGTTTTGTGTATTCTTGCACGGTAGTAACAAGCCAACATGGAGAATATTCGACTGCGCTCTCTCTTTTTTTTCATTTGTTCTGGCTTGTGATAGAATTTCCTCCGTGCGATTTAATATGCGGATCCAATCGCATTTTCGAAACCCAGTAACATGAGACACTTGCATTAAGCCGATGAGGAGGAGGAGGAAGAGGAGGAGGGGAAAAAAGGAAGCTGTAACTCGGGGAAAAAAAACGATAAGCGTGAAATTAAAGGGCGGCTTTGAAGGTGGCCTATTTTCCACATTCTACCGTCGCTGGGGCACGGCCTGGACGTTTAATGCGTGCTGTGACTTTTGACTGTGCGCACCTCTCGTGATTGCCACCCAGAGCTATTTTCTAAAACACAATGGTCAGAGAGCCTTAATTATTTTTGGCCTTGGCTAATATGCTTTTAATTGCTCTCCGTTTCACAGGGACGGATTTATCTCTTTCGAGGAACGCGTTCGTCATTTCGCAGGGGGGAACAGATTTGGGTTTGTGAAATCCCATTTCGAGCATGACGTGCAAGGACGATCATGAGTTTCAATCGCAAATGCCACAACAGGAATCTCAAGCATGAATCCTTGATGTGTCAAAATCAACGCGATGTTAAAAAAAAACCAAAAAAAAAACCAAAGTAATACATAGAAAGGGATTAGAACTGATTCTCACCCTTTAACGAAACCAAAATGAAGTTCATTCTATTTTATCGCCAAGACAAAACATTTGAAGTCAAGGTTTTTGGAGGTTATGGCTTTGAAAGCCTTCGACGCCAATATGTCAGGAAGAAAACATGTCATGTTGTGCTGTGACAGGAAAATGATCAACAAAGGGCATCATTCCCAACACTCTTCACTGCTCGCAGTGTCTGGAAGTGTTTTCATCTTCATCCCACAGCAATCCGTCAACACATGCGGGATTTTTTTTTTTATCAGTTCATAGTGACAATGTTTAACGTTGCGGAACATCCTTGAACCATGTTCTAGTTCTCATTGACATTATAGCAGCTGCAAACAAACTTTCTCCTGAAGATGTTGGAAAACATACAGCTTTATCTCAGACTCTTTCAAAGCCCTGACACTGGAGACTCCTTAACAATTCGACATGTTTACATCCATTACGTCCGCTGTACAAGTCCCCTGAGTACCCTATCGTCGGACTAACGTATTCGAACGAGTGCGTTCATATACATGAAAAAAAGTGAATCCAAAAAAGCGGTTCAGCTCCTTTTTGTTTCAACCTTCCACTTTCTCTTGAAGGGCTTTGAACTGTTCACTCTTTTCCCTTTGAGTGCTGAAAGACCGAGAAAAAAAGTCATTTCTGAACATCTGCTCGCTGAGGCTTTAACGTTTTCTTTCAAGTCTTCAGCGGATCACCTTCGCTTTTGTGTGTGTATCTGATGAATCATCCTTGAAAAGCATTTACTCCTAAAAAAGTAAGGGGGGGGAAGGAGTGTGGATGAGTGGACGATGTCCTTCAAGTAACAGAATGCGAAACTGAATCTGCAGCAGGACTTGAAGAATCGTCGCAATAGCTGTTTCCTCACAGTGGAATTTAAAATGTGATTCCACAGCCGTCACGTCCTTGGAAAGTCGAAGTCGTTCTCGAGGCATCGTTTGACGCTGGACGCCGTTTACGCTTCCATTCCATTGGAATTTCGTCATATCGTTAAGCAAACATCGACAAGCGTGTATCGATTAGCTCGGCTGGCGTTGTTCGAAATCTTACCGTGACTTCCTGCTTCTGCTTCTGACGCTCAAATACGTCATCAGTGATATCTATTGTTTCCTGATTGTTTGTGTCATAACTACGAGATACCAGGAATCATTCTCAGAGTCTGGAGCAGAGCAGAAGCGACATCATCAGCCAAGTGTGATCCAGAATCATCAACCCAAGAACAGGACCACAAACTTGGGCGCGAGAAACAAGGCTCAGAAACGCATCATCAATCAACGAGACGTCGCTTGGGAGAAATAAATGCAAGGGTTTAAACACAGTGACTAATCACGGGAAGAAACGAAAACACAAGTGATCATGAGAAATGAGGAAAACAACCAATGACGGGACGGGGCGGAGACAGGAATTTTATCAACGTATACACGAAATGCAGTGGATTGAGAAGAGGAAATGCGTGATACAATATGTGAAAAAAGTCACAGTTGCGTGCAAACAATTACGACACGTTGCGATGAGGTAATATTATGCTGCAACTCGAAAAAATGAAAATGAGAAAACGTTGCAAATCTGTGACTCATGTTTACGAAAAAATAGTCACGGTTGCATGAAAATAACTCGCAATTACGCGATAAAGAGTCTCAATCGTGAATTGGGATAAACAGTCATAGTTGTGTGAGAATAGCTGCGAAATTAGGGCCCGAGCACCGGAGGTACACAGCCTCCGATGTCCACCAGAGGGCGCTGCACCGAGGTCTCATCTCATCTCATTATCTGTAGCCGCTTTATCCTGTTCTACAGGGTCGCAGGCAAGCTGGAGCCTATCCCAGCTGACTACGGGTGAAAGGCGGGGTACACCCTGGACAAGTCGCCAGGTCATCACAGGGCTGACACATAGACACAGACAACCATTCACACTCACATTCACACCTACGCTCAATTTAGAGTCACCAGTTAACCTAACCTGCATGTCTTTGGACTGTGGGGGAAACCGGAGCACCCGGAGGAAACCCACGCGGACACGGGGAGAACATGCAAACTCCACACAGAAAGGCCCTCGCCGGCCACGGGGCTCAAACCCGGACCTTCTTGCTATGAGGCAACAGCGCTAACCACTACACCACCGTGCCGCCGCTGCACCAAGGTGCAAGGCCATATTGTTTTCCTCATGATTCTGCTTATTATTGTTATTATCATTGTTATGATTCTTCTTCTTCTTCAAGATTTGGCCATTTTTGAGGTGGTTTCCATGGGCGAAACCTCATGAAATTTGGTACACACATTAGTCCTGAGGGTGGCACGGTGGTGTAGTAGTTAGCGCTGTCGCCTCACAGCAAGAAGGTCTGGGCTCGAGCCCCGTGGCCGACGAGGGCCTTTCTGTGCGGAGTTTGCATGTTCTCCCCGTGTCCGCGTGGGTTTCCTCCGGGTGCTCCGGTTTCCCCCACAGTCCAAAGACATGCAGGTTAGGTTAACTGGTGACTCTAAATTGAGCGTAGGTGTGAATGTGAGTGTGAATGGTTGTCTGTGTCTATGTGTCAGCCCTGTGATGACCTGGCGACTTGTCCAGGGTGTACCCCGCCTTTCGCCCGTAGTCAGCTGGGATAGACTCCAGCTTGCCTGCGACCCTGTAGAACAGGATAAAGCGGCTACAGATAATGAGATGAGATGAGAGACATTAGTCCTGGCCACTGCGACTCAGTGATAGAGGCTTGGCTCCGGGTGCGTCTGAGGGACTCCATAGCGCCCCTACATGTCACTGAGACTTTTGCCCGGTGTATAGTTTCACTAATCCGTGTCAAATTTGGTAGGTGCCCCAAGACGAACAAAATTGTAACGTACATTGTATTCGCCGGAATCAACAGGAAGGGAGTTATTTTTGGTTTTGTGCATTTTGACACGCGTTACATTTTCACGTTCTCCTCCGAGGCAGTTTGTCGGATTCATGCCAGATTTGGTGTACCAGAGGTGCTCGGACCCTTCTTCGCTGCTTGCGGCTATATTAAAGAAAGTTGCAATTGTATAATAATTCACCTCGCAAGTCTGAGAAACAAAAGGTCACAATTTTGTGACGAGAAAAGCTGCAATCGAGTGATTTTCGCTCTCATGACGAGCTAACAAGTCACAATTGCATGACATGACAACCTGACATTGAGAAACGCTTCCAAATGAATATATTGTGTAAAAATATCTTGCAATCCCAAAGAACAATATTAAAAAGTCGCACAGAAAGGTCTTGGTGTTCGAAACCCAGCTTCCGACCCTGTCTTCAGTCTTCCCTCGAAAACTGCACTTCTGAGGAATTAAAACCCATCGTCCTCTGAAATTAAAACAGAAGCGCGTCCATATTTCTGGAGAAAAGTTGTGTTTTGTGACTGATTGGCACGAGCTGCAGAGATTCATTGTCAGCACAGATTGGGTTTCTCCAAAACGGATGCTTTTTTCCCCCGTGTCGTTTTGGTGTCGCGCCAAACTCGTCTGACAAACCACATTTCCAGACTGACGTTCCAGATCAATGCGAGAGGCCACGGCTGACTGTTCTAAATAGCTGCCGGAGTCGGAGATTAAAATATCTCAATTATGGAAGGAATTAACAAACAAATGTGTATTCTAATTAAGCATGTTTATCTCCCGACAAGCAAATGTTAATTTTTTTTTCCCTCCTCCTCCCTTTCTCTCTCTCTCTGGCTCAGGGAAGTCTTCTCTTCTCTTCTCGATGCTCTCTTATCTGCACAGATACACACTCGGGCCTGCTTGCAGTGGCACAGGACGACCTCTGGTACGCAAATAGAATCTGAAAAAGTTTCGACAGCACGTCGAGGGCAAAAACACGCATTTAATGTTAAAACCCTCTGGATTTAATTTAACGTGGTTCAATCCTGACAGTTCACATGTGCTCGATCACTGTATAATGGAATTCTATAAGCCCCAATAATTAAAAGTGATAATTATGTAAATGAGGGACAGCAATCAAGTCAGCCTTAAGCTGCCCTGAAATGACTGACAGCAACTTTACAAAACCATTTGTTGTGTTTCATGCAGAGATTTTGCATGCTAAGCAAGCACACGCTGTTTAAAGAGGTGAAACATGTTTCGGAAAATGTATTTTGTCTTGTATCGTATTGTCTTTTGTCTGTTTAAACGATAAAGGATTACAGCAATACTCGTGATGTCAATGTCGCTCATAGTGCATTTGCATATTATTTGCATACTCACTATGATTGGGCCAAATCACAAAGCTCTGTACGAACAATTGCACTTCACAAAATGAACGAAAAATTGTTTAACACCCCCCCACACACACACACAACGGCTGAAATTTCAAAACTCTCCATCAACATCTTACTTCGCTCTTCAAGGTTCAGTATTTTGCTTCTCGTCTCCATATTCAGCATATTTCCTCATTTCCACGAGCGAACACGGACAGAATGTTGCTGCTTATGAATATTAATGAGCTGTGGGCGGACTTCAAGAAAACAGGCTGCGAGGTGGAGAGGCAGGAAAAGCACAAAATTCATTCCCACCGTGGCTATTCAGAGCATTTCTCATCCTACTAATGCGATTTTTATCCAACATCTCATTATTATTTCTGTAAATGTTGCACATGGTGCTGTCTCTGAAGCCACACATCATCTTGGATGCCTGGAAGATCGCGCACTCCCCCCCCCATGATGTCACATAAGAAGGCACCTCATACCTTGCGATTGCCTCTCAAGTGAACCGTGCACCTTGAGAAAATGGCCATTTATCAGAAACAAATGAGATGTCAGAGGTCAGGACAGCGCTGGGGTCCTGCATCCTCCACCGGCACGCTATTTGTCACACCAAATGAGCATAACAGCAGGCGAGAGTGAAGAACGCGACGCTCGAGGCCCCTCCAATTAGTCAACTGATGAGATGCTAGTGCTACTGCTGCCAGCGAGATGCCGCTTTTTCCCAAATGTCAACAGCCGGTGTGATCGGAGACGCTACTTTAATTGAAAAAAAAAAAACAACGAACCATGAGTATGAAAAGGGGCCGTCTTTGATATGCATCGGACCTGCGTGTTCCGTTTGACCTTCTTTAATGTGCGCGGTTTCATGATACGTGTCTGATTGTGTCGGGGAAACAATTCATTTCAAAAAACTGTACAATGCTTCCTTCAGTATATTTAATAATTATATTTAAATCAATCAATCAACGAACCCCACCCCACCAAAGAACTCACACTTATATAATCACAGTTATAGCCCTGATGCACCAAGAGTCCATTCTTTTTGCCAAAAAAAGCAGTCTTTATAACTTCTTATACCCTTTCTATATGCTTTCTCTATACAGGGTTCTCTCAGTTGTCAAAAAGGGCTTACGTAGCCTTATAAACACCACCTTTTTGTCTACTGCACAGACTATACACTTAATGAAGCCTTTATGACAGAAATATATCCATCCATCTCATTATCTGTAGCCGCTTTATCCTGTTCTACAGGGTCGCAGGCGAGCTGGAGCCTATCCCAGCTGACTACGGGCGAAAGGCGGGGTTCACCCTGGACAAGTCGCCAGGTCATCACAGGGCTGACACATAGACACAGACAACCATTCACACTCACATTCACACCTACGCTCAATTTAGAGTCACCAGTTAACCTAACCTGCATGTCTTTGGACTGTGGGGGAAACCGGAGCACCCGGAGGAAACCCACGCGGACACGGGGAGAACATGCAAACTCCGCACAGAAAGGCCCTCGCCGGCCACGGGGCTCGAACCCGGACCTTCTTGCTGTGAGGCGACAGCGCTAACCACTACACCACCGTGCTGCCAACAGAAATAAATAAATAAATAAATAAATACAGTTAGGTCCATAAATATTTGGACAGAGGAAACATTTTTCTAATTTTGGTTCTGTACATTACCACAATGAATTTTGAACAAAACAATTCAGATGCAGTTGAAGTTCAGACTTTCAGCTTTAATTCAGTGGGTTGAACAAAATGATTGCATAAAAATGTGAGGAACTAAAGCATTTTTTAAACACAATCCCTTCATTTCAGGGCCTCAACAGTAATTGGACAGATTAAATAATTGTAAATAAAATGTTCATTTCTAATACTTGGTTGAAAACCCTTTGTTGGCAATGACTGCCTGAAGTCTTGAACTCATGGACATCACCAGACGCTGTGTTTCCTACTTTTTAATGCTCTGCCAGGCCTTTACTGCAGCGGTTTTCAGTTGCTGTTTGTTTGTGGGCCTTTCTGTCTGAAGTTTAGTCTTTAACAAGTGAAATGCTGCTCAATTGGGTTGAGATCAGGTGACTGACTTGGCCATTCAAGAATATTCCACTTCTTTGCTTTAATAAACTCCTGGGTTGCTTTGGCTTTATGTTTTGGGTCATTGTCCATCTGTATTATGAAACACCGACCAATCAGTTTGGCTGGATTTGAGCACACAGTATGTCTCTGAATACCTCAGAATTCATCCGGCTGCTTCTGTCCTGTGTCACATCATCAATAAACACTAGTGACCCAGTGCCACTGGCAGCCATGCATGCCCAAGCCATCACACTGCCGCCGCCGTGTTTTACAGATGATGTGGTATGCTTTTGGATCATGAGCTCTACCACGCCTTCGCCATACTTTTTTCTTTCCATCATTCTGGTCGAGGTTGATCTTGGTTTCATCTGTCCAAAGAATGTTCTTCCAGAACTGTGCTGGCTTTTTTTTAGATGTTTTTTAGCAAAGTCCAATCTAGCCTTTTTATTCTTGAGGCTTATGAGTGGCTTGTACCGTGCAGTGAACCCTCTGTATTTACTTTCATGCAGTCTTCTCTTTATGGTAGATTTGGATATTGATACGCCTACCTCCTGGAGAGTGTTGTTCACTTGGTTGGCTTTTGTGAAGGGGTTTCTCTTCACCATGGAAATTATTCTGCGATCATCCACCACTGTTGTCTTCTGTGGGCGTCCAGGTCTTTTTGCACTGATGAGTTCACCAGTGCTTTCTTTCTTTCTCAGGCTGTACTAAACTGTAGATTTTGCCACTCTTAATATTGTAGCAATTTCTTGGATGGGTTTTTTCTGTTTTCACAGCTTAAGGATGGCTTGTTTCACCTGCATGGAGAGCTCCTTTGACCGCATGTTTTCTTCACAGCAAAATCTTCCAAATGCAAGCACCACACCTCAAATCAACTCCAGGCCTTTTATCTGCTTAATTGAGAATGACGTAACGAAGGAATTTCCCACACCTGCCCATGAAATAGCCTTTGAGTCAATTATCCAATTACTTTTGGTCCCTTTAAAAACAGGATGGCACATGTTAAGGAGCTGAAACTCCTAAACCCTTCATCCAGTTTTAATGTGGATCCCCTCAAATGAAAGCTGAAAGTCTGGACTTTATGTCCATGTCCATTATATAACTATAACTTGAATATGTTTCAGTAAACAGGTAAAAAAAACCAAAATTTTTGTCAGTGTCCAAATATATATGGACCTAACTGTATAATTATTCTATCCACATTCACTGGATATGAGCAATCGTGTGCTCTGATTGGCTACTCTACTCTTAGGATATCGGCTCATATACCATGAGTAGAGAAAAATAAAATGGCGGAGCACATCAAATCAGATATATCACTTTGTTATCAAATATTTAAAAGAAACAGAAATAGCTAAAAGAATTTTTTTTTTGTCCCCAATATCTCCTGTTCCACACTCCAGCCCAGTCGGTGGCAGTAATGCGCCTTTACATTGGTTTGCCAAACGCCAAAAAAAAAACCCTAAATAATAAGAAGAAAATGGTGGAGCGTGTTACTGAACCAACCGAGGCCGAAATAAAAACTCGACTCGAAAACAAAACCCCAAAAATAAAAAAAAAGCAACAAAATATAGAATGAAAGTATTTGACGGTAAGAACATACCTTTTTTATTTTTCAAGAATCACTATTATTATTATTATTATTATTATTGCATTTTTCACAAATTGCTCCTGTCATTTTGCCGGTTTGTTTACATTATAAGCGGAAATTATTTTTTCCGACGTTTTGTATAAACTTTTTATTTCTCGAATTTGCAAAAAATAAAAATAAAAATGCTCTGTTTCTCAAAACCCAGTGAATGTGGATAGAATAACAGTCATTCCACTCAATCTCATCGTACATGGATTACAAACAACTCGGTGCTACGCGCCTTGACTCGATTTTGGGGAAAAACTGTTAAAGGAGAACTGAAGTCATTTTTAAACTTGCTTTATTTCTTAATTAACGTGTTATTCAATTACGTTTTCCATTTTAGTAACCTTATATCGTGACTTGTATTGGCAGCTAAATTGCAATTAAATATTATACTTATCGGCCTATTCAGTTTTTAGCCGTGTTGAATTTAGTTCGTTTGGTCCACGGCAGGCGTCGCTTATCCACACGATTTTCACGAGACTTGTGCGAGACTTCGAAACGTGAAGTGTCAGCCAGACCACAACAAGGTGCAAAACACGTACTCGGCATATTGCGTCACATTTATTCCACCAAACGAAATATTGCACCAAAACGAGTTTAAATGACGATTACTGCCTACTTTTTTCAAACTTTCCTGATCGCTATCAAAACAAACAAAACTTCCGGCTTGATTATGTCAGCGTTTGAAAGAGGGCGCGCGCGTCTTTTGACAACGTTGGCAGATGTCGGTCACTTTGATTTCCGCTGTACGTTTTACTTCCGTCCTACAATGTCTCACACAGGTCTCAACGAATCTCATTTACGGCCGTCGCTTTGACATATGGACTGATATATTACAGAGCATATTTCAAACAGGGACGGGACAGTGGTGTAGTGGTTAGCGGTGTCGCCTCACAGCAAGAAGGTCCTGGGTTCGAGCCCCGGGGCCGGCGAGGGCCTTTCTGTGCGGAGTTTGCATGTTCTCCCCGTGTCCGCGGGTTTCCTCCGGGTGCTCCGGTTTCCCCCACAGTCCAAAGACATGCAGGTTAGGTTAACTGGTGACTCTAAATTGAGCGTAGGTGTGAATGAGAGTGTGAATGGTTGTCTGTGTCTATGTGTCAGCCCTGTGATGACCTGGCGACTTGTCCAGGGTGTACCCCGCCTTTCGCCCGTAGTCAGCTGGGATAGGCTCCAGCTCGCCTGCGACCCTGTAGAAGGATAAAGCGGCTAGAGATAATGAGATGAGATATTTCAAACACTCAGAACTTGCTATAGCAGTGACAAAATTGCGATCAAAAATGCATTCCGATCTCATTTCATCTCGTTATCTGTAGCCGCTTTATCCTGTTCTACAGGGTCGCAGGCGAGCTGGATCCTATCCCAGCTGACTACGAGCGAAAGGCGGGGTACACCCTGGACAAGTCGCCAGGTCATCACAGGGCTGACACATAGACACAGACAACCATTCACACTCACATTCACACCTACGCTCAATTTAGAGTCACCAGTTAACCTAACCTGCATGTCTTTGGACTGTGGGGGAAACCGGAGCACCCGGAGGAAACCCACGCGGACACGGGGAGAACATGCAAACTCCGCACAGAAAGGCCCTCGCCGGCCACGGGGCTCGAACCCGGACCTTCTTGCTGTGAGGCCATAATAAATAAATAAATAAATAAAAAGTCAGTATTTGGTGTGAGACGACTCTTCGCTTTAGTCTCAGGTCCAGTGAGTGCAGTTTTATGCGGAAATGAGCTGCAGGTTTTACTGAGCATCTTACAGAACCAGCCGCAGTTCTTCTGGACACTCTGACTGTCACACTCGCGTCTTCATTTTACGGTACACCAAAACTTTTGCAGGAGGCTCGATTATGATTTCTTTTTTTTCATCTGAAAAGTGCTCTCTTATGGAATATGCTGCTCGGACATACAGTGTTACAAACATTTTTTTTTTCTTGTAACATTTAATTTTGTGCTGGAAAAAAACCCAAACGTTTGGAACTCTAAAATGTTTTTGTAATATTTTGACCTGATAATGTAGAAGTCATAAAATAGAAATCTGTAACAAAGTTTGCATGGAAAAAAAAGGGTGCCGAAGACTTTTGCACAGGACTGTATATTTTAACTATATATATTTTTCAGAATAACTGAAAACCCATCTTGGTCGATTGATCTTTTCTGTCGTAACAGCTCATTCACAGGGGTGTCGACAATGGAAGTTTACTCCACTTAAGTAACGATAAATGGATAAAAAGTATGATGATTTTGTGTCTCAATAAATTATTGCAGTCATTGCTGAATTGTTGTTAAATACTAAGAGAAGTAAAACACTTCACTATGTGCTGTTATTAGGAAATAATCAACTTTCATGTCGTACCAGAAACTCTGCTTCATCACATAACCTGGTTGTTGATTATTTTCATCTCGCGGTGAACTATTCCTCGCTTCATTTTGCACCAAAACTTTTGCAGTTCCATCATTCTCATAGAGGTTGATCTTGGTTTCATCTGTCCAAAGAATGTTCTTCCAGAACTGTGCTGGCTTGTTTTTTTAGATGTTTTTTAGCAAAGTCCAATCTCGCCTTTTTATTCTTGAGGCTTATGAGTGGCTTGCACCGTGCAGTGAACCCTCTGTATTTACTTTCATGCAGTCTTCTCTTTATGGTAGATTTGGATATTGATACGCCTACCTCCTGGAGAGTGTTGTTCACTTGGTTGGCTGTTGTGAAGGGGTTTCTCTACTATTCCTCGCTTCATTTTGCACCAAAACTTTTGCAGTCGCTTTGTAAAAGTCAACGCATCATGAACTAATCCATGTAGCAAACTGGAATCAAAAAAGAAGGATGAAAAACATCCAGCATCCAAAATAATAATAATAATAATCACAGACTCGACTGACGAGTGCTCGTTATGGAGTGTTCGTGTAGTCGACGTGTATCTTATCATGAAAGTGATTCAAGTTAACTTTAAATTCCGAGTTCCAGGATTGAAGCTCAGCTCTGTTGGCCTTTTGCATGAACCAAAGACGTCTATAATCACGTTACAAGCTGTGCAAAGTAAATTGGCAAGAAAAAAAGCCATTTCCAATATCCTTGGATGGTAAGCACATAAAATGCTGTACTGGTGTGAAGGAAAAAGATGATAACCAGCCAAACCACTGATGGCTGTTTCTTTGGATATCTTGAATCCAACGTTCCAGAATTCTGCGCAAACGCTGTTCTTTGAGCTGTGCTTAAGACAAAGTGTAAAACAGGCAACTGAAACTGGCCTCGTCTCACAGCATCAGCCTTCTTTTCATCAGTGAAATATCTGGAGCAAAAGCCCAGGAAGGTCAAAATAAATCGACTTAATTGTCTGTGCTTTGGCGCTTTTGACACTTCCCCAGCCAAAAAGTTGGATCATTAAGCCGCAGAATGTGGATTTAAACCGCACGAGCGTAATGAACGACTAGCCGCATGATCAGTAATAGCTTTATTTGCGTAATGCCTTTTTTTCTTTTTTCACAGCCAAGGACGCTTTACTGAAGAGAGGTAAATCACTAATCACACAAATGGCAGGTATTTATCCCGGATAAGACATACAGTCTCACAAGAAAAGTGGAACAGAATAATTTAAAGCACAATGCTGCTGATTTCCCCGTTCTGATCAGTCACAGTGTTGATGAATCCGTTAATGTTGTAAGATGTGATGAAGTTATCCTTAAGATCAGAAAATGATGTTGGTAGCTTGACGATATCTGATAATATTATGAACAATTTCCTCATATCTTGTGACGGAAAATATTTCAAGATGTGCTGAAGTTATTCTTAATACTGTCAGATATATCAAAATTATTGAAAGCATTTTTCTTACTCTCATAAGATATGGTGAAGGTCCTGTATGTTTGGCAAGATAAGGTGGAATTATCGTTAATATGGTGAGATACACTGTATGGTGAAATTATCATTAATATCATAAGATACACTGAAGTTATTGTTACTATTGTAAGGTGAAGTTATCGTTAATATCGCAAGAGAAGGTGAAGTTATTGTTAATAACATAAGATATGAAAGTTATCGTTAATATTATAAGATAATGTGAAGTTATGGTTCATATCATAAGATAAGGAAGTTATTGTAAATATCGTAAGATATGGTGAAAACATTGTTCATATTGGAGGACAAAGTTATTGTTAATATCGTAAGATATGGAAGTTCTCATTAATATTATAAGATGAAGTTATTGTTAATATTGTAAGATAAGGTGACGTTATCGTTAATATTGTAAGATGAAGTTATTGTTAATATCGTAAGATATGGTGAAGTTATTGTTAATATTGGAAGATAAGATGAAGTTATCGTGAATATTGTAAGATGATGTTATCATTGATATCATGAGATAAGGTGAAGTTATCGCTAATACTGTAAGACGAAGTTATCGTTAAAATTGTAAGATGAAGTTATTGTTCATATCGTAAGATAAGGACGTTATCATTAATATTATAAGATAAGATGAAGTTATTGTTAATATTGTCAGATGCAGTTATTGTTAATATCGTAAGATAAGGAAGTCATCATTAATATTATAAGATAAGGTGAAGTTATTGTTAATATCGTAAGATAAGGTGAAGTTATCGTTAATATCGTAAGTTAATATTGTAAGGTAAGGTGAAAACATTGTTAATGTTGTAAGACGAAGTTATTGTGAATATCGTAAGATATGGAAAGTTATCATTAATATTATAAGGTGAAGTTATCGTTAATATCGTAAGTTACCGTAAATATCATAAGATATGGAAGTTATCATACATATAAGATAAGGTGACGTGATTGTTAATATCACAAGATAGGGAAGTTATCATTAATATTATAAGGTGAAGTTATCGTTAATATCGTAAGATAAGTTACCGTAAATATCATAAGATATGGAAGTTATAAATAAGGTGATTGTTAATATCACAAGATAGGGAAGTTATCATTAATATTAGAATATCATTAATATTATAAGGTGAAGTTATCGTTAATATTGTAAGATGAAGTCATTAATATCATAAGGTGAAGTTATCGTTAATATTGTAAGATGATGTTATCATTAATATGATGAGATAAGGTGAAGTTATCGCTAATATTGTAAGATGAAGTTATTGTTAATATCGTAAGATAAGGGGAAGTCATCGTTAATATCATAAAGTTATCGTTAATATCGTAAGATAAGGTGAAGTTATCATAAGTATCGTAAGAAGAAGTTATTGTTAATATCGTAAGATAAGGTGAAGTTATCATAAGTATCGTAAGAAGAAGTTATTGTTAATATCGTAAGAGAAGGTGAAATTATCGTTAATATTGGAAGATGAAGTTTTCATTAGTATGGTAAGATATGGTGAAGTTAACGTTCGTCTCGCAAGTTAAAGTTATTGTTGATATCCTCAGATCCGGTGAAGTCATCATTAATCTTTAAGATGGTGTTGATTTGGTAACATTCCCGTTAATATAGTAACAATGTACACCAGGTAATAGTCTGGTGGAAGCTCCACATATATATTTCTGCCTATATTTATGGAAAATAATCAGCTTCAGGGTATCAACAGTAACTCTGCTTGATCAGACCACGCTGTTGTTGATTATTTTTCTTTTTACTGAGTATTTTTGTTTATGAGATGCCTTTCACAGATCAGCAGCCATCTGATGTCTCCACACACCGAACTGATAACAACATGGCTTGTGTTTCTTGGCACCACACAGAAGTGACACTTCGCCTCTCTCTCTCTCTCTTTCACACATGGCGTGAGAGGATTTTTCTTAAACCTGGAGGTCTCGGAGTCGCCGTGTACAAACCTGAGTGAGTAAAATATCACTCATTCTCATTCTGTGTGCTCCAGAGCACTGGAGGTCCCACTGACACTGACCATCTCTTTTGATTTTATGGTTATTCAGCTGGAAAAAGGATTTTTAATGATGCTTAAAAGGAAAACGTCATAGGGGTTTTTCTGTATTGTTCCATCAAAATGCAATGACGTCTCTGACGGTCACAATTTGTCTTTGCCTTTTATTTTTCAACATGAAAGCGTGTCAATACGGAGACACAAGAGGAGGATATCCATGATGTTTTTACGACGGGAAATTAGGGCCACTGTAAGTAAAAAAAGAAAGAAAGAAAGAAAGAGCTGAGGGAGGGGGTAATTCTGAGGGAGGGGGTAATTTAATTCTGAGATTAAAGTCATAAATTTATGAGAAAAAAGCTGGAACATTCTCTGAGAGTATAAATTTATTACTTTAATCTCGGAAATTCTGAGTTTTATATATTATTTTGTTATCTATATTATTATATATTTAAATATATTCATATTAAAGAATGATTTTCAAAAAAAGGATTAACTTTGGTGATTAGTTGAGGCCTTTTTTTTCAATTTTTAAGTTTGTTCTATTTTAATACCAATGATATTCTTATTTTGGGCGGCACGGTGGTGTAGTGGTTAGCGCTGTCGCCTCACAGCAAGAAGGTCCGGGTTTGAGCCCCGTGGCCGGCGAGGGCCTTTCTGTGCGGAGTTTGCATGTTCTCCCCGTGTCCGCGTGGGTTTCCTCCGGGTGCTCCGGTTTCCCCCAAAGACATGCAGGTTAGGTTAACTGGTGACTCTAAATTGAGCGTAGGTGTGAATGTGAGTGTGAATGGTTGTCTGTGTCTATGTGTCAGCCCTGTGATGACCTGGCGACTTGTCCAGGGTGTACCCCGCCTTTCGCCCGTAGTCAGCTGGGATAGGCTCCAGCTCGCCTGCGACCCTGTAGAAGGATAAAGCGGCTAGAGATAATGAGATGAGATGAGATCATGAAGACCTGTCATGATATCAAATGACCTGAACATAAAATGCAAAATAATAGCAATAGGATCAAGTGCTATTTTATTCAGGCTGGTGAATAATGTGTGCGAGTGTGGAAGCCATTTTGTTGAATTAAACCAATTGCGTCGTGATTCATTTCATAATTACAACGAGAGCAAAAAACGGCAACCCCTATTCGATGATTTCAATGCTTGCAATCAGCAAAGAAAAGGGAAAAAAAACCAAAAATACTCTCTTCAGTCCGCATTTTCTATCCCAAATTGTGATTCTGTTTCCAAATGGTGGTCTAGCCACTCGAGAAAAACACCACCAAGAAAAATCTGGCAACCTCAGAGGCAACCTTATGGAATCTGACTGTTTAACAGTGATGTACAGTAAATCCAGTCGTGCTGGTGTTCTTCAGTACAGCACCTCTCAGGCTAAGATCGCTCCGCGTCATTCCTGGAAATATCCCTTCCAACAACAGGAAGTCAATCAGTCAAAAAAAAAAAAAAAGGCTCTGGCAGTCCAGTGTAATTGAAAATGGGTCATTCTGACCTGAACAGAAGGGCTAATATTCTGTGTTGGTGTTGTCGGATGGGGAGGGGCGGAAATGGCTGTCTGTAAACTCTCTGCCGCGGATGACATTATTAATCTCCATTTATAAAGGCACTGCATGTGCACTGAGCTGCAACGAGAGGAAGCGAGGCAGTCGCTGAGCTCCGTATTAGAGCACCCGCCGCGTGTGCACTCCTTACAATGCATCAATGTGACACGAGTTTGTTGATAGTGACCTTTGAAAAAAAATAGTCGGCTGCCGGGAGGTTGCCATTTTTCCCACCCTCCCAAAAAACATCATCCTGCGGAAGGAAATTGATTTTTGTCTCACGCCGTCCAGGTAGTTTATGGAGGCCAATTAGGAGTGTTTTGCTTTGAGTTTGAAGGTCAAGTGAAGAAAAAAGAAGTAAAAATACAAACGCGACAAATCGAGAAATTAAGGTGTGGTCAAGGAAGGACCTGGAAGACGGAGATGCTTCTTTTGTCGGGTTTGAAGTTCGCTCTCGCAAGGCTGTTATTTTACCCCACCAAAAAAAAAAAAAAAAATCACCCGAGGGATGACATTGATTTTATTTCATGCGGTCCAGCTTTACAGAGGCCAATTAGGAGGCATTTTCTGTCTGGAACTGGCTTCTTGGTCGGTGCTCAAGACTGCGGGTAAAAAAAAAAAATCAAAACCAGACCTCTGTAGTGTTCGGTGAATCTGAATCAAACTGAGGTCTCTGAAACTGGCAATTTGTGCATCTTCCTTGATGCGAGGTGTTTTATTTTTAACACACACACACACACATTTGTCTCACTATTCTTGTGAGGACCTTCCATTGACATCATTATTATTGCAGTTAATTAATGCTGTGCTGCACCGAAACCAAACCTGAACTTTAACCTCAGTAATGAAAAGGAAATTTTTTTATCCCTTTTATTTATTTATTTTTTTTTGTTAAAAAAAAAAAACACAACACCACTTTCCTTGTGGGGACCATAGACATATAAACATAGACGCCGCATTGAGCTGGTGGCCCCGTTGCTGGGATACGTCAGAGTGTCCGCCATATTTGATGTGGCAAATCTTCCCCGTCAACCAATGCAAGTAAATGGACTGAACTTCATAAAGCCCCTTTCTACAATAATATTTAACTCGATGCCTTTTATTCACCCATTAACACACACACGTACAGTATATATTTGGGAAACAAACAGGCATCAAAACAACATATATAACTTTTAATGTGATGGTTATAAATAGTGTGCGAAATACCCGTCAATATTCTGAATGAGCGCCAAACTGAGTTCGGCCAGGGTCTAACGTCATACCAAAACAAAATACATCACTGATTCCTTCACATTCAGAAAGGTTAAAAACATTCATCATACGTTCAAAAACGTTCATCATAGTGTGGCACTGTATTCTCTAATTCTCACTGCTTATAACTATATGAGCCGGGAAACTGAAGACTGAAGGAACAGCTCCCTCTCTGATCCCGACTGTCTGACCTGTTCGGTCAAAATCCTCCGTTCTGAAGTGTTCACTGCACAGCATGGATGACGGAGTAGCAGAAAACCCTTCCCGTCGCACAGCTGTCTCCCACTGCTTTTTCATGGCTTTATTTTTGGGAAACCTACGTAGTATGTGAAAAGTTAGCTAAGCAACTAACAACAATCAGCGTAGTTATGAAGGAAATACTTCGTTGTTTGGAGACAGGTTTCACCGAGCGGCTATTATGCGCGAGACTTCATATTAGCCACAAAGTCAAAAAAATCTGTTCATAAAATTACGTTATAATGACCAAATACAATGAAAAGTATTTTTCCAGTCTCGCCTGTGAAAGGTAATCCCATGTGATCTCGTTTGGACGGTAAACCTGTTGGTACAGTTAAACGCAGCACATGAATGAGGCATCTTTATTCTCGGCTACTGTCTAGACGCTATACCAGAGACGGTTGAAGAATCTCGACTTTGTCACATCCAATAAGGCGGCGAGGATGACGTATGATTCTACGCAGAAGGTGGCGTCTATGTTTATATGTCTATGGTGGGGACCATCCAAATGTCTCCACAAGGTTGAAATTGTCAACTTTTACGATCCTTGTGGGGACATTCAGTCCTCAGTAGTATATAAACACACACACACACACGCAAAAGCATAACGACAGCTGCTTCAGTTCCACATATTGAATACTTGCGTCTTGACGGAGATCAACCCACCATGATGGCGGAGCTCGTCACCGAGTCAGGAGAATGCAATTAAAGCGCACCTTGGAGAGAACGAACGCCGCGATCTCCACGCGCCACTACAAAGCCTCATTAACTGTAGCTTGGAAATGGAAAGCGTCTGGCAGCTGCCTCGCCGTCCACCAGAGACGGAAAGAGTTTCAGACAGGACAGAAAGCAGCTCTCTGTCATTCGCCCTGAAACAAAATCGCGGTCAAGAACGAGAAATCTCATCTTATTTCTCCAACAGCGATGTGAAATTCTCAAATCTGATCCTGGAAGGAGTCTCCGGCGTCAGCGCTTTGTCGCAGTCTGACGTTTATCGATATCTTCAGGCCAGAAGGTTTTACACTCTGCTTGACATCGGAACTTCTATCATGCAAGTCATAACATCGAAACAGACAGTCGCTTCACAGTTTTTTCTAAATATTGCTGAAGCACGTTAAAAAAAGATAGATCCTTCATTAACGTGTCATAAAGGTCCAATGTACCGTAAGTGATGGTGTTTTCTTTAAACATGGCATCACAGACATGTTATGGAAGACATTTTTATTAATGATGAAAAAAAAACGTCCAGTGAAACAAAAAGCGTCATATAATTGTCAGAATGATGTCATGACTGCTGATGTCACATGTTCAGGATCCTCAAAGTGACTGCACTGTGCAAAAGTCTTCAGCACGCTATACTTTTTTTCATCCAAACTTTGTTCTCGATTTCTATTTTCTACATCCTCATAAAACTGCACTCACTGGACTTGAGACTGCTATATTTTAGTGCTGTCAAAGTTAACGCGATAATAACGCGTTAACGCGATCTCAATTTAACGCGATTAAAAAAAATAGTGCCGTTAATGCAAATTCTAATTTGGCCCTGCGAGTCACCCGTAGTTCCTGTTGAGGCTTGTCGCGCGCTGCTTCAATAAGAGTACGTGTGAGTGATGGAGAAAGGCACAGACATATAAACATCCTCGCCGCCATATTGGATGTGGCAAAGTGGAGATTCTTCAGCCGTCTCTGGTATAGCGTCTAGACAGTAGCCGAGAATAAAGATGCCTCATTCATGTGCTGCGTTTAACTGTACCAACAGGTTTACCGTCCAAACGAGATCACATGGGATTACCTTTCACAGGTGAGACTGGAAAAATACTTTTCCTTCAGTCTTCAGTTTCCCAGCTCATCTCCACCGGGGAGGTGTAAAGTTATAAGCAGTGAGAATTAGAGAATACAGTGCCACACTATGATGAACGTTTATGAACGTATGATGAATGTTTTTTTGTTATCTGATTTTTTTCTTCTTTATGGCAAATACTTCTTTTCAAAAGAAACTAATGAAGAGTAAAATAAAACATTTTTTTATTTTCACAGTGATGTGCACTTTATTTTTCATCCCTTGGTTTTCTCATCTAATATGGAAGTTATGGATGTCAGTGGCTGTGACAAGACGTGTTATGCTCTGCAATTAAAAAAAAAAAAACATTGGTACAAAGCAAGCCCATTCACTTTTTTATGCTGATAAGAGAATTACAATGGTTTTTCGTGTGACAAAAATGTGCGATTAAATTGCGATTAATCGCGAGTTAACTATGACAGTCGCGACATTAACCGCGATTAAATATTTTAATCGCTTGACAGCACTAATATATATATATATATATATATATATATATATATATATATATATATATATTTTTTTTTTTAAAGCCTAGGTCACAACCGGACGTACGATTTTTTGGCCGTGCGATTTTTGGCGTTTCCCAAATCGCTGCGTTTTTTTTGTTCATGGAGAAAGACGCACATTGGCCGTAAGTTTGTCTTGCAACCTGAAAAAAACGTAAGCGCCCGTAGAGTTTGTTTGACATGACAAAGAACCTCTGCAGCCGGTCTGCGGCTCGAAAGTCAGCATGTCACACGCGCGCCCTCCGTGCATTTCTTGCATTTTTTGCACGTAGACCGGCCGTAGAAGCACGTACGGCCGGTTGTGACCGAGGCTTAAAACAAAGTCGTCTTACACCAAATACTGACTTTGTGTTTATTCATTTATTATGGCTTACTGATTAGTGTTTCTCGTATTTTTTAAGGTTTCATTATTTTTAAGCCATTTTTTTTTGTCTTTACATGTGCCTCAGCCTTTTGCACAGGACTGTATGTCATGTCTGTGTCATGACAAACGCTGACACCGTTATGAAGCTAGCATTGCCTTTGCAACAAATAACGGTTTACGACATTGTTTGAGAAGGACGATTTCTTAACATGGTTAGAGCAAATGTAGATCGCTTATTGTATAAGTGTTTTAATAAGTGTCATGACAGACGCGGTGTCTGTAAACCTGTAATAATGAGCTGATAGCTGACGAGACGTGTAGAGCTGAGATTGAGTGGAATAACTGTTTGATTCTAACCGCTAGATAGTCACCGGGTTTTGAGAAATGGAGCATTTTTATTTCTTGCAAATTCGATCAATACAAACTCGATACAAAATGTCCAACAAAATCATTCCCGCTGAGAATGTCAACAAATCGGCGACTGGAGCAATTTGTGGAAAATGCGAGAAAACAGTTTAAAAAACTGTTTAAATCGGAAAGCTGGGCACATTTGCGCAGCCCGAGCGGTGTGCAGGACTGCGCAAATGTGCGCAGATTTGCGATTTAAACTGTTTTTTTCTCATCCTTATACTTCCTGTTTCATGGACTGTAACGGCATTTGCTTATTTAGTAATTTTAATACAGAATTTACTTTGAAATTATAATCAGACACTCGAACGCCCCCCCTAAAAAAAAAAAAAATCGGATCTGTGCGATTCAGCCATGAAAAAGGCGGCATCTGCCAAAAGGCGCGCTGTGAATATATAAAGTTGTATATATTATCAGACAGCCTTTAAAGTTTGATGAAGTCAGTTTCAGGCTTTGGAGCAGGCTTTGGCAGTTTCAGGCTTTGGCAGCCCTGCACAGTCACTTGAAAATGCATCTTTGTCCACTTCGTAGGGGTCAATTCCCCCAATCAAGGCCAGTTTGGCTGCATACTGTTGTCGTGAGATGTCGTCTAATGTATCTATATACTTCTGTTTGCTTGATTTTGCCGACATTGATCTTTATTTTAGAAAACTGACTATATAACTTCATAAATTCGTCCGAGATAACGTAGCCGGTAATGGCGATGGTCCGTTTTGTTTGCCCCACAAGATGGCGGCTGGAGGGCGTTCCCCGGAATGCCGTGACGTCAGTGAAAACTATCTGAGCTGATATCCTAGTAGTAGATTAGCCAATCAGAGACCACAACTGCTCATATCCAGTGAACGTGGATAGAATAACAGCGATTCTGGTAATGACTAGGAATAAACCCTGAGCAATAATACCGTACGTCAAGACAGAATATGTGCCATGACATGGTTATGAGGCAAGATTTATGTCACGCAACACTTTCAAGTGATATATAAATGAAATAATTGATGTTGCACAGCTTCATATACCCTGTGCGTCACTCCATTTTGTCCCCATATTCCCCATCCACAACCCCGTATCAAGATGATCATCCCTATCTCTCAGATGCAGTGTGTTTCTGTTGACTTCACCATGTGTTGCTTTATGTGCTGCTGTATTGCTCATATTGATATTCAGAGCAAACACGGCCCTCCGAGTTGTCACAGGTTGTGTAACGTTCGTGCTGCCAATTCCGTCTGGCAAAAGGCCGCTTCGCTCGTGGCGAAATAAACATCACAACATCGACGTGCATGATGAGTGAAAAGAGACTTTCGCGTGGCCAAATCTCTCCGAAGAAGAATCTCATTTCGGAAACGTCGTAAAACACGATATGAGGGGAAGAGAATCTGGTCGAGAAAGGTCCACCATCTGTCCTCTTCCATCCCACCTGGGTTTGAAGGACGTACAAAGGAAACACTCACGAGAAAAACTAACGCCGCAAATGCGAGGGACGCGCTGGAGAAAAAGCTACCTCACCCCCGCCAGTAAAGCTGACTGCCATCTTCATTGGCGCAGATGGGATGAATTCTGGTGGGACTGCAGATGAAAGGCCTGGTGGAGGAACGCCGGAGTACGCCTGAGACGTGAGGTTATGATTTGCAGGAGCCGAGACGGTCATAAAAGCAATAAACCTGTCGAAGTGAACATCTGCTCCCCGGCAGATATTTAAATAATCTTAAATATCGAAAAGTTCTTGCTGCCAAGTCTTCAAGATGCTGCTCATGCTGAGATGTCAATCAGGACATGGAAACGTTGATCTATTCACTGGTGAGATGCGTTCATTTTTTCAAGCAGAAAGCACACCTTGGCTTCAGAAACATCATCTGCATAATTCCTGGTAATCCTTCGAGCCAGCTTTCTAAACTGCAAAGCCAAGGGAGAGTTTCATCAAAAGGTCATTCTGCTGTCGGAATAATGTTTACATCATGCAGCCAAATCCCAATTTGGTGCAGCGCCAAGTTGTGAAGGTGGAGGCCAATTCGATTGTCGCATGTGTTCCAGAGCTACTAATGGCATGATGAGAAGATGACGCTACTTCTATTTGAGTGCAAGACAAATAAGACAGATTGTCGGCTGAGTACCAGGGGAACACAATGACATCATCTGGATTTGGATTTAAATCCAAATTGGGTGTGGCCTCAAACAAAACAGCTTGTGTGTGAATTCTGGCTCTGACAGTTCCTCAAACTCAGCTACATCACTCCAGTTCAGAACTGGTCTCAATCCGCAGACTGTTTTTTTTTTTTTTTCCATTCTGATCGCACTGCACAATATTATCTCGACAAAATATAAAGAAAGTAGTCACCTAATTTCAATCACCATTTCAATCAGGCAGATACGAAGTATGTGTGTTAATAATAATAATAAATGTATTAATCATATCATAAAACTGCTTCTGTCAGTTCTGACATCCAGCTGGCGTCATTTTGACATCACATCAAAGTGACAAATTTTTGTCTGGATTATGACATGATGACGTTTGCACTTCATAACAAACGCTATGTCTATTGTTTTATCCACACACACACTCACACACACACACATTTTATATACTGTATATGACAGCAATGACAGGCGGCACGGTGGTGTAGTGGTTAGCGCTGTTGCCTCACAGCAAGAAGGTCTGGGTTCGAGCCCCGTGCCCGGCGAGGGCCTTTCTGTGCGGAGTTTGCATGTTCTCCCCGTGTCCGCGTGGGTTTCCTCCGGGTGCTCCGGTTTCCCCCACAGTCCAAAGACATGCAGGTTAGGTTAACTGGTGACTCTAAATTGAGCGTAGGTGTGAATGTGAGTGTGAATGGTTGTGTGTCTCTGTGTGTCAGCCCTGTGATGACCTGGCGACTTGTCCAGGGTGTACCCCGCCTTTCACCTGTAGTCAGCTGGGATAGGCTCCAGCTTGCCTGCGACCCTGTAGAACAGGATAAAGCGGCTAGAGATAATGAGATGAGATAAGACAGCAATGACGTACCATGTCAAACATGACAATTCAGTATAAATAAGTGTCATTATGGGGTCATGTTGGAACATAGCAGTGCTGGAACAGTGTCATGTCATGAGTGTCCGCCGCTCCATGTTCAAAACAAGCCTCATTCGAAATATGAATCTAAATTGACTGAGAAACTTTTGGAGAAAAAAAATCTCTATATCAGTCACGATGACGTCATGACATGTAACTAGTTATGACCGCATCAAGCCATTATCATACGTGTTCTGAAAAATCCTTGAAGCAGAAATATCAGATGCACGTAACGCACATCATGCAAGTTCGGAGAAAATACACATCATTCTGTCACTGTGACACCATGACACCATCGCGAGTTTAAAAAACAAAACAAAACACAGAACTAGCAAAACACATGCCAAGCAAAAACCATGCATTTCTTCACTGATCATGAGATCAATCGCTGATCTGTTTGCGTTGTTATTTTGTTCATTCTCTTGATGACGAGTCATGTACGTCAGATGCTGAAGCAAAGTTCTCTCTTCATTTATTCTTTTAATTCAAAGCTGATTTCTGGAATACAGGACGGACTTGCTGGCACGGTGGGTGTGTTTCTGAAAAGACGAGGCCTGCAGCATGAAATCTGATGCTAATGAATATTAATTAATCCGCAATCGACTCCAATTAAAATTTAATTTGAATCAGAAATAAGCTGATGTTATTAAGGTGAATAATCTTCATTTACCAAAAAAAAAATCCTCATAACACTTTTATATACATTTTTAAATAAAGTCTTACTTTTTTTTTTTAACTGAGCAGGAGATTTGCCATTGACCAAGAAAAATGTCTTCAAATTTTACTGAAGGTCCACAAAGAAGAAGAAGAAGCCTTTATTTGTCACACACACGCTCAAGCACAGTGAAATTTAACCTCTGCATTTAACCCATCTGAAGCAGTGAACACACACACACACACATATATCCAGGGCAGTGGGCAGCGATGCTATGGCACCCAGGGAGCAGTTGGGGGTTCGGTGCTTTGCTCAAGGGCACTTCAGCCCAACCTCAGCCCAAGGCCGCCCCATGTTAACCTAAAGGTCTTTGGACTGTGGAGGAAACCGGAACACCCAGAGGAAACCCCACACAGAAAGGCCCCCATCGGCCACTGGGCTCGAACCCAGAACCTTCTTGCTGTGAGGCGACAATGCTAACCACTACACCACCGTGCCACCGAGAGGGAACCAAAGTCATGAATAATGAACTTCAACACGTTATAGGCGCTCTCAGATACATAGATAATGAAACAACAGTATAATAATAATAATAATTATTATTATTATTATTATTATTATTATTATTAAGCATTTTTGAAATGTAATATTAATATGTAGCCTAGTAAACTAGACCCACCCGCCTAGCGGCCAAAAATATTTTTGCCTACGAGTGGGTCTAGCCTCGCACCATATCAACAACACACCCCGGGCATCAAATCGTGCCCGCCAATCACAACGCAAGGTTTTTGTTTGGATTCTTTGGGCGGGCTTTTGCAGGAGTGACGACAAGGCTGCGCGACGCTGGAGAAAGCGCAACAGGAAAGATGGCTACGGCTAGTGAACAGCGCGCGTTTGACTCCGCTTTGGAATCAGTTTTAGAAGAATTAGACTTGGAGTTTTGGTTGAAACATGAGCAGGAAGAGGCTCTCCGCTCATTCCTTTTCAAGAAGGACGTTTTCGCTCTTTTGCCGACCGGCTATGGCAAAAGTCTGATCTACCAGCTGGCTCCGCTCGTAGCCAAAAGGATGGGGCTAGTTTGTGCAGTATGAAGAATTAATAAACAGCTTTGAAACATTACTTTTTGATTGTTTCTTATTTTCCCGTTATTTTAAATTTAAGGGAAATTATTTCACCAAACACCACTAAATAAAAACTCTCAAAAACAGTTTAAGCAAACCCTTGAAAAACACTTGGAAAAAAAAATGAGTGTATGTGGTACAGACTCTAAACTTGTGGTCATTATCTCCAAACTTCTTAATATCTAGAACCTGTTTATTAATTAATACGCATTTTGAAAAATTATTTATTTCAAGGCCTCCCCCACTGCTTTCTGTCGCTCTGACTACGTCACAGTCACTGTTGCGCTGATTGGTCAGAGCGTTGGCCTATACGCACAGAGACAGTTTGAAAGACAGCGGGTTGTTCCTCCCACACCCTTCGGAAATGTCTACGAGCGAGGCCAGACTAAACATTCACATTTAGTCTGGCTTGCCAGGCTAATTAATATGATTAATAATCTCCCTCCATGATGAGGTTCTTGGAGCCACGATACTTGAATTCTATTGACTTCTCAGCGTCTTGCTCACGTTAAAATACAATACTTCGCCCAAATAAATTATTTTCCAAGCTCTAATTTACCAAGTGATCTTGATGTATGTATGATCTTATGGGATCACGTTCTGAAAAGATCACCATGATGCCACCTCAGCAGCTCTGTATCCGAATGCGAAACGAAGCATTTCGCAACTTCCTGCTGCTCATACCAGTCAAGGAAGCTTTTATCAGTCCACTGGAAGATTTTTTTTTTTGGTTTGTTTTCCAGCTTGAAGTCACATTAATTAAAGAAAACATGCCATTTTCATTCTGCATCACTCACCTCCTGACACCTCGAAGATGGCACGGCCAAAGCGTAAAACATCGTGCAATACCCTCGAGATAGTGCCACGTTTTTTTTCTTTCTTTTTTTTTTATTACAAGATTAAGTGGGCTGCATTTAATAATATCTTACCGCACAGGACTAATGTTTCCTCTCGAGCACATTAGCATTTTGATAACCGGCCCAAGACTTTTCCTTCCATTTGCGATAAGGAGCGATGGCACGGCGGCAGGAGACAGCGTGAAATAATTGGCACGTTGCGGGTGAAAAGTCAGCGTTTAAGAGAGGGGAAAAAAAGAGACAGCGACAGAAAAAGGGAGGAAGGAGGGGGCTGAAAATCTGAGGAGTGCTGATTCTGGAGTTCAGGGAAACCTTCTTGAAATTTGCGGCACTGAATTTGGTTCGGAGTGCGATAATGATGTCGAATAAAACGCGAACGTTGCACGAGCGTTACATTTCAGTTTCTGGATCTCATATCGAAGATCCAGAGCAGTTCCTGGATGACTGACTGGATGTGTCAAGTAAAGAGGGGAAAAAAAAAGGACAGAAAATGTTTTAACAGTATTACAGTGTAAAAATGAGGGGGAAAGGTAAGGCAATGAGTCATCTGACCTCTGAGTAAGACCTCATATTGTGCCGTGTTAAAGCCTGGAGCGATTTAGAGCCGTGCGAGCGCTAAAGCCAAGACAAAGCCGTGCTGTGCGAGATCGCTTCATATTATCTCTGTGCCCATCAGCATCACCGAGGAGCCTGAAAAAAGAAATCAATAAATAAATATATAAACAAACAAAACCAAAATGCACCTCTGAGTCGACTCGGTGTTCTTGACGGCGATGAGGAACGACACGAGCGGCCCTCCTACATCTCACCCAGATGCCGTGATGGACGCAAGCGGCTAATGGAGTTACGTGTAATCAGGCCACTAATTGACACTGATGTTAATGAAGCCACCGGCAGCGAAGTGCTGATGCTGCGCTGACGGTAAACCGCGCTGACAGACTTCCTTCTTCATTCTTAGTCTTTTAAAAGCTACACAAGTTACAGAGCCTTCTCAAAAGGCTCTGATTGGTCTGGCTGGTTTCCGTAGTAACACCTCGCTCATATGGGAATGCATCAATGCGTTTTCTCTTTCGCTTTAAAGAAGGAGTCTCCAGTGTCAGCACTTTGGAACAGTTTCGAGGTAAAGTTGTGAAGCTTTCCAAGAGAATGAGTTGTGTTTTTTTTCCTTTTCCTTTTTTGTCTTATTAACTTTCAGAAAGAGAAACAAGACATCCAAGTTAAGGAAAGGGCGTTTATCGCTGCTATAACACAAGCGATCACATGTTCTGCGGACAGAAACCATGAACAGATCAAAAGTATGACTTTCGATACAAATTCACAGAAATCGAGTCAAAAGTTTAGGTTCGGATTGGGGCAGAGTCAGTGCTACTTTTCTTCTTCTGATATCAACTGATGGCATAAGATTTGGTTCATAATAATTAAATAAAATCTCAGACGTCCGACGAATGCCACATGAATCATGACTTATGAATATGTTTATAATATGTTATAAGGCATTACACACATCATTAGCATCGCTTCCAGTGCGTTTATTCAGTGTAAACAGGCCATTCTTCGAAAATGTGACGAGTAACGGTAAAGACATTTTAAAATTTTTTGTCAACACTAGTTTCAGTTACAACCCCTGTAAACATATTTAATAGACAAAAAAAAACATATTTCATGAATTCACAAAGCAAGAGATATCATTATTATGAAAAAATAATGGGAAAATAATAACGTCTTTACCGTTACCCTGTGGAGTAATAGTAAAGACATCTCATTGTATTTTTGGGTCACAGAGTACAGAAAAAAAAAGATAAACAAATTACGCATGTATTATCCCATCCTAACTTGCTACTTGGCTAACTAAACTTTTTCAACATGCAGCATCATTATGTTTATCATTTAGGGGTAACGGCAAAGACAGTTCCTTTCCCTGACCTCTCGGAATTTCATATTTACCTGATCAGTATCCTGGATTCCAACATTCATGCACCAGTGATTTTTTTTTTCAAAATGGCTGCTCAACAGCCTGGTCCTTCCTCATGTCGCTGCACTGCCCTCTGTTGTCAAAGCCCTGAGTTACAGTATGATTTGACCATTTGGGTAACGGTAAAGACTCAAAGTCCATATTCTTGCGCATATATTTTAGGCTAAACACCAAAAACCACTGAAGCAAAGATGATGAGATTTTCCACAATAAAAAGTGAAGGTATAGAGGTAACATTTCAGAAAGAAAAATGAAAATGACATTACAAACAAAGGAATTATTTTCATTCAAATTTCACTAATCCTCATTTCGATCAGTGTTGTAGTCGAGTCACTAAACCTCGAGTCCGAGTCCAGTCTCGAGTCCCCAATGTTCAAGTCCGAGTCAAGTCTAAGTCATGAAAGAAAATTTTGAGTCAAGTCCACGACTGATCCGAGTCGAGTCCGAGAACAAGACTCCAACCGCGCCATGTGACAGTGGCTGTTTCAGCGCCATTAGCATGAGTTTGTTCCTGAACATGGCGTATGAACAGGTGAATGTGCTTCTCTTTGTCAGGGAGTGTGAAGTATTCTGTCAGAGACGGTTGGGAGACGGATGTAAGTGCAGAAGGTGTGTTTATTAATACAAGTGAAGACAGTAAACAATCCAGAACGGCAGGCAAAATCGTAAAACGGTGAAACAGGCGATAGGTCAAGCGAGGCACAAACAGGCTATCGTAGACTCGGCAGAATCAAAGACGAGAAACAGGAAATCAGGGAGCCAAACAAGGAAATAAGGCTCGGTAATGTGTCAGCAACACAACTCAATACTTCGCAAAGTAAGTGTGTTTTCACAGTTTTTATATCAGCACGCTGATCGCGCCTTAATCCTGTACAGGTGTGAGTCGTTTATGGCGTGTGCGAGAGTCCGCTTGGTGCGTGCGCTGTCCGGAGCGCGCCCGAGAGTCTGTCTGATGCACGTGCCAAGGCGCGCAGGTGTGACACTTTTATACGAAATTAGTACAAAAATTAATGTAGATCTAAATATCATATGCCAAATTATTATGGCATGTTACAAAAAATAAAGAAAAAATCCAAGTCCTCGTCTCCAATTTACGAATCTAAATGTAGTTAATGCACGAGTCCGAGTCATCAGTGCTCAAGTTCAAGTCGAGTCACGAGTCAGACTTGAGTCCGAGTCCTGGCCTCGAGTACTACAAGCCTGATTTACACACATGGCGGTAATGACATTTTGCTATATTTAGGCTAAATAAAATTTTTCCAAATGCAGACAAGTTGTCTCAATAGTTTTTTTTTTTTTTAACTGCTCTGTGAAATTCTTTCTGAAAATAAATGTATAATAGGATTGACAGGAGAGGATTTATGACAGAATAAAACCAGGATTATTTGTTTTAGAGAAAAAACAAACTTCATGTTTAAAACTGAATTTGTCACGTTTTCTGAGAATGGCCCAAACGCACGATCTTTTTATTCAGAGCATCACTTATTACTTCGAAGGCATGCTGTGAAATGAAAATGTCACGACATGGAGAAACATCAGTCAGCAATCCAGGACATCGTATGAAATCTTCGGTGAGTTGATTACGTCAGGGAATTCCGGTTGTGCAGTGCGGAGGACGGGCACGCTCAGGGACAGCGCGTGCATTTTCGTAATTTTATACGCACCCTTTGTAGGTTTACCCTATTTCGTCACATAAATTAGACAATAAGTGGCATATACTTTTGTTTCCAATTGACCGAGCTGCCAACGTCGAGACAGCAGCATCAAGGAAAAGGAGAGAGTGCGCCAACTCAAGCAGCCTCTGTGGCTAAAATGGTGGATCCACGAACTGTTACGAGCCTCGTGCAGGAACTCAAGAAAAACTGAGTTGATTACATCAGTTTTATGATGCAGGAATCAAACAAAATAAAGAAAAATGCCAAATGTGAGAGGTTCACTGGTCTTGGATTGTTCTGGAAATTTGTCAGGAAAATGTGTGACTTAATTTTACCATGTTGTTTATCGTCATGTAAGATTTATCGGGGTTTTTTTTTTTTGAGAGGAATCCAGTGTTCCAGTTGCTGTTGAGCAAATTAAAAAATAAAAAAAAAATCAATTCTGTTCCTTTATGACTGTAACGGAGATGACGTGCCTCGCTGCTGTGATCGTCATCTGAATTACATTCCAAATGTCAACTGTCGTTTGAGTCAGCGTGGGCTCTCCGGAGGGTGCCGTGTTAATCCGTGGTAATACGACGAAGAAAGTAAAACAGCAACAGTGTCCTGAGCAATGTAATTAAGATGAGTTAAACATATTTATTGGTGTGAACAGTGATCAGAAAGTGATCAGTGATTATCCTGAAACCTTTTTCCATTAGGGTTTCGATGCGCTGGAACATTCCGGAAAATGGATTCTCCATCGATGGCACACGAAAAGCAAACGTCCTGATTAAACTCGATGGTTTTAACAAACAAGAAAACTGTGATGAAGGCAGATTTGCTTTTTTTGAACCCAAACTTCTTGCTCGACCTTTGGGATCATGAGGATAAATCACATTCTTATCAGGCGGCTCGGCTTTTCTAGGCTGCGTACGATCTGATAACGAGATCTCGCTCGCTTTCGATTCCAAATTAGCCAAATTTCTCAGACAAATTGAGTGCCACATCCAGAATGACCCTTGCCGGTCCAGCTGGGAAACAAAACAAAAACTCATTTAAATGATATTCCTTCCTCACAAACACGTTCAGCATCCCCAGTGCACCGCCGCGACAAAATAAGCAAGTCATTAGCGCGGACACACTTCTACAAGTTATTAAAACTCAGCTTATTAGGCAGGGTGTTGGTGAAAACTTGACAAAAAGCCCTCTGTAACTTCAAAAGCCAATTAGACACTTCTCATGCATGAGAATAGTGTTCAGAGCAAATTAATTCCAAACACTCATCTCCAAATTTTTCACGTTAAGGACGGCTCACAGGGAGAAACGGAGCTGGGTTGATAAACGAGTGTTTAAGGTGACCACCAGGGGGAGCTGCTACTCATCGGTTTGAGATTAAACGTCGACGGCAGAAAAGTTTGCGGTTGAAAAGTTTACTTTCTTTCTCCCTGTTTGAGGAAAATCAGGAATTATTCCGTCCACATTCAGTGGATATGAGCAATCGCCCGCTCTGATTGACTCGTCTACAACTAGGATATCAGCTCATATACCATGAGTGGAGAAAAACAAAATGGCGGTGTACATCAAGTCAGATATATCATTTTGTTATCAAGTATTTAAAGGAAACAAATAGTGAAAAGAATACAGTCCCCCCCCATCTCGTTCCACACTCCAGCCCAGTTGGTGGCAGTAATGCGCCTTTATGTTGGTTTGCAAAATGGCAAAAAAACCAAAAGAAGAACAAGAAAATGGCACAGCGTGTTGCTGAACCAACCGAGGACGAAATAAAAGCCCTACTCGAAAACAAAACCAAAAAAATAAAAAAAAAAAGCAACAAAACATGGGATGAAAGTATTTGATGGTCAGAACGTTTTTTTTTTAATTGTTCAAGAATTATGATTATTATCGCATTTTTCACAAATTGCTCCTGTCATTTCGCCGGTTTGTTTACATTGTGAGCGGAAATGATTTTGTCGGACGTTTTGGATAAAGTTTTTATTGATCAAATTTGCAAAAAATTAAAATAAAAATGCTCCGTTTCTCAAAATCCAGTGAATAGCCGCGATCAGCTCACATACGCGTGGATATAGTGAAGGCGCATGACTGGATTACTGGATATAGTGAAGACGCATTACTGCCACCGACTGGGCTGGAGTGTGGAACAACAGATATTGGGGGGGGGGGAAACTATATTCTTTTCACTATTCACTCCGCGTGGAATAACTGTTAATCAATCAATCAATCAATCAATCTAGTCGAGTGCGTACATTTTAACTCAAACTGACCTCTTTTTCCTGTTTCAGAGACGAAAATTGGTCAAGAAAACGGCGTTAAACAATTTTCTGATTCTCATGACGATGATTTGTCACGCGTTCGATTTTACACTTCAGACTCAACCCTTTTTTAATTCTTTTTTTCTGTCTTTGAAGTGCCACTGTTGTTGAATTCAACCAGAATTTCAGCTGCATCCTGAATAAATTTCACAAACTGACGGTAGCTACGTACTTGTTTGCTGAATGTACGTAAATCGATTTGATTTCACAAAAACAAACTCAAAACATTCTCCATTTCCAGTGATGGCAAGCAAGGACGTCCTTTTTTAATCGGGAAAATCTAAATGCGAAGGAAAAGGGGTGGGGCTTCCCCAGGCGTCAGCTAATCTCGTAGTGTTCAAAACACCGAAGCAAGTGATCATTGGAGCGTACAAGCATACGCAGACATACTATAAAATGTGTCAAAGTTCTTGACGCAAGTTCTTTTTCTGATCTTCCGTCTGTGAAACGTCGCACAAATTTCAACCAAGTTAAATTGGCGCCAATGCGTCTGTCTTCTTCACCCTCCCAGACTGACACAATGTGTTCTTCACCAGGATGGAGCTTTCGCGGAATCAGACCGGACAGCACCCGAAGCTCGATTAGAATATTCATCACATTCTTATTGAATTGATATGAAAATGAGGTGCGAATTGCTGACGGACCTTCCCCAAAGAAACGTGACGTGTTATCTGCACTTGGCAGGACCAGCTCAGCAAGAAATGGCTTCAAGGTTTCCGGAGCGGAGGTCATCAGTTCAACATGTATAAGTCTTATTCTTTTTCCAAAGTTCCTCTTGATTGAAGCGAGAAAGATAATTACAGCATCACGTATAGAGCACATGGCTAAGTACGCCACAATTATCAGGACACTCCAACTTTTTCTTTCTCAGATCAATCTCAATCCACAGAGGAATTTTTTTTCTGCACTCAGAAACGAACCGAAAACTCTGTTTACCCCAAAGGCTGCTTGTTAAACTCCGCCCATCCAGGAAGTATGTTAGTTTCAAATCGAACAATAAAGATATGCAGACGAGACAGATGTAAGAACTTAACCAAACCTGTTGTTGTCGAGTTTTATCCGCTTTTCAATCCGAGAGGAAACCAGTGTCAGCGACGCAGGAGCTCACACAGCCGTCCCGTCAGAAACCAGAGACTCGAACACTTAGAACAATTTGATCTTCCAAACAAAACAATCAGAATCAAAATCCATTGAAATCTCAGGGAGGACGAGCGATTTTTGTGGCTACTGCCTCATAGAGGCGAAGCGAGGCAGTCACCACGATGTCATCGTGCTGTACGAATGTAAGAATGAGTCGAACAATAGCGCACTGTGGATACGTATAAGCATTACAATCACCAGAATGGTGAATCGTGATCTCGCGATACGAACAGTTGATCTCGTGTTATCAAAGGTACACAAGAACGAGTGGCGAAGCCACGATGTCATCGCGTTGTACGAATGTAAGAATGAGTGTAACAATAGCGAAACTTCGTAACCAATCAGCGCTTATCCTGACCGGGTTCGATTACCCGTTCTGCTTCTTGATAGACTTCGGAACCAATCAGAACCAGAAACGAAATAAGAAAAAACTCGTTATAACTTCGTCGTATCGGAAGATAATCGGCAGATAAAAAGATAAACGAAATTCACCTCGTGGTTTGCCGAGGCTACTGATTCGATCTCAAGTAAGTGGTGTTTATTTGAAGAAAAGTGACCTTTTGATTACCACAGCTTTTGTTTGGTCCTTCTGAAAGGTCAAATGAAAGGTCTTGTACTGTAAGGTTTTTTTAGCTATTTGGCAGATATATCGAGAAGCCGATATCAAACTTCTGCTTTATTTTTTTTTTATTTTAGAGTCTTTACACTACACTTGTGAAACAAAATATGCGCATTAGGACTAAATAACGCTTCGAAGGCAATTCATGAACAAGTGCTTTCTTTCTTACGATTTTGAGAATAGATCGAGTTCACAGCACTGGATTTTGAACAAAAGACAGTAAACAAAATTGGGAACCAAAATACTCCAAACCCTGATGCTGCTCACAGCTTGGTGACGCTTGCATGAGATGAGGTGAGTCTCATTAATCACATGTATATGTGCGATATTTACTGTATGGACATGGGATCAGAAAATTTTATTTCTAAGCCGTAGCCAACGGCTGGACGACGGACGCCACGTGATGGCAACAGTTCATCGCCAGACGGCCGGTGAGCTAAAAAGTAGTGCTGGAGGTTTTGTCGTATTCATGCACCTTCAACAAAACACCTCACTCTTTCTATAAAAGTGGTCCTGGTTCGAAAGAATTCAGAACACAGTTGAGTCCTCTTTACCAATCCCCTGCTTTCCTTTCCTCATTATCATGAAGAATTTCTCTCATTTATTCATTTTACAGTGACTGAAAGGTCACATGACCAGACATGCAAGAAGACAGAAGAAAGGTTGTCTGACTGATCCCTTGCTCGTCAATACGTCAGGAATAAAACAAACACTCCGTGTTGTGCCGTTTGGCGAAAATAATCAATGGTGTGATGAAGCGGAATCACTGTTACAACGTTCTTCTAACAGCGTGTCCTGAAGTGTTTGATTTCTTTTCTACCATGACAATTTGCGAATGCCTGGAAATTTCATTTGTAAAAGAACGTCATGTTTTTTTTTTTATCCGTTTATAGTACCGAGAAACCACAAAGCGTCAACCTTAAAGTTAGATCTTCACCTCTGACTGTTACAAAGCGCTGACGCTGGAGACTCCTTCCATCAGAGGACACTTATTTCCTCCTTGGACAACTAGCGCTACGTTCACACTGCAAGGCTTAATGCTCAATTCCGATTTTTTTGTGAAATCCGATTTTTTTGTGAGGTCGTTCACATTGACAAATATATGTGACTTGATGTGATCCTCAGTATGAACGAAAAGCGACCTAAAAGTGTTCCGCATGCGCATTGCAGGATACGACGACGACGTCACACGCAGTGAGCATGGCCAGTGTTTACGGAAGTAAAACCGCCCGGTTGCGGTGTGACCCATCCAATCTAGCTTGAATAGCTGCATCCCCCCAAATGGAAATCAGCTCCCTAACCTCTGCGTCCTTCCATTGAGAAGATTCAGAACCTTCACAGCCCGAAGCGTCCCTCGCATTGATGTCATGCGCAGGAGCGCAGATACGTTTTTTGAACTGGGGGGACAAAAAACTGGGGGGGACAAAGCTGCCAGCAAACCAACCCCGACCCCGATATGCCTGTCAAACTTGTTGTTAGTAACCATAGCAACCAAGCTCAAGCTCGCAACCTGCGCAGTCTGCGCAGCTCAACCAACCGAATATCAGTCTTTGTTTTATGTGAGTTGTTGCAACTATGTATACACTGCTGTGCACCTCAATAAACCGAATGGTAATTAGTCTTTTGATTTTTCCGTGAGGTTTGCCTTATGCAAAGAAAGACAGCATAGACGTTTTTCCTCCCTATAAGTGGGGGGGGACCGAGCGAGGTGAATTTAAATCTGGGTGGGACGAGTCCCACCCTCTATCTGCGCCCGTGATTATGCGCCATGTTGTTGTAACTTTTTTTGAGAGACCCGCCGCCTACTTCAGCGCAGAATAGTGACGTTTGTGGCTTGTTGATGACGTGTAAGTCGGATGAATGCGACCTGGCGGTTCAGACTCTGAAGTCGCATATGAAAAGAGCGGATAGGAATCGGAATTAGGACCACATATCCAAACGGCCTGGGTCGGATTTGAAAAAATCAGATCTGTGTCGTTCATATTGTCAATAAAAGATCGGATACAGGTCACATATGGGCGAAAAGATCGGATTTGAGTCACTTCAGCCTGCAGTGTGAACGTAGCCTAAGTTGTTAAAATCAATCAATTCCTTCTGACCAATCAGAACAGAGAATTCAAGAATAATGCTGAAACTGGCCTCATTCAGTCCAAGATGTTTTGGATGCTCACATCATCTCCGTACATCCATCAGGTTCTCCAGAGTTAAAATGATATGTAACGTGAAATCAGAAGGATCATAAAATTTGATGAATATTGTGCTGCTAATTTTTCCTGTTTTGTGTAACGTGATTAGTGGTTTTGCTCCACTTGGCAATTAGCAAACCCACCAGATGTTACACCAGCAAGACTGAGCATTTATTACAAGTCAGATCAAGCAGCGCCATGACAATAGTGTATCTAATAATCATCCGCAAAGCCGGCCATCATTGTGCTCACGGTACTTGCAAGTATTTACTCTGCGTTATTACAAATCTGTTTGCAATCTGGTCGTTGTGTGAAAGATAATGAAGAAAATTATGCAAACTCCTCTTCATATAATAATAATTATTGTTATTATTGAAGAATTACTGATTACCATTGCTCCAATTTTACACTGCAAACACTCATTGTCCTGAGCAAACTATTTAATATGTATTAACCAAGTCGAAAATCTAAAAAAAAAACATCCTCGTGAAACATTTCGCACCATCTGGCCTGGACAAAGTGTAACTCTCCCAATCGCCATTTCCAAACTCGTTATGCTCCTCATTCTCAGTGGATAAATACTGTATGCTCATGAAGTATTGAGCAAATCAGACAAAATGAGCACGGGCTTCGAGACATATTGCCGTGCCATGAATGTTGGCGCATTGTTCTGCCGTCCGCTGGCACCGTGTCCCGGCTGCGGACATTCACACACTGTTTGTTGTCAAACCCCCAGTGGCATTTTGAAAAGAGCATCTTTGGGGCTCAGCTGGATAATATTGCTGTTTGGAGAACGTCGAGGAAACACGCTCCGGTCATCACGAAAAGGATGAAATACCACGAACAAGAAAGAACACTGGAGTAAAGCATTGATTCCTCATTGTATTCAAACAAAAAAAAAGAGCAATTTTATTCATAAAAAAAACCCTTCGTGTTACAGCTTGACCTTTGACTGACACTGGAGTCTCCTTCCATCAATGTTCAGTACGCGTTTGCTTACAGAAAACTACACCATCTTAAAACTTTGTCATGAACCCAGACATTTAACTCAGATGGAGAAAATCACCCGTAGTTTACTTCATCAACCGGCGCAGAAATAAACACGAACGTTAATTCAACCCGAGGTCGATTCATCGGCCGGAAAGAAACCCGTAACCTCTGAGTGCATCATCATCATCATCAGTTTTTTTGTTACATTCTCACAGAACCTGAAATCCTCCAGAAGCTAAACAGTGATTGGTTTACTCTGAAACAGGCACCAGGAACAACCTTTTGATTCACAGTGATACGAGTGCGAACATTGACTTTGTGCATGTCGGTGCCTCCGAGATTAAGCCAGTCTCTTCTGTACGCAACCTCGGGGTGTGGTTTGACTCGCACATCTCCGTGGATGTGCACATTGGTAAAGTCTGCAGTAAAGCCTTTTTCGGGCTTTATAAGATAAGGCAGATAAGTCAGTTTCTTTCACAAGACGCCACCAAGACCCTTGTTTATGCTTTCGTGATGTCTCACCTCGACTACTGCAATTCTCTGCTCTACGGTGTCTCTCAATACCAACTGAACCGCTTACAGCATGTCTTAAATGCTGCCGCGCGGGTGACTTGTCTTCTCCCACGGTATGCCCACATAACCCCGGCGCTCTTCCAACTCCACTGGCTCCCTGTGGTTTCACGGATCAAGTTCAAGATCGCACTGATTGTTTTCAAAGCTCTTCAAGGCTCCGCTCCATCCTACATATGTGGAATATTGGAAAGGAAGCGAGCTAACCGCTATGAACTGCGGAGTGATGGACAACATCTTCTCACTGTTCCTCGAACCAAGTGTAAAATATTTGGTGATAGATCTTTTGCGGTTGCTGGCCCAAAAGTGTGGAATAGCCTTCCCCTTGATATAACGAATTCAGGCGACGTGAACATTTTCAAATCTAAATTAAAGACTTTTTTTTATTTAAAGAACATTATTTATTATAAACATGTAAATCGGATTTTAGTTTTTTTTTAAATACTTTTATATCTTGTAAAGCACATAAGAATATTTTTATAAATTATGCGCTCTATAAATGTAATAAATTCAAATTCAGAACATCATGCCAGGTCTACAAAGGAGTCAGACATTTCAACCTGGAGGTAAAAACAATAAACATGCCCAGGACGAGCATTTTAAACTTCTTGGAAGTATAATGGCAAGACAAAGAGGTTTTTAAAGGATGCTTGGTGGATGTCCAAAGTTCAATTTGGAACCATTTCACACTGAGCTTCTGGAACAGCTCCGAAAAGAAACCTTTTAAAACATCAACATGAAAGTAGAATTTCCTCACGTAATCAATTGCATCTATCTTTTTTGCTCCAGATGTCATTCATCATAAAGCTGATCATGAAACTTTTTTGCTCTAAAAACTTGTCATACTGACTAAGAAAACCACCCGTAGTTTACTTCATCAACCGATGCAGAAATGAACACGAACATTCTTCAGTGAGCTTGAGGGAATGAGGATATGTCCAATCCTGCTGGGGTTTTTTTCGTTAAACTTTCACCATGGCGCCGAAGAGATTTGTAGCTGTGAGTTTCGTGTCCACTATTGGAGGTTTCTGGAAACGTGTCATACCTGTAGTCGTGCTCACACTCTGGGTTTATTCAGGCATTTCTCGTGCTGCTCGCCCTTTGGGAATTGCTCTGCAATGTGAATTATCTGAATCCTAAGCAGCTAATTCTGAATTTGAACATGACCCCGACTTAAACTTGAACGCAGTCAAAAATCACAGCGCCAAAGTGTCTCGAGCAAACACATCGCTGCCGTAGAAGTCCTTAATTTGAAGTCACGTACGGTATGTACACTCCATTTATTCGTATTTTTTGAACCAGTTGTTTTTGAATGAGCGTTTAACACCTAGATTTTATTATCACACAAAACCCCAATGCATCAGCTCATTAGAAAGACGCTCACAGAGTGAAAACAGTAATCCGTGGGGATATGGGACTGTTCAGGGTGTGAGCTTGGCACTCACTGAGTGACTTCTGGGTTCGGATAAAGCCAGATTTATTTTAATTCTGTTTCTTGTCAATGTGTTGAAGAAGAAGTTGTTTTATGGAGGACATTTTGCTTTGAAGAGCTGCTTCGTATCGCAAAACACATTTCGTGAACTCAAGTGACATCCATAACTATATTTAACAATCTGACTTGCACAGTGCCTCTTCACGAGTAGCAACGTTACCAGATCACAGATATAAACATTAGCTAAAAAAGACCATGTCTCATTCAGGACCTGATGATCTAACTGTATTCATTTGTGTAAAATTAGATTCAAACTTCATCACATCTGCAAAAAAAACAAAAACAGTTATTCAATAACAAGGTACGCAGAAGATTGCGTCCACCAAAACATGTCCGGTTTTGTATCTTCGGCTTCATTAATAAATAAAAAAATGGACAATTTAGGGGTGGAATCGATGCATATGTTTAATTTCACGCCTTTGAGACTGATTCAACCTGAAAGTCACTGATGACGAGACGACGTGAGCAAATCGATGTCTGGCGAGCATGTGTTAAATTTGCGAAAGTCAAAATTAGAGCATTCAAGAGGTTTGAATAACTGAAAAGTTTGATCAAATTTACACCTCAGCATCTCAAAAAATTTCTTAAAATATTTAAAATGATCCAACATTTCCATTTGTCGATCCATTTCATGTTGCATAACGTTCTTGAAACAAGTTTGCTCCTGATCTCGGTCAGTCCCTCACCAGCCTCTCTCTGTTCTATCTCTGGAAGACAAAAACAAAAAAAATCTCATTGTTCGTGACAAACCACTGACACTGGAGACTCATTCCGTAAGTGTGAAATAAACAACTCCTTGCAAAAAAAAAACCTTCATTATATCAACAATTTTCACTCCACGTTTCTCAATCCATTTCGTTGGCGCATCTGACATACAAGTCCTTGTTACTATAGAAACGATTAAAAAAAATCAGAATGAGTGAGCAAAAAAAAAAAAAAAACAGAGCTTGTTATTTTGAGCTCTTTGAGTAAATCAGGACCAGAAAGTGGACTTGCGTTGCTGTTCCGTCAATTCCCTAGCTATCGCAAATTCGCGTCTAATTTTCTGGCTGCGACAGAATAATAATTGTAGCTTGAATGTAAAACATGTACGTAGGCAACGCTATCATCATCATTGACTTCGCACAGACTACATGTGTAACACAACACGACAATCTGTATCTGTATCCAAATCTAAACTTAAAGTGGGCATGGCTTCAGCAACAATGCTCCGAATTCCAGTTTCGACAGTTCCTCGACCTCAGCTACATCACTCCAGATCAGAACCGCCTTCAACAACAGGAGTTATCGCGCTCCTGCTCATACATATATGTTATTTACCAGCTGGGAGGTACGTATTGTGAAATACCGTGACCGAGGTCAGCATTCAAGGCCGAGGTCACGGTATTTCACCATACGGACCGACCTTAAGCTGGTAAATAATATATATATATTTTTTTCCTTACCAAATTCTAACAGAAAACGAGAGCGCCCGAAAGGGAAAACCGAGCCAAGCCGCCATTTTGAATCCTCATTCACGGCTGTAATGCAAATGGCTTCCTCCTCGGTATACAAGTGCACTTCCATGGCAGGAAAAAAAAAACTACATTTTGCCGCCTATGTCGTCCCCTATTTATACAAATAGGAGTCATTCAGGATTCAGCCATGTTTTTGCTCGGCGTTAGCAAATTGCAGGTTTTTAGTTTTCTCCTGAAATGTTTTCTTTTATTTCTTCTTCCTCAGGGTGGTAAAACTCGCTTTCGCTGTGAACACTGTCGTTATCGCTATCCATGCTGTAAAATTAATGCTATTCTCCTGAGAAATGCTGGCAAAAATTTATAAGATTTTTGATAATCTTATAAATAAATCTTATTTAAAAAAAAGATAAATGTTGACAAAAAATGCTACAATGTTTGTTGTTGTTGTGAATGCGCGAGTCACCAGAGGTCTGTAACCGGGGTCCGTACCGTAGGATACAGACCCGCTCGCCAACCAATCAGAGCGCAGGATTTGATGGAAACTGCACCGCAAAAAAAAAAAAAAAACGTTCTTATTTTTTTTTGGGCGTCCTCATGATATTTCCCGAAATAAAACAAACTCGAAGCCGAATTTCAACCACCACGATCCTGAATCGGCGGTTCTTATTCACGTGTCGTGTTTACGTTGAAAAAACATTTCTTCTTGCGCACCCGCTGTATTTGTGTCCATTTAGAACACATTATCTGTTCATTCTGTTCGATCAAATCCGGCTGCTCAAAATAATGAGTCCGTTTGAAGAGCGTGTTCACGTTTGGTCCGTTTCGGAAAGTCGTATGACTTTCCACACGATTGTCACTCGGGACTCATTAGCAGGAAAACAAGTAAATAAATGAATAGATAGACAAACTAATTAAAGGAGGTCTTGTTCTGCAAGCTAATTAAATGTGCGATTCTAATGACGCCCTCGCTTTCCACAAATATGCACGTTACAGGATCATTTACGATTTGTTGCAGGTTCAGACAAAAGAACCCGCTGAGCTGACGTCTCCGAATGGTGTCTCGAGACAGACCTGACTTTACCTTGGAACACACAGCCTTTTTATTACTCGAGGCAGGAAGTTCTCTAATGTATTAATGCATTTCTACAATGCAGAGCTTTTGCACGTCCTTTTCTTCTCTTTCGCTCTAATAGCACGGCACTTTGATGTTTAAAAAGCTTCGAAAAGTCCTCGAGGCTTTAAAACTGTCGCGTTTCTTTGGCCGAAGCATTACAGAAAAAAAAGTCAAGGAAATAAAAGTGTCGTGTTTTAACTGGTGAGTTCGTTTTCTTTTTGCTTCAACTCGAAGGGAATGTATTTAAATATATATTCAAAATTTTCTCTCGATTGTCATCGGACTTTAGAAACATGATATTCACATCCAGTAACTGCTTATTATTATTATTATTTGTATGCGTATCAGGAGCAGGAATATATATATATTTTTTTCATCACTTCATTTAATTCCTGCTGTGTCATTTTCTTTCGTCTAATAATGATGAAATCAGGAATACCCCACTCAGTGTCATGCTGTTATCGGAAAATCGTCAGGGACAGAATGGTTGCGTGACGAAGCGGTGTCGCTGCTCCCACCCTGAAGTAGATTTACACCACAGCAATTTGTCAACAATTCCAAATCTGATTTATGATCGTAGTTTGTATCCGTGTATCGTTACAGTTCATGTTTTCGAGTTCTCACTTATGTTACAGCAGCGAAAAACAGCGATAAACTCTTGTTCAGTCACCGGCCTCGGTGAAAACCGCTCGTCATTTCTCGTTGACTGAAAAACGAAACCGGAAATCGTAACTCCTCTCTGCTCCGTCCGGAAGTTTCTTGGAAAACTTCCAGCTTTTGTGCCGACACTGGAGACTCCTTAGAGCAACGTGAAATATTGCGAAATTCTTACGAAGATTTTCTCATTTGATTATATGGACACGTTAATGGGCGGAGTCATGCTAACTGGAATCATAGCCGATATCGCTCATTTGCTCGTCATCCTCGGTAACACTTTGCTCTGGAGAACTGAGGCCAACCGGATGCGAAAGAGTGATGACGACAGGCATCGATCTTCATCATGATTGTCACAGTGTTTCTCTGCGACTATGTTTGTGTTTAATCACGACAATCAGAGCACGCTGGAAACACGGAGTGCGCACCAACTCCACTCGCTTGCTCGGTCGCAAATCATCACATGCTCAAAGAAACAAAGAAATGAAGAAATAACTGGAGCGTCGTCACTCGGTCCAGACTCATTCAAACAAACACTCGGGTGTTACTCGTTGCGTTCTTATGATTAAAATTCTAACATCGTGAAAAGCCGTGACAGATCAACGAGGTCTGAGGTGTTTGGTGTGAAACGGAGATCGTGCCAAAAAAGATCATCACCATCACCATCATGCAGCAGTCGAGCTGCTCTTCGGGTCAAAGTTCAGCATCATCGCCAGATGTGAATCTAATCTTGAAGTTGGACGGTGCTTCACTTTTTTTTCCCTGTGTGTGTTTTCAGGAGTCATCCCAGATCTCAAAGAAACTCAAATAAAAGGCACAACTTCAGAGTGTGCAAACAAACAAACAAACAATCATGCAAATATCGTGCAAACTTTATGATAAAACCTGCAGTAAAATCTGCAAATGTATTCTGTACATCACCATCATCATCTTGTGCATTTTCCCCCCCTCTCTCTCTCTCTCTCTTTCAAACCCACAGCAATGAAGAAATGAAGCATGCACGTGCATGCCTTTGTCCTTAAAAAAAAACTCCTAACCTTGAACACTCAGCATGAAAGGCTGAAAGAAGCTCAACTCAAAACTGGTTTCCTCTTTGCCTACTTTATGAGATTTTCCCAAAGGCTTCTGCATTCATCATCCTCAACCTCATCCTCCTCATGATGCCAGTGCAGATGCACTCAAACACACACACACACACACACACACAATAAACGCACAACTTCACATTCGGAAAGTGCTCCAAATGCATCATCCCCAAGTCTTTAGAAAGATCACAGGTCCAGAACGCACAATGTCCTGGCTGAGCCTGAGCATGGTGTTGAAGGAGAAGAAGTTCAAATCAATCTATGCAACTTTATCATAATAATAATAATAATAATAATACCATTTAAAAACCACACACACACACACACAAGTGCATCATTTTGTGCCTTTTTTTTTTCTGATCAAACACACAGCAGTACAGAAGCATGCGCGCGCCTCCGGGACCCATGCCATGCGAGCCAAGTGCACAAACCGGATCTCGCGCCTCCGCGAACCGCAAACACACCGAGCACTGACCTCCGCCGGGGAACGAAAGGAAGCGCGCGGAGCGGGTTTTCTTTTTTTTTTTTTTCCTGTCTTTCTTTTTTTCTTCCTCTTTTTATATATTTAACGGCGTCGCGCAGGAATGCGTCCCCGCCGGGCGCGCGCTCGCGTGCACATCCCCTTCTCCTCTTCTTCCTCTGTTATGCGCGAGCGCGCTCGGTTTCTCTCTCCTGCGCGTGCCTTACCTGAAGGGCATCTCCTCCCGCCACTGCCAGCAGCTGCCACGGTTTCATGGCGGTCGATGAGGAGGAGGAGGAGGAGGGTAGGGGAGTTACCGGGAAGTGGGAAGCGCGCTGGTGGTGTTGGGAGGAAGAACGGGAACGGGTGAATTTACCAAAAAAAAAAAAAAAGGGAGCGCGAGGAGCAGAAAGCGGCTCCTGGTGTGTTTCCCGGAGGCGGAGGATTTGCGCGCGCGGACAGATGGAGAGTGAAAGATAGAACGAGAGAGAGAGAGAGAGAGAGGGGCGCGAGCGCCGGTGTGTAGCCACGTGCCGCCGATGCAAATGAGCGCGTGTGTCACTCTCGAGTGCGCGCGCGATTCCGCCTCAGACCACGCCCCCTGACACCCCAACACTCTTGGAGTTTCGCGCGCGTGACTTCGTTCTCAAACTCATCACGTGATCAACTTTCGGGACAGTTCTGAGAAAGGTGTCGCCGCGTGCAGCTCATGACCTTGTCACGTGCCTGCTCCACAGAGCCGCCATTTTCTCTTTAATTGGCCGGCGAGGGCCTTTCTGTGCGGAGTTTGCATGTTCTCCCCGTGTCCACGTGGGTTTCCTCCGGGTGCTCCGGTTTCCCCCACAGTCCAAAGACATGCAGGTTAGGTTAACTGGTGACTCTAAATTGAGTGTAGGTGTGAATGTGAGTGTGAATGGTTGTCTGTGTCTATGTGTCAGCCCTGTGATGACCTGGCGACTTGTCCAGGGTGAACCCCGCCTTTCGCCCGTAGTCAGCTGGGATAGGCTGAGATGAGAGATTTTCATCTCAAGGCGGGGTACACCCTGGACAAGTCGCCAGGTCATCACAGGGCTGACACATAGACACAGACAACCATTCACACTCACATTCACACCTACGCTCAATTTAGAGTCACCAGTTAACCTAACCTGCATGTCTTTGGACTGTGGGGGAAACCGGAGCACCCGGAGGAAACCCACGCGGACACGGGGAGAACATGCAAACTCCGCACAGAAAGGCCTTCGCCGGCCACGGGGCTCGAACCCGGACCTTCTTGCTGTGAGGCGACAGCGCTAACCACTACACCACCGTGCCGCCCGAGATATGGAACTGTTGTTTCAGATTATTTCTTGTTTTGAGACAACCGGCAAATGATTTCGCACTGTTTTTAATTGTTTGTGTTTCACTTGTCACGCATGAAGAGATGTATACTGTATATATATGTTATTTCCCAGCTGGGAGGTCCGTATCGTGAAATACCATGACCGAGGTCTTGAAAGTACTTTCTTCTTGAAAGAAGACCGTGACCAAGGTCTTGAAAGTTTTTTCTTTACCAAATTCTAACAGAAAACGAGAGCGCCCGAAAGGGAAAACCGAGCCGAGCTGCCATTTTGAATCCTCATTCACGGCTGTAATGCAAATGGCTTCCTCCTCGGTATACAAGTGCACTTCCATGGCAGGAAAAAAACTACATTTTGCCGCCTATGTAGTCCCCTATTTATACAAAATTGAGTCATTCAGGATTCAGCCATGTTTTTGCTCGGTGTTAGCAACAGTTAGAGGTTTTTAGCTTTCTCCTGAAATGTTTTCTTTCTTCTTCCTCAGGGTAGTAAATCTCGCTTGCGCTGTGAACACTGTTGTTATCGCTACCCATGCTGTAAAATTAATGCTGTTCTCCTGACAAATGCTAGCAAAAATTTATCAGATTTTTGATAATCTTTTAAATAAATCTTATTTAAAAAAAGATAAATGTTGACAAAAAATGCTATTATATTTGTTGTTGTTGTGAACGAGCAAGTCGCCAGAGGTCCGTAACTGGGGTCCATAACTGTGGTCCGTACCGTAGGATATGGACCCATTCGCCAGCCAGTCAGAGCGCAGGATTTGATGGAAACCGGACCGCAAAAAAAAAATATATATATATATATATATATATATATATATATATATATATATATATATATATGTTATTTACCAGCTGGATGGTCTGTATCGTGAAATGCCGTGACCGAGGTTTTGAAAGTACTGAGCGAGGCCCTCTGGGCCGAGGTCAGTATTCAAGGCCGAGGTCACGGTATTTCACCATACGGACCGACCTCAAGCTGGTAAATAATATATTTATTTTTTTCTTTACCAAATTCTAACAGAAAACGAGAGCGCCCGAAAGGGAAACCCGAGCCGAGGTGAGAATCCTCATTGACGGCTGTAATGCAAAGACTGTTGTTATCGCTATCCATGATGTAAAATTAATGCTATTCTCCTGAGAAATGCGAAAATAAATGTTGACAAAAATTGCTACCATGTTTGTTGTTGTTGTGAACGAGCGAGTTGCCAGAGGTCCGTATCCGGGGTCCGCCAGCCAATCAAAGCTCAGGATGGAAACTGGACCGCGAAAAAAATAAAGATATTAATTCTATCCACATTCACTGGATCTGAGCAACTGTGCACTCTGATTGGCTACTCTACGACCAGGCTATCAGCTCATATAGATGACTTGCAACCATGTAATCAAAATGCGCAACATCGTAAGCGTCCGCCATGATGGTGGATAAACAAAGCAACGAGGACTGCAGCCGCTGAAAGCGTGTCTATAAACAATGCTGAATTTTCTCAGTATTACCACGATTTGAACGCTCGAACGAAGATTCAATCCAAAGAGAAGATAAATATGTGTGGTTTTGATCCATATTATTTTAAAAAGTCGGATTTTTCCAAGGGGCGGCACGGTGGTGTAGTGGTTAGCACTGTCACCTCACAGCAAGAAGGTCCTGGGTTCGAGCCCAGCAGCCGATGAAGGCCTTCCTGTGTGGAGTTTGTACCGTATGTTCTCCCTGTGTCCGTGTGGGTTTGCTCCGGTTTCCCCCAAAGGCATGCAGGTTAGGCTAATAGGTGGCTCTAAATTGATCATAGGTCTGAATGTGAGTGTGAATAGTTGTCGATCTGGTGACTTGTCCAGGGTGAACCCCGCCTCTCACCCATAGTCAGCTGGGATAGGCTCCAGCTCGCCTGTGACCCTGTAAGACAGGATAAGCGGCTACAGATAATGGATGAATTTTTTCCGAGGATAAGACGCTTCTACTGACCATCGGGTACCCAGGTCAGTTTGGAAATCTTAAATTTATGGAAGCTTCAAAATAATATTACTTTGTTTCGGTCAAAATTTGCTCACCTGGTATTAATTTCTCAACTTCAACCGTGGTGTCTTGGAACTTCACAAGTGAGCTACCACATGCAGCTTCTGCAAATTCAGCTGTCTTCCTCCTCCTTTGAGCTCTTTGGTGTTGTTCAGCTGCCGAAGAATCAAGTCCGACCTTGGACGAAACGTAGCCCGTTTTCTGAGTGGGCGTCCAGTCTGGATTGTTTCTATCGTATAATTTTGCTGGCGCTCCAAGAAGCGAAATGGTAATACACGTGTTAAAATTATAACAACGACCGAGTGAACCACGACAAGAGAACGCTCATTTTATAGCAAAATTCTAGCAACACAAAATTCTTCCATGATATTATCAAGAAAGCTTTCGAATCTCACCTGAGATAACCGATCACTGCAAACACGAGCTGTTTTGGTTTTAGTCTCTGTTAGATCAGCCCTGCTGATGTTGTTCAGCCGCACTCATCTCCTCTCTGTACTGAGCCTCAGAGTTTCCTCGCCCTCTTTCCAAATCACGGACGCAATTCTAAAAAATTGGAACGTGTCACGGTCACGAGTCCTGTTGTGACCACGACCATATACAGCACAAAGATATGGCAGAGAGAAAAGTACACAAAGCAGTGGGTAAACAAAGAGAGTTGCGCACGCGTGACTATGTTTTGTACGGAATGTCGCTTGACCCCTCATTTGTGTTTATAGCCACCAACATGGCCGACATCCGGGTTTCTATTTTGCTTTGACGTCACTTGCAAGTCAAGGAAACCCTGAGGAAAGAAAAATAAAATGGCAGAACGTGTTGCTGAACCAACCGAGGACGAAATAAAAACTTGACTCGAAAACAAAATTTCAAAAATAAAAAAAGCAACAAAATGAAAGTATTTGATGGTAAGAACTTTTTTTCCAAGAATTATTATTATTATTATTATTATTATTGCCGCTGCATTTTTCACAAATTGCTCCTGTCATTTCGCTGGTTTGTTTCTTCATCTTTAAGCATTAAAATTTGTTGAATTTTTTTTTAGACGAGTTCAAAAGCTCAAAGAAGTTTGAAAATTACAGAACTGAAATGTCCAGGGAAGAATTAAATAAATGTCGAAAGCTATTCTATACCTCGGCACGACAGTAAAACGGCACTTTCTACAAAAAAAAAAACACTAAAGTCAATTCACGCAGCCATCGATAGGTTTTTAAGACATCCGTCTAAGCGGAAGTTATTTTGTCGGACATTTTGTATGAAGTTTTTCTTGATCGAATTTGCAAAAAATAAAAATAAAAATGCTCTGTTTCTCAAAATCCAGTGAATGTGGAGAGAATAAAACAGTTATTCCACTCAATCTCGTCGTACATGGATTATAGCTGTGATCAGCTCATGTACGACTCGATTTCTTGGAATAACTTCAATATATCGCTACAACGACACAAATGACAGTATCAGTCGCGACACGTCCACAAGAGAGAAACTACAAGTGACACAAGATGCGTAAACAGGCTTTTAACGCACATATATGTGAAAAGTCGTCGTTCCTGCCATCTCCATCTTCATTTTTATCTCAGTTTTTGCATCACAGGCGACTCCGATTTGACCCCTCATGCTAATTTAAAGCTCTGCTGCACCATTTCAACTGCAATCTTGAAAGGTTTTAGTCCTCAACAGCCACGACACCTGACAACAGCATGTCAAGACCGTATCATTTTGAGTTTCCATTCCTCAGTAGCATCACATCAGCGCAGTGCAGATCAGCGCCACCGCTGCACAATCCTGGTGACAGTCGACATAAATTGGGTTAGCAGCGGCCCAGGCGGTAAAGGACTTGTCATCAGTGACCTCTGTGTAACTACATCCCCGCTGCTCCTGAAGTGCCGCGAGACACTGTGTTTTAATATCATTCCATCCTGTCCTGACATTCCAATTTCTTAACGCCAGCCCATGTTTATTAGGACTTTTTTATCATGCAGGCTGAAATAAAGGGCTTGTCCTCGCCGCCGCTGCTGTCGTGCCTCGTTACTTAATTCCTGTGTGTCATTAGAAATTTCGAAGAGTCCACACATGATTGGCATCAAATGCGTCACCGGCTGCGTGGCAGTGAGACGGGAGGAGAGGGTATGAAGTCTGATTTCCAAATGGATTCCGTGGATCATAAACATTAATGTAACCAGTCATCACTGGGATAATTTAGTCAAGTGATATCAGAAGTGACTGAAAGAACTCATTGAGATTAAAAATGAAAAACTATCTTTTTTGTGACAAAAAATAAAGAATCCTTTTCCTCCAGAAAGAGCCTTCAGTGTAATGGCAAGACTTATTGGCGAAGGTTATTTGTTTGTTTGTTTGTTTGTTTGTTTGTTTGTCTCAAAAATTATTTATATTTAAGTTCTATCACCCAAAAGGTTATTTCAAAAAAACAACAAAGTTTTCTACCTTATTTATATGTTTGTTTGTTGGTTGGTTTCTTTGATTGTTTCTTTGTTTTTCTGAGTTTTTGTCTGGATATTATTCATTCATGCAAATTTGTTGATTTGTTTTTTGTTTTGGACCATCATGAAAAAAATTCATTCGAAAACCAAAAACAGTGTTTTTTGGCATTGCATGAAAGAACATTTTCTGGAGTGTTTAGAACTTTTGTTTGCTTGTTTGTTTGTTTGTTTGTATTAAAATATATTTCTATTTAAGTTCCATCACACAAAAAAACAACAAAAAAGTCTTCTACCTTATTTATATATAGTCACCAAACCAGCTACAAAACAGATACGTGTGTGGCCAGAGGGGTCCTCAGAGGCACTCCAGGACTGTTTTTCCACCACTGACTGGAGCATGTTCAGACAGCCGGCCACCTACAGCAACATCACAGATCTCCAGGAGTACACGGAGACCGTCACTGCCTACATGAGGAAGTGCATGGACGACGTTACGGTCACCAGAACCATCTCCATTCGGGCCAATCAGAAGCCATGGCTGACAGGGGAAGTCCATAGGCTCCTGTGGGCTCGGAACGCTGCCTTCAGAGCTGGGGACGAGGTGGGCCTGAGGACAGCTAGGGCCAATCTGTCACGAGGCATCAGGGTGGCTAAGAGGCAGTATTCCAGGCACATTGCTGACCATTTCAATGACAGCAGAGACACCAGGAACCTGTGGCGGGGGATTCAGACCATCACAGACTACAAGCCCTCGCCGCAAATCTGTGACAACTCCACGTCTCTGCTGAATCAGTTGAACGACTTCTTCGCTCGCTTTGAGGCAGACAACAGCACCACGGCACAGAAGACCCCACCACCTCCCGGCGACCAGGTGTTGACGCTGTCCCCAGACAGCGTGAGGAGAGCTCTCAGGACGACAAATGCACGAAAAGCCCCGGGTCCTGATAACATTCCTGGTCATGTCCTGAGAGACTGTGCCGAGGAGCTCACAGATGTCTTTACAGACATCTTCAACATCTCGTTGAGCCAGGCTGTTGTCCCCACATGCCTCAAAACCACCACCATCATCCCGGTCCCGAAGAAGCCGTCTCCCTCCTGCTTCAATGACTACCGCCCTGTCGCACTCACTCCCATCCTCATGAAGTGCTTTGAGTGGCTAGTCATGCGGCATATCAAGTCTGCCCCCCCCCCCACCCTGGACCCTTTCCAGTTTGCATATCAGTCCAACCGTTCGACCGATGACGCCATCTCCACTGCCCTCCACTCAGCCCTCACCCACCTGGAGACAAAAGACTCGTACGTCAGAATGCTGTTCATAGACTTTAGCTCAGCATTCAACACAATCATTCCTCAGCAGCTCATTCATAAACTGGACCAGCTGGGACTCAACACCTCCCTGTGCAACTGGCTGCTGGACTTCCTGACGGGGAGACCACAGTCTGTACGGGTCGTCAGCAACTCCTCCAGCACCATCACACTGAACACGGGGGCCCCCCAAGGATGTGTGCTGAGCCCCCTCCTCTTCACTCTGCTGACCCACGACTGCACACCAACATCCAGCTCCAACCTCTTCATTAAGTTTGCGGACGACACAACTGTGGTGGGTCTCATCAACAATGGCGATGAGACAATCTACAGGAGTGAGGTGAGCCACTTGGCCATGTGGTGCAAGGACAACAATCTCTGTCTGAACGTGGAGAAGACGAAGGAGATTGTTGTGGACTTCAGGAGAGCGCACACCCAGCATGCTCCACTATCTATCGATGGTGCTGCAGTGGAGAGGGTGAGCAGCACCAAGTTTCTGGGTGTACACATCTCTGAAGACCTGTCCTGGAGCAACAACACCGCATCACTGGCCAAAAAAGCCCAACAGCGTCTGTACTTCCTCCGCAAACTGAGGAGAGCAAGAGCCCCGGCCCCCATCATGCACACATTCTACAGAGGCACCATCGAGAACATCCTGACCAGCTGCATCACCGTGTGGTACGGCGCCTGCACCGTGTCCTGCTGCAAGACTCTGCAGCGCATCGTGAGAGCAGCTGAGAGGATCATTGGTGTCTCTGTCCCTTCTCTAATGGATATTTATAACTCCCGCCTCACCCGCAAAGCCATCATCAGGATTGCAGGTGACCCCACCCACCCATCTCACAGCCTCTTCAGCCTGCTGCCTTCGGGGACCTTAACAGCTGCTAATTTGTTTATACTGCTTATTTCATGTTTACCTGCTATACCTCAAGTGCCCTTGACTGTTTGTTTATTTGCACCATTTTACGTGTGTGTGTGTGTATGTATATATGAGTGTTTAGTCTATGTCAAGTTGTTATCTAGAGTGTTTTATACTGTTTATATTGTCTGTCTGAGTATTTAGTCTATGTCTAGTTCTTATCTAGTGTTTATACTGTTTATTTACACTACCGTTCAAAAGTTTGGGGTCACCCAGACAATTTTGTGTTTTCCATGAAAAGTCACACTTTTATTTACCACCATAAGCTGTAAAATGAATAGAAAATATAGTCAAGACATTTTTCTGGCCATTTTGAGCATTTAATCGACCCCACAAATGTGATGCTCCAGAAACTCAATCTGCTCAAAGGAAGGTCAGTTTTATAGCTTCTCTAAAGAGCTCAACTGTTTTCAGCTGTGCTAACATGATTGTACAAGGGTTTTCTAATCATCCATTAGCCTTCTGAGGCAATGAGCAAACACATTGTACCATTAGAACACTGGAGTGAGAGTTGCTGGAAATGGGCCTCTATACACCTATGGAGATACTGCACCAAAAACCACACATTTGCAGCTAGAATAGTCATTTACCACATTAGCAATGTATAGAGTGGATTTCTGATTAGTTTAAAGTGATCTTCATTGAAAAGAACAGTGCTTTTCTTTCAAAAATAAGGACATTTCAAAGTGACCCCAAACTTTTGAACGGTAGTGTATACTGTTTATATTGTCTGAGTGTTTAGTCTGTCTAGTTCCTATCTAGAGTGTTGATACTGTTTATATTGTTTGTTTTTTCAATTATTCTATTTTTATTTATTGCATTGCCTGTTTGCACCGTGGGTCAGAGAGGACTGAAATTTCATCTGTGCTGTATGTCGAGCATGTATAGCATATTTGACAATAAAGTTGACTTGACTTGACTTGACTTATATGTTTGTTGGTTGGTCAGTTTGTTTGTTTGTTTGTTTGTTTGTTTGTTTGTTTGTTTGTTTCGGATCATCATTCAAAAAATTCATTCAAAAGCCAAAAACAATGGTGTTTCTCTGACATTGCATGAAACAACATTTTCTGGAGTATTTCGAAAAGTTTGTTTGTTTGTTTGTTTGTTTGTTCAAGATTAAATGTGTTTAAGATTGTGTTTTAAATAATCTTTTCGAAAACCATTGTTTTAAATAATCTTTTCAAAAACCTTTAAACATTGGGGTTTTTTTTTTTTTTGCTTGTTTGTTTTGATTCATTTGTCTGGGGTTTTTGTCTGAATATTACTGTGCTCATTTGTTAAATCCATGTCATTTTGTTTGTTTGTTTGTTTGTTTCAGATATTTCATCCAAAAGTTCTTTCAGAAACAAAAATTCAAGAGTTCTTCTTTGGCTTTGCTCCAAAGAATCTTTTCTAGAACATTTATACATTGTTTGTTTGTTTGTTTGTTTGCTTGAAAAGCCACAAATCAAACTTTTATTTGTGAACCAGAAAATGAGTTCTTCTCTGGCATTGCTTGAAAGAACATTTTTTGGAACCTTGAGACCTTGCTTTGTTTGTTTGTTTGTTTGTTTGTTTGTTTGTTCAGTTTCAAATCCAGCAATCAGAAGGTTCTTTCAGAAACAGGAAGCAGTGGTCGTTCTCTGGCTTTGCTCTCAAGAACCTTTTCCAGCATGTTTGTGTTTGTTGGCTTTTTTGTTTGTTTGTTCACTTTGATTCATTGAAAGGTTCTTCAGAAAGCAAGCAAAAAAGGTTCTTCTGTGGCATCACTCTCCAGATCAAGTTCTTTAATTTTGATGTAGTTTTCCTTTTTAATTTGAATTGCTTTCTTTGGTAAAGTGTCCTGGTGCCACCTCACCGCTCCAGTGTTCCCGGTTCGAACCTGAGCTCAGGTCAGTGTCTGTGCCATGTTTCACATGTTCTTCTTGTGTCTGTAGGGGGTTCCTCTGAGTTCTCTGATTTCCTCTCACCTCCAGGAAACTGATTCTAATTCCTGGGAAAACTCCAGATCTACATGGCCCGGACCAGGATAAAGTGTTCACCAAAGATGAACAAATAAATGACTTTTGATCCATCAAAAAATATCTCGCTCAAAGATTCTTTATTCTGGCACCTTTATTTTTAAGAGAGTAACGTGTGTGTGTGTGTCTTGTTTTGAGTCCACATTAAAGATTCTGTCGGGTCCTGAGTGCGCCCCCATGTCACGTAAGCATGAGCAGAGAGGAACAGGAAGAGGAAGAGAGTGGATGAGATCCATGCCCCTGGAATATTTATGGATATTTATGAACGTGCAGCACAATATCAGTAATGGCTTCGTCTTCCTGTGGCTCTCGCGTGTACAGACTTTCACATTTTCCCCGATTGAAAACTGGCGATGTGTCATTTGTCTGTGCAGTGTCATCTCTGTGCCCACTAATGGGATTATTCCTTTCCCATCTTTCACAAGCAGAAGACGTGCTGCTGTTGTGTTCCAGGCTGATGTTCAGTCGCGTCGCACCTTCTTAATCGCTTTCTGGTGCAAATGATGCAACACGATGGCTGACAATTACATCCCAGAGCTCTCGTACGTTTACTCGTGCAGATAAGCTGCCACAAAGATGTGTGTCAACACTGACAAAACCGGGTCTGTTAATTATCGGTACAGCAGAGTTCGGGAATTCTCACACAGCTCGTTAGGAGCAACTCACTGACGGGGACTCGAACAGCGGATGGTTTCAGGCTTTCTGTCAGGAGACATTTCTGTGACGTTGATGGAAGGAGTCTCCAGTTTGAGGGGGTTTTGTTTGATTAACTTCATAATTGATTACAAAGAGAAGTGGGTGAGGGAACAACTATTAATCGCTCATATCGCTGCGAGACTGAAATGAGAACAGGAACTGACTTATTTTGGAGATGTTCCACAATGTTCATGGAACTACAAATGGGAAGAACATGCGTTTACATATAGAAAGAAAGAAAGAAAGAAAGAAATAGTTAAAAGATACAGACAGACAGAAAGAAAGAAAGGATCCAGAAAGAAAGAAATGGTTAAAAGATACAGACAGACAGAAAGAAAGAAAGAAAGAAAGAAAGAAAGAAAGAAAGAACTGTTGAAGGATACAGAAAGAAAGGATACAGAAAGAAAGAAATGGTTCAAGGATGCAGACAGACAGACAGACAGACAGACAGAAAGAAAGAAAGAAAGAAAGAAAGAAAGAAAGAACTGTTGAAGGATACAGAAAGAAAGGAAACAGAAAGAAAGAAAGAAAGAAAGAAAGAAAGAATTGGTTAAAGGAAACAGAAAGAAAGAAAGAAAGAAAGAAAGAAAGAAAGAAAGAACTGTTAAAGGATCCAGAAAGAACGGATCCAGAAAGAAAGAAAGAACTGTTGAAGGATACAGAAAGAAAGAAAGAAAGAAAGAAAGAAAGAAAGAGTTAAAGGAAACAGAAAGAAAGAGAAAGGATCCAGAAAGAAAGAAAGAAAGAAAGAAAGAGTTAAAGGAAACAGAAAGAAAGAGAAAGGATCCAGAAAGAAAGAAAGAAAGAAAGAAAGAAAGAAAGAACTGTTAAAGGATACAGACAGACAGAAAGACAGAAAGAAAGAAAGGAAGAAAGAAAGAACTGTTAAAGGATACAGAAAGAAAGAAAGAATAAAGAAAGAAAGCGATAACTGTTAAAGAATACAGAAAGAAAGAAAGCGATAACTTGAGGGATACAGAAAGAAAGAAAGCGATAACTGTTAAGGGATACAGAAAGAAAGGACACAGAAAGAAAGAAAGAAAGAAAGAAAGAAAGAAAGAAAGAAAGAAAGAAAGAACTGTTAAAGGATACAGAAAGAAAGAAAGAATAAAGAAAGAAAGTGATAACTGTTAAAGAATACAGAAAGAAAGAAAGCGATAACTGTTAAGGGATACAGAAAGAAAGGACACAGAAAGAAAGAAAGAAAGAAAGAAAGAAAGAAAGAAAGAAAGAAAGAAAGAAAGAAAGAAAGAAAGAAGCAATGGCTAAAGGAAACAGAAAGAAACAATAATTAAAAGAGACAAAGAAAAGAGAGAGATTTAAAAACAGTTTTTTTCTTTCATTTTTCCATTTATTTATTCCTTTATTTCACCCACAACACGCCAAAGGTAATAAATCTGTGTCTCAGAGCCGATCTTCAATTTCAGCCTCTGGTTCAGTTTCACGCTGAGGGGAAAAAAGTTACAGCAATAAATAAATCAAGAAACAAACTTTGACTTTTTATTTTTCATATTTTTAACATTTTTTTTCAAGGTTGTTGAAGTTTCACCTGCAGTGATCTGAGACGATGATGTGTAATCCAGCTGTTCGAGAAAAGATTAAATCATTTCAGCCGGAGTCAGAAAGTCAATCAACAAATAAAGACATGAATATCAACATTTAAAATGGAGCAGAATGTCATGATGATGATGATGATGATGATGTGTCAAGTCTCTTCGAATTGTTCCTCCACTTTTTCTCCAGCTCTCCTGTAATTACTCGCCTCCACCCAAACAGGAAGCAGCGCCAAATGACCAAATTGACCCAATGGTTATAATCACCTTCATTATTTCATGGCGACGCCTTCTCACTGTGACAGAAAATGAGTCAATAGTGAGATTATAGAGAACACGGAAACTCAATATATATTCAAATCTGATGAGAAATGCACTTTTGAAGTGGCCAAGCAGCCCATTAGCTGATTTTAATCTCATCACCGGCTGCTTGTTTGGTTTCTCGTCTTTTGCTTATTGTTTTCATTTATTACTCGTCCGTCGTTGTTGATTCGGCTGCCGGTGGATCTTCGGTATTATTCCAGACGACGGGTTCAGGACGCCGGTGGCTGGAGAGAAGCTTCTGTTACCTCGTGTCTGAATTGACGATGGGATTTGGGAAGGTGCAGGAAAATTAAATCTCAGGAAATCCGGGACAAAGTCTCGAGCTCAAAGCGAGCCGAGGATGAATTTTTCAACCAGTATTTGGAATTTCAGGGATCCGGAACGCTGGCTAATATGACTTGTGCCATGTCAATGTCCAATCAGCCTCATATGTCACATGACCTGGTCACATGCTCTGATTTGATGGGCTTGATTGAATGCATTCACCAGTATCTCAGAACACGTACACGACAAGCACGGCGCGAAGTCTTGCTTGTTTTTTATCCTGTTTTTAAACTTTTTTCACTTCTCGTGACAGATTTCTCGGAGTTCTTCACCACTCAGCCAACCGGATATTTCTGATCAGGCTAAACACGATCCCTTTAACGAGACTATTTTCAAAATTTGATCTTATCCCAGCGTTTTCTTCACTTCTACAGGAAGCACAGTGTTGTACAGAGTTCCTGAGTGAAGCTTGTATGACGCTTCATCGATCAAAATGGCATCCTGCAGCACATTAGCGCTCGCACATTTATGGCCGAATCGATAAAGCAGGAGTCGCCTTCGCTCTTCATCCACTCGGCTCAGAGAAAAAGCTTCTGTCTCTTTGTGTGTCTCGTCCGTGTTTGTAATGAAAAAAAAAACGCCAGGGGATTCGCTGATCTCCGAGCTGCTGTGTTGGAGGTGTTGCTGGATCATTAGAGCACAGTAAAGCAGTCATTTCCCAGAGAGAGAGAGAGAGAGAGAGAGAGAGAGAGAGAGAGAGAGAGTGTGCACGCGCACAACAAAGCTTCTGACAACCTTACAAATCAGGCGAAGCGTTAAAGACAGAAACTGATACAGAAGGAGACAAAAATAGAGACAAATAAAAAGATATTCAGAAAAAAGGGGATGAAGAGAACAAAATCTCGAAAGAGACACAGAAAGGAAAAGAGACTCGTTTCATCAGAGAGCCAGCAAGAAGATGGATCAAGCAAGAAACAAGAAAGAGAGAGAGAGAGAGAATGGTTGAGTGAGATAGATGGCGAAAATAGCGAGAGAAACAAAGCCAGAGAGAAAAATAGTGAACAGGTCAGAGAGAGGGCGTGAAAAGGGCAAACGAAGAGAGAGAGAATGAGGGGTGAGGACGCAGAGAGGAAGAGAAATGGAGAGGGTCAAACGCATAGAGATGGAGTGAGAGAATAGTGAAGAGAGATATGGTGAGATGTCGAGTATGAAAGAAAGAGAGGGACGGAGAGAGACAGAGCGCAGCAATGTCAACGAATAGACACAGACGCATGATGGGTGAGAGAGAGATAGAGAGAGAGATGTAGCAAAAGAAAGAAAGAAAGAATGAATGAACAGTCAAGAGACAGATAGAGAGAATGGATGAGAGAGAGAGTAGTGTAAGATACAGGGACAAAAACAGACAGCAAGGCAAAAGGTGAGAGAGATACAGAAAGATAGAAAGAGACAATGGTTTTGAGAGAGAGAGAGAGAGAGAGAGAGAGAGAGAGAGAATATCACAAGGGGTGAAAAGGGTAAATGAATTAGAACGTGAGATGAGAAATGAACAGGATCAAGGAATCAAGACAGAGTTAGGAAAAAAGAAGTGAGGCTGATTTCTTTCTTGACCAGACTGTAGATTCATGCATCCAATCAGTGACAGTCATGGTCAGGTGATCACACAGAGTGACACGCCCACTAGATTTGATCTCCATTTTGGCAGATATTTTTCACACAGCATCCATGACACGTCATCAGCAGCGACTAAAGGCCAATTTATACTGACAACGCAGTCCTCGCAGATGGTGTCGCAGATGGCGTCTGCGTAGCACCTCCCAAAAATTGTGACCACCGCAGAAGCCTCGCAGACAGCGTCGCAGACAAGAGGGCTCTGATTGGTCCACTCTACATCCGCTGTACACGCACTTCCGCTTCCCTACTTTCCCGGTTTGGTTTGTTTTCACGACCGGCATTTTTAAAAACACGAGCGAAGATGGAGCAGCACGAAGAGCGGTTGATCGAGGAAGTGAGGAAGTACGTACATCTATACGACTCCAGTTCTAGTCATTATCTCTATCTCCGGAGGATAAACAATCCACTAACCACACCCACCAACTACTCCTAGCGATTTTGCGACTTCGCGCCCCCTTGCGTTGTGGCGGTGAATAACATCGCGCACGCCTATTACTCCCCGCTCAACGATAAATTACAACTGTCTACGAAAAGCTATCTGCGAAAGCCTTGTCGCAAGAGCATGCAGAGGCCCTAAGAAGGCACACGTGAAATATACACAATCTCAGGTTTGACGAACGTGAATGAACTCTCCGATATGAACTGATGCTGCAGGGAAGCTCCTCCTCTTTTCCCCATTTCACATGCTTTTGACTGGGGCTTCCTTGCTTCCTGGCATTATAAACTGAGGATGTTTTGAGCGAATTAATGTACAAAAAGTTCATCGGTCTGTGTTTGACTGAGCTACCATTCGACAGGTAAAGAGTTCACGTCAGTGAGTTGGATTTATTCTAAAAACTTGCCAAAACCAGCACTTTACTCAACACTTTGAGGAGCAGAAAATCAACAGTGAAACTGTCAGCCATGTGGAAGGACATTTAAAAGGATTATATAAAAAATGTACTGGTGAGTTTTCAGGATTGCCACTGCTGGCAAGCAGGTCAAAATAAGTTGAGGCAGGGGCGTGTTTACCACTGTGTTGCATCACCTCTACTTTCTTTTTAACAACACTCTGTAAACGTTTGGGAACTGAGACCAGTTGCTGTAGTTTTGAAAGCGAAATGTTGTCCCTTTCTTGCCTCATTTCTTGCCAATTTCAGTTGCTCAACAGTTCAGGGTCTCCTTTGTTGTACTTTGCGCTTCATAATGCGCCAAATGTTTTAAATGGGAAACAGGTCTGGACTGCAGGCAGGCCAGTTTAGCACCTGGACTCTTTTACGACGGAGCCATGCAGTTTGGCGTTGTCTTGCTGAAAGAAGGAAGGCTTTCACTGAAAAAGATTTTGTCTAGATGGCAGCATATTGCTCTGAAACATATATATATCATTCAGCATTAATGATGCCTTCCGAGATGTACAAGCTACCCATGTCATGTGCACTAATGCCCCCTCATACCATCACAGATATTGGCTTTTGAACTGTGCACTGATAACAAGCCGGATGGTCCCTCTCCTCTTTAGCCTGGAGGACGTGGGGTCCATGATTTCTAAAAATAATTTCTACTTTTGATTCGTCAGACCTCGGGACAGTTTTCCACTTCGCCTCAGTCGGGCCCAGAAAAGGTGGCGGTGTTTCTGGATATTGTTTATATCTGGTTTTAACTTGTGTTTGTGGATGCAGTAATGAAGTGTTTTCACAGACGATGGTTTTCTGAAGTGTTCCTGAGCCCATACAGTGATTTCCACGACAGACACTTGTCTGCTTTTAATGCAGTGTCTCCTGAGGGCCTGAAGATCACAGGCATCCAATGTCAGTTTTCAGCCTTGTCTCTTGCATACAGAGATTTCTCCAGATTCTCCGAATCTTTTCATGATATTATGGACCACAGATGATGTGATCCACAAATTCTTTGCGGTTTTACATTGAGAATGTTACGCTATTTTTAAACAGTTGCACTGTTTTCCCACGCACTCTTTCACAGAGCGCTGAACCCATCCCCATCTTTACTTCTGTCTTTGTACTGTTTTCAGTGAAATAAATAAAGGGTTTCCGTGATTTGCAAATCATCACATTCTGGGTTAATTGACATTTTACACAGCGTCCCAACTTTTTTTTGGAAATGGGGTTGTGGTAAATTTTTCATGGTTTAATTCTTGGAATTTTAAACCACTCGCACTGTGATAAATGTTGGACATATTAAATCAGGACGAGGCAATAAAGCTCTTTTCAATTATGCATCATCTGTTATCCAAACTCCATCATAAACAACCTGGATGAAATATTCAGCCTTCTAGCTTCCTGTCTGGTCTTTTCTCTGTCCCTTCATTGACTCATCTCCCTACACACACACACACACACACACACACACACACACACACACACACACACAATGAGCAGCCATGCAATAACATTTGTCTTCCAAAACACACAGCACTGCATGGTTCTTGTGAGTTGGGGAAAAAAATGAAGAAAAAAAGGGCAAAAACGCTGCACTAAATGTTTGCTTTGAAATTCATAAAGCACATTACTGAGTGAGGTGGAGCGTGAACAGATTCCATCCAATGAACTCACACACACACACAAACACACACAGCCCTGGCTGCTGTTTCAGTCCCTCATTTAATTGCACGTTTCCATGGTTACTGCCACACTTCGAACAAAAAAAAGGACAACAAACAAAAAAAAAACATCACCATGATGAGCAATAAAACTATAAATATGTTATCTGAAAAACCGAACGCCCTGCAACCAGAATCGGAAAGGACAAAGAATTCGAGCAAGAGTGTGTGAAGAGTGTGTGAGCGCTCTATTTATTCTGACACCGAGATTGAGAAAGCCGAGCCGTTCGGGAAATTAAAGTCAACCGCTCGTGCCTCAGAGAGAGAGAAAACTTTGCTTAGTCACCTAGGAGACTAGTCGTATTTTTAGTCACGGAGCCTCCGGTGTTGTGCAAATACACTTCCTCCTTTGTAACAGATCTCTCAGAGTCGCATTCCGATGATCAGCGATGCGATAAGTACGGAATAAAACGTGCGCCGGACATGCTGTTGATTCATTTCCAGGAACAGCACGTTGAGAAGTCTTTTATTTCTCTCGGACCACAGAAATGTCCATTTTTTTTCATTTGTGAAAGAACAATGTATAATTTTTATGTTTTTTATGGGCGGAGCTAAGGGGTGGCCAGGGGTGGCCAGAGTGTGAAGCATGGTCATTTGCTGTTGTTGTTGATGTTGCTGTTGCACAAGGCCACAGGTAATCGCATGTAATCACAGTCTTCCAATATTCAGTACAACAGCACGATTTTATCCGACAATTCTATTCATAAAAAAACAATCTCGAGTCATTGACATTTCAGACAAAACATCGAATGGTTATTCCACAAAACTGAGTCGTACATGAGTTGATAGTGCTATAATCCATGTACAACGAGATTGAGTGGAATAACTGCTTTATTCTATCCACATTCACTGGATTTTGAGAAACAGAGCATTTTTATTTTTATTTTTTTTGCAAATCTGATCAATAAAAACGTGATACAAAATGTCCGACAAAATAATTTCCGCTTCGACTGTAAGCAAACCAGCGAAATGACAGTCGCAATTTGTGAAAAATGCTATCATCATAATAATTCTTGAAAAATAAAAAAAGATACGTTCTTACCATCAAATATTTTTATTCAAAATTTTTTTGTTTTCTTTTTGGGGTTTTGTTTTTGAGTAGAGTTTTTAGTTCGTCCTCGGTTGGTTCAGCAACATGCTCCGCCAGTTTGTTTTTCTCTACTCACGGTATATGAGCTGATAGCCTGGTATCTGATGAGAGTAGCCAATCAGAGCTCACGATTGCTCATATCCACTGAATGTGGATAGAATAAAACGAGATATTTTGTGTATTTTTGCTGTCAATGAAAATAACTCCCAAAGCTGGATTGCGTGTCGCCATGGTAACGCACAGACTTGCCTGACAGCCTGGAGTAAGTACAGTATAGTAAATGGTTCAGTGTAAAACCATTACTATAATTATGGAGCACAGAAAAAAAAACAAACCCACTGCATCTTTGAAACGCAGCACAGCGGAGATAAATGCATTTGCTTCTCGCAGCCCTGCGCCGGATTCACTGATTCTTGTGTGTTTCTCAGTTTTCTGCTTGTTTCTGAAGTACCTGCTTGCTTCATAAGTCGAACAGGAAATACGTCCGAGATCAAGATTTGGTAGCTGATTAAGTGAAGTGTTGCTTGAAAGTCAGTGATTGATGATCATTTTCTCGTACAGCAGCTCTGACAGTGATGTAGCTGTAAATCGTTTCAAAAGTCACAACATTTCTCTCATAAGACACGAAAGAAAATAATCAACAACAAAGTGGAGTGATGTAGCAGACTTCCTGTTCCCAAGCCAAAGTTGATGATGATAATTATTTTGCCCCATCACCCCAGCGAAGGCACAGGGTCCAAAATGGCCGCATTATTGTATTTTAACCCTTTGATGCAAAACATGGGTCAAAAATGACCCGGCTGAGTTTGTATCTTTGCAATAAATTAATTCCATCATTCAGTATTCAAGGTATTCCTCAATTAACTTGTTTTTGATCATCATCTCATCTCATCTCATCTCATCTCATCTCATTATCTCTAGCCGCTTTATCCTGTTCTACAGGGTCGCAGTCAAGCTGGAGCCTATCCCAGCTGACTACGGGTGAAAGGCGGGGTACACCCTGGACAAGTCGCCAGGTCATCACAGGGCTGCACATAGACACAGACAACCATTCACACTCACATTCACACCTACGGTCAATTTAGGCCCTGTCCACATGGCAACGGATTCAGGTGAATCCGATAAAATTTTTTATCGTTTCGGCCTGGCGTCCACACGGCACCGGTGTTTTGGGTGCCCCAAAATGATATTTTTTGAGAACGGTTTCCAGAGTGGAAAAATCTGGCAACGGCGCCGTCGCGAAGTCGTCTGGATGAGTAGAACGGATTTGTTTACTATGACGTCACAACCACATGACTAGAACAAGCAGCACTCTCGCGCGCATCATTCGTAACAACAACAGCAACAATGGCGGACCCCAGAGTAGTAGTAGTTCAGTGCCGGGTAGAAGAAGGGGTTTATGCGCATGCGTCCTACTTCTTCTATTGTTCTGGTGTCTCCGATGGGACCGTCTTACAGCGCACGTAGAGGTGTGGCATGTGTATTGCATCGTTTTCAGCAAGCGTTGCGTTGCCATATGTACCTGATATTTTACTGATCCGTTGCCCATGTGGACGCGATATTTTTTTTACCCGCTACAAAAAAAAATCTCGTTGCCGTTGTGATGTAGCCTTAGAGTCACCAGTTAACCTAACCTGCATGTCTTTGGGGGAAACCGGAACAAACGCACGCGGACATGGGGAGAACATGCAAACTCCGCACAGAAAGGCCCTCGCCGGCCACGAACCCGGACCTTCTTGCTGTGAGGCGACAGCGCTAACCACTACACCACCGTGCTGCCCTCTGATCATCATACATCCTTATTTTATTTTTTCCTTTCTTACTTTTTGAATAAAAACCCTTTTTGTATCACTACCCTTCTAATGCACAACATGGGTCAAAAACGACCTGCATTCATTTTCCAGGTTATTTCAAGTACGGCTGAGTGTTTCTATGATCTACTTTTGAAATAAATTCATTTTGTCATTTACTTTTCCAAATATGCAGTAAATATCTTGTTTTTGTTTAGCACAAATCATCATTTTTATTTTTCCTTTCTTAAGTTATGAACAAGCACAGCTTTTGTAATTCTACATCAAGTTTACACACATGGGTCAGAACCGACCCGCATGCGTTTCCTACAGCGTTTGGTGGGAACTGTGAATTGTGCTTGTGTCAGACATTTCACAGCTCAGCACAGCGCCCTTTGCCCATCTCATACATGGAAGGAATGTTTTTCAATTGTTCTAACATTACCTTGATGTTAAAAAAACTGATGATGTTTAGGTTCCCTTGAGAGTGAGTAGATTACTTGTCAGAAAGTTACAAGTAATTACTATTAGCTACCGAGCTGTTGACATATTCTACTTTAGTTAGCTAATTTTATTGTAGTTGGCTTAGCTAACGACATAGTTAATAAATAAATAACTGGCCCCATTCACTGCTAAAGTAATTACTTGAAACAAATTATTATTAAAAGTATTAAGACATTTAATTTTAAATCACACTTGGATGACCCATGTGTAGTAATATAAAAAGTATTTTTGTTCATCAAGTAGGAAAGAAAAAAATTAAATTAATGATTTGTGGTAATTAAAAACAAGATATTTAAAGAATACTTGGAATATTCAATCATAAAATAAATTGATTTCAAAAGATAGAGCAAAGAAAAACTCAGTCAGCATGAAATAACCTGGAAAATGAATGCGGGTCATTTTTGACCCATGTTGTGCATTAGAAGAGGTATGCATATGTTTTGCATCAAAGGGTTAAAAAAAAACCACCAAAAACCAATGCATATGAATGATGTGCTGAGGATAACATGGTTAGATCCATTGGCTGTGACGAATGAGGTGTGATTTTAACGCCGTGTCTGTCCCCAGCTTCTGGATCTCAACCTTCGTCGAAGATGCCAAGGGTGTGATGAGGGCCAACATCAGGACGTGCCAGTGAAAGAACAAATGATAAGCTGCATATCTCCTGGACAGACGGATGCCTCTGAAGGCTGTATTCTGTCTCTCTCAGCATAATGTCAGAGACAATAGTGCTGTCACTAAAACACCATCTGCCACTTACCTACACGCGTTCCTCCAAGGACACAAGGAAGATCTGTGCTTCGCTTCAGTCTCCTCCTTATCAGCTGTTAAATTCTCCATTCTGATTGGTCAGGTATCACAGGTTTTTCCAAATATTTATTGGATATATAACAATTTGAATTTTTTTTCTGATTTCAAGGATGATATAGCATCCTTTTTATCCATTTATAGTTACATTCCTGGCATTTAGCAGATGATCTTATCCAGAGCAACATACAACACACCCAGAGCAGCCTGGGGAGCAGTTGGGGGTTGCTCAATGGCACTTCAGCCATTCTTGCTGGTCCAGGGACTCGAACTGACAACCTTTTGGTCCCAAAGCTTCTTCTCTAACCTTTAGGCCATGGATACCAGCCTGAAGTTGATTAGTTTCCTCAAACACCATGCCACAAAGTGTTTTATTTCTCTTCCAATGAATATTCTGGAAAGAAGTTAGTTCCTGTCATAAGCGGCGATAAACAGTCATTCTCTCATCAGAGTTTCTTTTTTCTCTTGTGAAGTTCAAAGCAAGAAAACATCAATTCCTTTGTCCTGAAGACTTTCCCATGTCACTGACACTGGAGACTCCTTACATAAAAAAAACTCCATCCAGTACGTCAAAGATGCGTGTCTTTTTCAAAATTTTCTTTTTGACATGACACATCCTGTTGAAGTTGTGACAATGCAAATGATTAACCACCACCTTTACATCAATCAGATTCAAGAATTCAGCAGCGCTGTGGTGGAAGAAAAAATGAAATTAAATGAGGGTTAATACCCGAGTGAGGGAAAAAAAAATGCCAGATCTCACTCGGCAGAGCACTTAGCCAAGGTCAAAGTCGGAGTCTCTAACTCAATAATCTGTTGGGGGAGATATAATCAGAAGGAGACAAGTAGTTGTTAGAGGTCCCCATGTGCTGGAAAGAACGAGTCAATCCATCCAGTGACAGGACAATTCCACCATCGGCTTCTCCTCCAGGCCCGGCTGACAGTCACCTCTTCCACTCCATCGTGCCATTGAGTGCAAACTGCCAGAATTTTTTGAACCAAAAAAGAAAAATGATCTTTAAGACACCTTCACTTCCTTAAGGTGCATTAATGATCCTGATACCCAGACTTCGATGGAAAGAAATAACAGCTCTTCTTCTACTTCTTCTTCTCTGGCTATGTCTATATTGCATGAAATCTCAAGGTGGAAAAAAGATGCATGTTACCTAAAACTGATCCTAATCAATGAATCCGAGCTTCTAATATTTCAGCAGCTCTGTGCGCCGACGCAGACTATATATAGCGCAGGTCATGTATACTTTTAATAGATGGAAGAAATCGTGTTGCATGTGTTCATTTCTCCTTGAACACAGGATACGTCCTATTGACCCACACCATGTGCTGCAGCAATGCATTTGTTAAATTATGGTAAATTATAAAATTGGAAAATAATGTCATATTTAACTGAATTGTAATAATAGGGTGGGTGTTTATAACAGCTACGACGACTGGCATCAACCGATATAAACTTTATCAAGCCTTATTCCACTGTTCAGTCATAAAACCTGCTTAATGAATGTTATATATGTAAGGTTTTTTTTTTTTAATAAATTTGTCATAATAACTTTCACAGCCGGGCGGCACGGTGGTGTAGTGTTTAGCGCTGTCACCTCACAGCAAGAAGGTCCGGGTTCGAGCCCCGTGGCCGGCGAAGGCCTTTCTGTGTGGAGTTTGCATGTTCTCCCCGTGTCCGCGTGGGTTTCCTCTGGGTGCTCCGGTTTCCCCCACAGTCCAAAGACATGCAGGTTAGGTTAACTGGTGACTCTAAATTGAGCGTAGGTGTGAATGTGAGTGTGAATGGTTGTGTGTCTCTGTGTGTCAGCCCTGTGATGACCTGGCGACTTGTCCAGGGTGTACCCCGCCTTTCGCCTGTAGTCAGCTGGGATAGGCTCCAGCTTGCCTGCGACCCTGTAGAAGGATAAAGCGGCTACAGATAATGAGATGAGAATGAGACAATGACATGACAACTGACTGATATCAAAAGCACAAAACCGGAGAGATTTTGTCAAGACCACATCACGACACGGTCAGAAGTCATTTCGTTATAACTTTAAACATTGTAAAATTAAACCTTTCTTTATTTTCCTATCGAACCATAAAAAGTGGATGCATATCTGTCATTCCAGTGATAATGAATGACCATTTACACCAATGACTACACCATCAAAACATGCAATGGGTCTCATGTCCAACAATGAATGACGAGACGACCGTCTTACATCTTCCAGCATGGTGTCATTTTGCCAAGATGGTTGAAATGCTGGTTGACTTCTGCAAGGCTCTGCGAGTGTCCAAGGTTGAGTCTTTCAGATTCTTCAGGACCACCATCGCCAACTCACTGAAATGGGCAAACAACATCGCCACCGTCCTGAAGAACATCCAACAACAACTCTTCTTTCTACACCATCTCGGGAAGCTCAGTGTATCTCAGCCAGTCCTGAAAAGATTCTACTCAGCCATGGTAGACAAATGTGCTCACTCGAAGTTCATCGGCTGTGACCTCACCAAAATGAAGGGCTGATACAGCATCAGGGAAAATTGCTGCTGACCCCAAACATCCACATAACCACCTGTTTGTCATGCTGCAATCACAGAAGCGCTACGGGTTCATCACCTCCCGAACCTTTCCAGACGCTATCCAGTGACTCAGCCACCCCAGTCCAGAGCAACTCCCACCTCAGACTTTTTGCAGGTTGCATACACAATATGTTCGACACGTTCACACCGTCCTTTGCCTCATATCCTGTCTCTTTGTCTGTTGTCTCTTATTTGATGTCTTGTCCACTGTATAATGAGTGGTTATTGTACTGTGTGTTTATTTAGTATTACAAACCCATTGTGGAAGCTTCTCTGCCCTCATTTGTCCTCTGTCCTCATTCCTCATTTATTCCACAATGGGAATAAAAAAAAAAAAAAAAAAAACCTTCCTGAAGACAAACAATGTGAAACAGGAGTCAGAACAAAAGTCCAGAATTGCCTTGCTGACTTAAAGTCCTTAAAAACATTCTGAATGGCGAGTACACGAGCTCTCGTCGGACACAATTAGCCGTGGAGAGGCTGAGAAGAACCACATGCCCTTGAGAGTGAAGAGGACGTATCAGGTGTGCCTGTAGGGCCCTGATAAGGCCAATAAAGTCAGCTCCATTCATCCTCGGTGGACTCTGAACGAGCCTTTATCGCTGCCTTTTCCGTCAATATTCTCCTGACTGACCATATAAACCAAATGATTGGCATCAAAGGCAAACGCCGGGCATGATGAGGGACCGAGCAATGGATCTTGTCTAGAAAGAGAAAAAGGAGAAGACAGAATGAGGAGAAAGAAAGAAAGAAAGAAAGAAAGAAAGAAAGAAAGAAAGAAAGAAAGTGATTCTTACCTATGGCATGCTGATGAGTTTGTGTGTGTGTGAGCTGAGATGTGATGTCACTGCAGACTTGAGGCTTCGACGGAAAGCCGAAAATGACAGCAGGAAAAAAAAAATTCCTACCTCTCAGCTTAACTGTGTGCCTGAGCAGTGCATTAGCATATCAACGAGAAGAAGTCGACGAGAAGTCAGAAGCTGCTTGAAAATGCCTGAAGTTGTGTGATTATCCCTCTATTCGGATGGGATTATTTTTATCCCTTGGACTTTTATCTCTGGGGATTTCGTCCCATCCAAATTTGTCATGTTTTTAGGGACGATGTGTGAATATGTCTGGAAAGATTACACTGAAAGATTACCTTTGATAATCGAACCAATAAAAAAAACATCCTCGTTAATATGTATCATATCCTCCAAAAAATATTGGAACAGCAAGGTATACATTGAAGACATTTAGGTTTGAGATCAGATTTCAGCTTTTACTTCCTGACCAAGATCTGTTTTACAACTTAGAACATGGCACCTTTCATTTTGGACCCACCCATTTTTCAAGTGATCAAAAATATTCAAACATGTGATGGGTGTTTCTCGTTGTCCATGTGTACCCTGTAAGATTGATTGTTTAAACAATTTGTAGCTCTGAATGATGACTCTTGGTTTGAGTCCTGGGTTTTGCATTTGTTGAAGACTGCATTTGTTGTTTAAAAAAAAAAAAGGATAAACCAACATGAAGACCAGAGAGCTGCCAATAGGAGAAAATCAAGCCATTTTGAAGCTGAGAAAAGAGTGAAAATCCATCAGAGCCACTGTCAAGTCAAGTCAAATTTATTTTTATAGCGCTTTTAACAATAGACATTGTCGCAAAGCAGCTTTACAGAATTTTAGTGACTTGAAACATGAGCTAATTTTATCCCTCGTCTATCCCCAATGAGCAAGCCTGTGGTGACGGTGGCAAAGAAAATTCCTTCAGACGACACGAGGAAGAAACCTCGAGAGGAACCAGACTCAAAAGGGAACCCATCCTCATTTGGGTGTACAAGTATTGGGCATCGCCAAAACAACAATATGGAATGTGCTGAAAAAGAAAGAAACCACTGTATTCAGAACCAGACATGGAACTGGTTGGCCAAGGAAAACAGCAGCAGCTGATGACAGAAACATTGTGAGGGCTGTGAAGAAAACAACAACCTCCACAGGGCAGGGCTGAAGGTGTCACAATACACCATTTGAAGAAGAATTTGAGAACAGAAATATAGAGGCTATACCACAAGATGCAAACCACTCATCAGCAGGAAGAATCGGAAGGTCAGACTGGAATCTGCAAAGAAATACAGAGATGAGCCACAAAAGTTCTGGAACCAAGATTAACCTCAACCAAAGGGATGAAAAGGCCAACATGCAGGGACAGAAAGGATCTACTCATGATCCAAAACTTATGAGCTCATCAGTAAAGCACGGTGACGGTAGTGTGGTAGTGTGCTATACGTACTATAGTGTGTGTGTAAAGGTAAAGGGGACATGGCGGAGATTTTATTTTTGTCAGAACCGTTTGATAAAAGGTCAGACCTTTAAAGACAGAAATGCAAGTGTGGAAAAATAATGCTAATATTGTTCGATAATATTTACAAATTTAGACATTCAATACGAAGTTAATTTTACACTACCGTTCAAAAGTTTGGGGTCACTTTGAAATTTCCTTATCTTTGAAAGAAAAGCACTGTTCTTTTCAATGAAGATCACTTTAAACTAATCAGAAATCCACTCTATACATTGCCAGGGGCGCCGCCAGAAATGTTGGGCCCCATGAAAGATTAGAATTTTGGGCCCCCCAACTTTGCCCACCCTCGTCACAATTGCACTATTGTCATTATTTGACTTTTGATAGCCCATGGACCTTGAGTTTGTGACTTTGTTATTACATTTTATGTATTAACCTACCAGGGACTAGATGAAAACTGGTCATTCCACACACGTAACCATGTCAAACACTTGACTGGTGTCCGTTATTAGCAACACTTTAATCTAGCAAACTGTATATGGCGCTCGCTCATTAAAAACTTCAATCCTAAAGCATTTATGGGTTGTATTGTTGCTTACCTCCTTCTCCAAAGGGGGGGGTTCAGTGGTTTGGTAGGGCGGAGGTCCCCCTGAGGCTGAATCTGTGCATATTTAGAGCACCCCATTAGTTATGAAACTGGTTATTAGCACTAGTTATTAGCACCAGCATAACATAATATTTAATCTTGTTTATCACACAAGTCAGTTCAGTTATTAAAATGGAAAAAATGTCACTGTACAAACTGTAAAAGTGTTCTCTTGATAGGCTAATCCAACCACGTTCATACTGTTCATTTACCATTCGCTAATATTTTGAACACACATGTGAGCGATAGCTACCTTTCTTTGGGAAAAACTGAGTGACCAGTTGCCTGCCTCTCCGGTCACTCTCAGCTTTCAGCTGCCTTTCTTTACGTTTTTGACAGCCACTCTTTATATTTAGCGATCATAGACTGTACGCACTCCACTGCTGGCTGGCTGGCTGCTGCACCGCGACACAGCAGCAAGTAGCGTTGCACTGATCAGCACACAGATTTAACGCATCGCGCTTCTACCAGAACTGGACCGTACCATTTCGCAAAAGGGGGAGGGTTAAATGACAATATGTTGAAGAACTTAAGAAATAGACAACCTTGTTCAATTAGCTCATTTTACCAGATGGAATATTGCATTGTTGTGATTTCAAAAGTCTTATTAAAATCATTAAAAGCATATTACCAGCCCCTTAAAGGGCCCCATAGCAGTGCTGGGCCCCTAGAATTGTTCTAACCTTTCCCCCCCCGGCAGCGCCCATGTACATTGCTAATGTGGTAAATGACTATTCTAGCTGCAAATGTCTGGTTTTTGGTGCAATATCTACATAGGTGTACAGGGCTTTCCACTAAGGCTCATACTAGCCAGCCATGACAAATAAGTAGCCAGCCGGGGGGGAGCAAACACAAAATAAACTCCTGTGCACGCAGTTCCCAGGATTAAATGTATTTTCCACAGACCATTTATTTATTCACTTTACTCAAATACAAAGTAAAATGGCAGTAAATCTTCTTTCTTTTCTTGCGTATTGCATCATGAGGTGTTCCTGGCTTGTAAATCTCTTATTTTCGGTGCATGACACATTCACGCAGCTGAGCATGCTATGAATTAACAACGACAACGGTCTGCAGTGGGGCGACACAATTACACACTCAGCGAACATTTCTCCATTTGTGTATGAAAATACACTCCAACCACTCAGTTTGGGTTCACTTACAACCAACGGTGTCTTTTGATGCCAGCACGTAATTGAACGAGAGAAGACTGGTTTACCGGAGACAAAATAAGCGTTATCTCTGCTTCTGTTCCCTCCGACGGCCCCGACACACTACTGCCTCCGCCGAGTGCGCGCGCACACACCGCATGTCGGGGCCGCGGATGAGTTACTCTCCCTTGATCAACGAAGTCGGCGGGGAATTTGTGGTTATTATCGGTACAAACAGCGCGAATCACAACTTAAATGAGTGCGGTTCAGTTTGACATTATTGTCAGTCCGTTAGATAAACATTTAATTTTATTAAAATCGAAAATTAATATTTAGAGCCTGTGGGCTACAAAAATAATAGTCATTAAAGTAGCCGGCTGGACTTAATTGTGTGGTCGGCTGTATGGCCGGCAGCCGGCGCTTGTGGAAAGCCCTGGGTGTATAGAGGCCCATTTCCAGCAACTCTCACTCCAGTGTTCTAATGGTACAATGTGTTTGCTCATTGCCTCAGAAGGCTAATGGATGATTAGAAAACCCTTGTACAATCATGTTAGCACAGCTGAAAACAGTTGAGCTCTTTAGAGAAGCTATAAAACTGACCTTCCTTTGAGCAGATTGAGTTTCTGGAGCATCACATTTGTGGGGTCGATTAAATGCTCAAAATGGCCAGAAAAATGTCTCGACTATATTTTCTATTCATTTTACAACTTATGGTGGTAAATAAAAGTGTGACTTTTCATGGAAAACACAAAATTGTCTGGGTGACCCCAAACTTTTGAACGGTAGTGTATATTAATCGCAATCCATACTGTCCAAAACAACAAGCTAACTAGCTACTTCTGTATTCCTACTACGTCAGATACTTTTCCACTTTTCTTCACATTGTGAAGACCCAAAACAGCCAGTTGTAGCTTTTATCATTCTGAATATAAAATTAAATAAAATGATCAAGAGCTGAGCTTACAACAATTTGTGAAAAGACAAATTGATTTTGCAGTTTTTGTGCCAGAAATCAAGCAACAGTTCAGCGAAAGTAATGTTACCACGAGCTAACTGTTGGTACATGAAATTAATTTGTTATTTTTTTTCACCTCTTATTTCTGCTCTGTCAAGCTTCCCCTTTTCTCCCAGCATTTGTTTTCTCTTTCGACTTCCTGACATCGCCTCCATGCTCAGAGCCCCAGGCAATCACTTGTCCTCCTGTACTGTTGCTACACCTCTGGGTCCAGACATATTTCGTATCAAACCACAGTCATGAGGATGTCAGATATCTGTCTATTATGCGAGAATTCATGTGTTCAGTGTTCATTTAATGAAATCTCCCAAATGACAAAATTCATATAATCTGTTTGAAATCCTGACAGCCATTATTTATGAGTGTTCATCTGGTGCAGCCTTTGCGGCTGAGGGACAGACTGAATTCCCATAATTTCCTGAAATTAATGTCATTTTTTTTTTGCCACTGAGAATCTGTTTTTGTTTCGCAGGATGGAAGAAAGAATGATGGTTGAGTTATCGGTTGATGCCAAGTGTAAGTCAGCTTTCGTTTTTGCCTCATGGTTGTTGTTTTTTTTCCCCCACAACTTTACCAACAGACATCTCATTTCTATTGTCATATTACCTTCACCTCTAACTCACTCGCTAGCTGAATGGTTATGTCGTTAGCTAGATCATGCTTGGTGTTAATATGTACCGATGACTCTCCTTGAATGGCATGCGTATTACATGCTTGTTTCATTTTCATGCTAAAACTATAAAATCAGGCGGCACGGTGGTGTAGTGGTTAGCGCTGTCGCCTCACAGCAAGAAGGTCCGGGTTCGAGCCCCGTGGCTGGCGAGGGCCTTTCTGTGTGGAGTTTGCATGTTCTCCCCGTGTCCGCGTGGGTTTCCTCCGGGTGCTCCGGTTTCCCCCACAGTCCAAAGACATGCAGGTTAGGTTAACTGGTGACTCTAAATTGACCGTAGGTGTGAATGTGAGTGTGAATGGTTGTCTGTGTCTATGTGTCAGCCCTGTGATGACCTGGCGACTTGTCCAGGGTGTACCCCGCCTTTCGCCCGTAGTCAGCTGGGATAGGCTCCAGCTTGCCTGCGACCCTGTAGAAGGATAAAGCGGCTAGAGATAATGAGATGAGATGAGAACTATAAAATCATAATTAGCTATCAAGGTATAATATGATGTTCTCTTGAACAAACTTGTTCCACCACACAGACGTGCTTTAAAAAATTAGCAGTACTTTCTGCCAAGTCACATGTGTTCGTTTTACTACAGTAATTAATTCTCCACTGGAGGTTGGATTTGTGGTAGGAGGTCAATCTTCAAAAAAAAAAAAAAAGGAGGGTAATTCTTTGTTCATGTACAAAAAAATGATTGATTGGTCATGACTGTTAGCATGGCATATTGATAAATTTACAGCATGGTCAGACACGTACTGTAGCATTGACTTTGCAATTTACACCACTGGTTTAAATTATGTTCCTCAACCTCTATGAGTCAAACTTACAGTAGAAGCACCTAAAAACAACTGAATTTTTTCCGAGTTAGCAAACCATATTGATATTCATAGCAGTCCATGCTAACAACTATCTCCAGTTCTTCCATGTTTTACTGTACAGTGATAGCTACTAATCATCTTTTCTAAAGTAGTATTTTGGACACAGCCCAGGATTTTTATTGCGAATTAAGTGTCTTACAGGTGCAGGAATGGGTGATCAGGAAGTTTGTTGGATGGCATGGTCCATGGTCATTTTGTCACATTGAAAATGTATGCTTATTAAGATCAGGGAATACTTTTTCGAGTGTCATTATACAGCTGACATGAATGGCATCCATTATTCATGATGACCTCAGAAGCTTTGACCGAGTTCACCCTGTTTCCACTGGATGGCAGTATCTGTTTGATAATTGGGTGACAGATGGCCTTCATGTCATCATGTAGTGCAACCTAATTTCCCCATGTAGTCCTGGCACAGCTTCCTGCTGAACCCAAAGTCTCTGACAGGATAATATACAATCTTACTTTCTAAAATGAACGTTGCATTCAGTGAACGTTGACTGTTTGCGCATGATTAAAAGTAAATGCCTTTTAAAAAAAGTAAGTACGTGAATAGTTTTGGAGGCCTGTATAACAACAGAAACAAATCTACACATATAACGCTGACATACTGTACAACGTTTTATTGTTTGTGGGAATTAACTCTCCACATGGCCGTACGATCTTTCTGGGTATTTATCATTTTCAGACACCATATATTAACTTGTTATTAAATTTCTGATTAGCCGACAGAACTTAAAGATTTTTGGTTTGAAGATCTTAAAAGAATCTCAAAAAATCCTGTCAGATTAGCTTGTTAACCTGCTAGAGACTGTTATCACTGTTAGAAGCAATTATTAATACAACTTAAAAATCTTCTCAGAGGAGGTTGTGTTTACCAGATCAACCAGCTAGCGAGTGTTAGCACTGAATATTCACAACATTTCTCAGTATAACCCCAAATATTCTCAGAAACCTGTCAAGTGAGCTCATTTTTAAACCAGCGAGCTAGCGTTAGCACTGAATATTAGCAACATTTATCAGTATTACTTGAACATCTTCTCAGAATCCCTGTCAAGTGAGCTCATTTAAAACCAACTAGCGAGTATTGGAACTGAATATTCGCAACATTTACAAATAAAACATATCACCTCAGAAATCCTGTCAAATTAGCTCTTTTTAAACCAGCTAGTGAGTGTTAGCACTGAATATAAGCAACATTTATCAATATATAACTGAACAATCCTCTCAGAAATCTTGTCAAATTAGCTCATTTAAACCAGCTTGCTCATGTTAGCACTGAATATTCGCAACATTTATCAATATAACTTCAAATCCTCTCAGAAATCCTGCCAAGTTAGCGATTTTTAAATCAGCTAGCTGGTGTTAGCACTGAATATTCACAACATTTATCAATATAACTTCAAATCGTCTCAGAAATCCTGTCAGGTGAGCTCATTTTAAACCAGTTAACGAGTGTTAGCAATGAATATTAGCAACATTTATCAGTAAAATTAAAAATCTTCTCAGAAATCCTGTCAGGTTAGCTCATTTTAAACTAGCTAGCATGTGTTAGTACTGAATATTAGCAACATTTATCAATGAAACAGAAAAAATCTTCTAGAAATCCTGTCAGGTTAGCTCATTTTTAAATGAGTTAGCTAGTGTTTGCACTGAATTTTAGCAACATTTACCAATATAATGCCAAATCCTCTCAGCAATTCTGTCAAATTAGCTCATTTTAAAACCAGCTAATTCGTGTTAGCACTGAATATGAGCAACAATGATCAATATACAGGAACTCCAAATTCTCTCAAAAATTCTGTCAAATTAGCTCATTTAAAACCAGCTAGCAAGAGTTAGCACTGAATATTAGCAACATTTATCAATGTAACTTAAAAATCTCAGAAATTTTGTCAAATTAGCTCATTTTAAAACCAGCTAGCAAACATTCGCACTGAATATGAGCAACATTTATCAATATACAGGAACACCAAATCCTCTCAGAAATCTTGTCAAGTTAGCTATTTTTAAACCAGCTAGCAAGCATTAGCACTAAATATGAGCAACATTTATCGATATAGTTCCAAATCCTCTCAGAAATTCTGTCAAATTAGCTCATTTTAAACCAGCTAGCCAGTGTTAGCACTGAATATTAGCAACATTTTATCAATGTAACTTCATAATTACCTCAGAAGTTCTCTCAAGTTAGCTCATTTTAAACCAGCTCACTCATGTTAGCATTGATAACTAGCGACATTTATCAGCATTCCTGAAAATTTTCTCAGAAATCCTATCAAGTTAGCTACTTTTAAGCCAGCTAGCGAATGTTAGCACTGAATATTCGCAACATTTATCGATATAATTCCAAATCCTCTCAGAAATTCTGTCAAATTAGCTCATTTTAAACCAGCTAGCCAGTGTTAGCACTGAATAATATCAATGCAACTTCATAATTACCTCAGAAATTCTGTCAGGTTAGCTCCTACAAACATGATATTCACATAAATGTAAAATCTCATGAGCTTTTATGATCTTTTTATAGTTCTCGTAGTAGACTCAGCCTTTTTGACCTTACTGTACACTCGGTTTTGTTGCTGACACGCAGGAGTCCTGAAATGTCAGTGTCTCGTCGAGTGTTTCAGGAGAACCGCAGAGCGCACACAGGGACGTGGGCGACTGCCACACAGAGTTACTGTTTCACCAGGTCACCGCCGTTCCTCCTGCCTCCAGCTTCATGGCTATTTTGAGGAAGCGTGACCTATATCCTGCTGCCAGGAACGCGGCCATGCCGGGGTGACGTCGGCTTCCACTCGGTGATATCTGTTGACAAGCGCAAAACAAGCCGGCATCTTGGAGCTCAGAGTGGTTTTGATAACGTACAGGAAACTGCAAAAATCATAGCATGGGGGGAAAAACAACCTTAAAAGTCTTTTTGTTCTCACTCTGACTTTCTCCACACTGCAAAAAATGGCCTTTCAAAAATAAGAAATAAAAGATTAAAACAAAGCATATTTGCTTGAATCAGGTGAAAAAATCTGCCAATGGAACTAGTCAAATTTGACTTGGTAAGATTTCTTAAAGTAAGATGAAAAATCTAACCTGTTTTTAGATTAAATAATTCCAAAATAAGATTGGGGAACTTATTATGCGAGATCTGATTAACTCAAAATAATTCTTATAACAAGATCGTACTTCTTACATTTAGCCATTCAACTCATTTTTTTGGGCCTTTTCCACCTTTATTGGAAAGGACAGTGTAGAGACAGGAAATGAGCAGGAGAGAGACAGGGAGGGATCGGGAAATGACCTCAGGTCAGAATCAAACCCAGGTCCCCCGATTTATGGTATGGCGCCTTATCCACCTGAGCCACGACAATGCGTTTTGTGGGCACTAGATTCAAAGATTTCAGTAAAGTTCATTTATTCCCAAAACAAGCATATAGTACTTTTTTTTTTTACTTGAAAGAAGATGAACCGCATTTGACAAATGTCCAAAATGTACTTACTTGTTTTAAAAAAAAACTTGTTTTATTTTCAAAGGTGCTCCAAATAAGACTTTTTCAAGACAACAAGATTTTCAAGATGGACTGTCGCTAAATGAGGTTTTGCTTGTTGGGCAATTACGTTCACACTGCAGGCTGAAGTGACTCAAATCCGATCTTTTCGCCCATATGTGACCTGTATCCGATCTTTTATTGACAATATGAACGACACAGATCCGATTTTTTCAAATCCGACCCAGGCCGTTTGGATATGTGGTCCTAATTCCGATCCCTATCCGCTCTTTTCATATGCGACTTCAGTCTGAACCGCCAGGTCGCATTCATCCGACTTACACGTCATCAACAAGCCACAAACGTCACTATTCTGCGCTGAAGTAGGCGGCGGGTCTCTCAAAAAAAGTTACAACAACATGGCGCATAATCACGGGCGCAGATAGAGGGTGGGACTCGTCCCACCCAGATTTAAATTCACCTCGTTCGGTCCCCCCCACTTATAGGGAGGAAAAAACGTCTATGCTGTCTTTCTTTGTATAAGGCAAACCTCACGGAAAAATCAAAAGACTAATTACCATTCGGTTTATTGAGGTGCACAGCAGTGTATACATAGTTGCAACAACTCACATAAAACAAAGACTGATATTCGGTTGGTTGAGCTGCGCAGACTGCACAGGTTGCGAGCTCGAGCTTGGTTGCTATGGTTACTAACAACAAGTTTGACAGGCATGTTGGGGTTGGTTTGCTGGTAGCTTTGTCCCCCCCCAGTTTTTTGTCCCCCCCAGTTCAAAAAACGTATCTGCGCCCCTGCGCATGACATCAATGCGAGGGACGCTTCGGGCTGTGAAGGTTCTGAATCTTCTCAATGGAAGGACGCAGAGGTTAGGGAGCTGATTTCCATTTGGGGGGATGCAGCTATTCAAGCTAGATTGGATGGGTCATACCGCAACCGGGCGGTTTTACTTCCGTAAACACTGGCCATGCTCACTGCGTGTGACGTCGTCGTATCCTGCAATGCGCATGCGGAACACTTTTAGGTCGCTTTTCGTTCATACTGAGGATCACATACAAGTCGCATATATTTGTTAATGTGAACGGCCTCACAAAAAAATCGGATTTCACAAAAAAATCGGAATTGAGCATTAAGCCTTGCAGTCTTATAATAAGGGTGGCTAGATGTTTTGACTTGAAAATAGACAAATAAACTTCCTAAGATTTTTATCTTTTGCAGTGCACACTCACAGGAAAGCAATTTATATTTCTTCTTGATAAATGTAAACATTATTAGCAAACTAGATTGTGTCTCGAAGGTTTGATGTACTCTTTTGTTGATTTCGGTTATAAAAGCTCAAGTCGTTAATGATTAATTATCAATTAATCTCTTGATCGGTTCATTATTTAATCAGTGAGGGGGTGTCGTGACAAGGAGGAGTTGCAGTTGGGAGCAGCGAGCGTTTTATTCCTTTTATTCCAAAGTAATTTGCCGACATTTCCATTTTTAATGATTTAAGGATGGCGTACTTTTTATCCCTTTTGAATTACATTCATTGTTGAGAAATGTTTGTGAGAAACAAATTTGCTCTGGTTAAAACAATAGTTGTGTGCAAACATCCATGAGTCTGAGTACTCAGTCGGCGTTATTGCGTACGGTATGGTATTTTAAAATCTCAAAAACAACAGCAACAACAAAATCCCTCCACTTTGCCCTCCTTGCTTCAAGGCATGACAAATGCCTCTCTTAACACATGCATGCACCAGCATGGTGCAACACGAGTCAAAGAGACAAGCAAACATTTTAGCAGAAACACTAAGCACTAGATCATGTGAGAGCACATGGAGCGAGTGTGATTTCAAGAGAACAGCATGAAAACACACTCAGGTGGCAGCTAAACAAACCGCCTCATTATCCTCCCTCCGGGTTTAATGCTGCATCAGCGTCGTGCTCCGCAGTCGCAAACACACACACACGCAGGATTTGACGAACTCACCTGATTGGATGAAAAAGGGTTCTTCAAGGGTTCTTTGAATCATGAAGGTTGCTTTGCTGCCAGAAAAGAGAACTTACAGCTCTTTCTCATGGGAAAACACTTTATAGACAGACCACCGAAGAATCCAAACCAGGTCTAAATCAAAATCTCATCTCATTACCTCTAGCCGCTTTATCCTGTCCTACAGGGTCGCAGGCAAGCTGGATCCTATCCCAGCTGACTACGGGCGAAAGGCGGGGTTCACCCTGGACAAGTCGCCAGGTCATCACAGGGCTGCACATAGACACAGACAACCATTCACACTCACATTCACACCTACGCTCAATTTAGAGTCACCAGTTAACCTAACCTGCATGTCTTTGGACTGTGGGGGAAACCGGAGCACCCGGAGGAAACCCACGCGGACACGGGGAGAACATGCAAACTCCGCACAGAAAGGCCCTCGCCGGTCACGGGGCTCGAACCCAGAACCCAGTGAGGCAACAGCGCTAACCACTACACCACCGTGCCGCCCCTAAATCAAAATCAGTACATTTAAATGTTGCAGTTTATCAGTTTCAGATCTTTGTTCACGATGTACAGAATAATTATTTACATTTCTTCAAAGAGGATTTTATTTTGAAGCATGAAATCTGCAACCGTCCAGAAAAATCAGTCAGCCTGGTGTTTTATGATGAACAGGAGAAACTTCTGCTTGGATCTGTGATTAAATACAAAGTACAAAGGAGAATTAATTTTTGTGTAAATGGTTCTATCGTATCAAAAAGACAAATCCACGACATCTGTATTTGATAAGAAACTGCAGCACATTAAAGAGGACTTTGCTTCTGTGCCACCGTTGTGAAAAAATAAGAAGACCCTGATGGCTGATGGTGAAGTTGTTTGATCAGCAAGATGGCATTTTAATGAAAATATTTTGAAAGCTTTCATGACGTTGTTTGCATTATGTCAGTAAAAAATGACGGAAATTTCTGTCGGCTGCTTGATTTTATTTTCATTTTCAAATTCGTTTCAAATGAACGTTTCGATTGTGTCTTGAAGAGACACTGTCTGCTTCTTCGGTCCGTATTTTCTATCCCTGATTGTGATTTTCATGCTTCAGTGGTCTGGATACTATTAAAAATGTCTGTGATGCTTCTCCTCAAGAAAACTCTGGCAAACTCAGAGCAGAGGTGATTTAGTAATCTGAGCAGGCGCATCACCCGACTCGGAACACTAATATCTTTCCCTGCATAAATATTGGCATCACCAATGCTGAATGCAGCCCTTTTGTCGTTTTCATCTGTGAAACTAGCTGAACAAGCTATTTTGCTTGATATCATCCACTGTAGCTCATTAGACCTTCCTCGAGGGCTTTCAACATATCAAATTGACATCCTCCAGGCACTTTCTCCAGTCTCCTTTCATTCGAGGAACTTTCCTGCAGTTTCAAAGACATCATTTAAATGCTCTAAACATAGTCGGAGTGGAAACCTGAATGGGCGGTCATCAATCACTCAGTGGGTTATCTGCGCTCAGCTGGCTGCATGGGAATGGTGTCTTTACCTTTGCTACCCAGCTGGCACTCAGCAGTGCGGGTAGTGATTATGCTTGGAGACTCCGGCGCTCATAAATAAGTCGAGGCATCCTGCAGAGCATGAAAAGCAGCCGGCTCAGGGGAAACATTCAGCTCGCTAGCAAAGGCCACTAACATGCACCAATTCGACTGCTGGCTCTTTATACTGCCCATTTAGTGGAGTATGAAACTCATCACTCTGAGATATCAGAGAAATATTACAATTCCAAGCGTCACATGCGGTATTATTTAATAAGTGTCAGAAGGTGGTTCTTCGGTTGTGTCTCACTCATATTATATTAAAGAATATGGATTGGACAATAAAGGTAAAAGACATTTTATACTCAGGTGTAGACTTTTTCATATCAATGTATCTGCATGTTTCAGATAAATCACTTAAAGCATGATTATTTTTGCCTGTCCTAGCCAACTGTATTTACACCTTCCCTCGAAATATATTTAAAGGTCTCATTGCATCGTTTTTTCATTAATTGTGCGGTGGTTTCTAGTATGAATGAATGCCCTGTGAGCCGGTTTTGGTGAAAAAAATGCTGTGGTTCTCCTGTTTCAGGCTGTTCTAGTTTGGTGGAGGAGCGGGTGGCGGGAGAGCGACAGGATTTCAGCTCTTATCATTAATATTAATGACATGTAAACGTGTTACCTCTGATTGGCTAACAGCACTGTGACGCTACCTCCAGTGGGTCAGAACAAGCGGATGTGGGTGTCTTACTACGGCGAGAGAGAAGGAACAAACTGCGAAGGGAAAAATACCGCGCGCTGACGTCATTAAGGTGCGACGCGAGGAAATAAAATAAATTCAACAAATGTTTGGGTTTTTACTGAACAAACAAACAAATAAAATGAACGAATGACTTAAAAAAAAGAATGTGGGTGTCTTTGTAAAAACTGTTTTGATTGGCTATTATAACAGAGCATGCTGCATGCTTTTTGGTTTTGTAGCGCAGAGTACCTGGCTAACTGCAGGAAGCGGTTAGCTACACAGCTAATGTAGCCATTGCAAGGCTAACGCACCGATTTTAAAACACGGCAAAACGATTTAACAGTTATACACTTACTTGTTCGGTGTTTGTTGCTGATGCGGCAGGGATGCTTGGTACGGACCCAGGCTTCAGTGACAGTTGACGTGCAAAACCTGCCCTGTACTGTCCCAAGTTGTGGAAACATTCATCAGGAAAATGCTTCCGACAAACATACACCGTCTTAGGTAGACTCGACGGCGTATTATTGAAGTAAACAAAATTAAGCCACTGCGTCTTCAGGGGCTCTCCCGTCGGCAGTAAAAACAGACTCCTTTCTGTGTTGTCACATCCATGTACAGCGCAACTTCCATGTTTGGTGGCAACTTTTGAGCTGGGCGGGCAATCCATACAGTGGGTGGGAATCCAGAGGGGGGGCGTGGGGATCATCTCCCTTGCTGACGTAGTAAAGGGAAGAGCCTATCAACGCGCCATTTTGACGCGCCATTCTCAAATGTTGACAAAGGGTGGGCATAGTTTGGTTTACACATTATGAAATTTCTAGCCACTGGGGTGACTTAAGAAGGTCAGAGGAACTCATTTTAACGTTAAAAAACCTCAGAAAGTGAAAATTTCATGCCATGGGACCTTTAAATCATTAAAATACTTTTTAAAAATTCATTACTTTTGCATTAATATCTGAATCTCGTGCTTGAATTATCCTCTTTAACTCAACCCTCTTACCTGAACACATTCACCCTCTGGAACATTCAATCGGTCTCATGTTCAACAGGAAGTTGCGTCATCCAAATTTCCTGTAGATCACATGAAGAAGAAAAGTCCATTCTCTCATTTGTTTTTTTTTCCCCCAAAGGTATTATAAATTAGGCAAATCGTTTTAATGTCCTGTATGCTCTCAATAGCATGACTATGAACACTATGGTGTGCTCTGACAGGAAAATAAACAACAACAGAGCGGAGTGATCAGGAAGTTAGTTTCACAACCCCAAAGTGGAATTATTTCCAAAAGCACATCGTGAAGTGTGTTCTTCCTCTGATACCACGGCAATTCGCAAACACTGATTGATTATTGATTTTATTATTAAAGAACGACATTGCACTGATACTGGAGACTCCTTCCAGAAATGTTAAACAACAGAATGATAATGAGTGAGTAAATAATGAAACATCACATGTTACATCATGATTTATTATAAAAGAGATGATTCTGGTTCTAAAATCTGATTGGCTGAGCTGTGTTTGAAGTAAACCAATACACATCCCTGACTGCGCAATAATAACAACAACTGAATTCTGTATTCATGCACTGTTTCCTGTTGTGTTGCTCAGCAAACAAACCAAAGTTTACTGCTCACGGAAGAATTTTGTACTGTGAATATCACGAATAATAAATGTAATGATGTCTCAAACACATTGATCGATTTTATCAGATCGTTTTAGTCAGCGCTTTGTGTCATGCCTCCTTACCCGTGATAAACTCACTGTGACGCACATCCTCTTGTGGTTTATTGTTTTATTTAGTCATGGTTTATCAAGGATTATTATCCATACAGGAGACTTTTTCGATGAAATAAAAACGTGTTCTATTCCCTTCTCGCGGCTTGATAGCATGCAATATTGTTCGCATATTGCTTATCCTATGTACGTGTATTACGTCACTCTACCCAATGGAGAACGAGCGTTGAATATAGTTTACGGCATTGCGTGGTTCAATATTCAAGACAACATGATGTCACATGTCAGAGACGTAAAACTTCCGTGCTAGCGAGCGACTGTGACAATTTGTAAACAAACATGGCTGCCAGGTCTGTGGAAGATTTTGAGACAATTTTGAAAGAGAAAGATGCGTTGAACACCCGAATGTCAGTAACACGATAGAGAGCGCCACTTCCAGTCAGACTACAAGCATGGCCGATCTGAACTACAACACCCAAGAACCACAGCGCCCTCTATCACCTGTCTATTAATTACACCCGTCACTCATTTCCTGGTTAATCAGCCCACGCTATATAAACACCTCTCCCACACTCACTCGATGCGAAGTATTGTTCAGTGCTTAACCTGTCATACCAAGCCCTGTTATTCTGCCTGCCTTATTGTGTTCTCAACCCTCATTGTTGTCTCGTTCTTGTTACTCTTTAGTCTAGCCCTTATTACTCTGTCTGCCGATCGATCGACCCCTGATTGTCCCTCGACTTTGATTTTGTCTCGCGTTTTGGATTTGTTTGCCAGTCTGCGTTCCCCGCTCTCCCCTGCACATACATCTAGAAGAGCCTGCACCCTGCCACCGAAAGGAATGTGTGTATATAATAATAATAATAATAATAATAATATTGGCTGGCTTTTTTGTGGTATATCAGATATATTCCATTCAGCAACTTGTCTTTGTTCAATATCATGCGAGCTGAATGGAATGTATTTGATATCTCATCTCATTATCTCTAGCCGCTTTATCCTGTTCTACAGGGTCGCAGGCAAGCTGGATCCTATCCCAGCTGACTACGGGCGAAAGGCGGGGTACACCCTGGACAAGTTGCCAGGTCATCACAGGGCGACACATAGACACAGACAACCATTCACACTCACATTCACACCTACGGTCAATTTAGAGTCACCAGTTAACCTAACCTGCATGTCTTTGGACTGTGGGGGAAACCGGAGCACCCGGAGGAAACCCACGCGGACACGGGGAGAACATGCAAACTCCGCACAGAAAGGCCCTCGCCGGCCACGGGGCTCGAACCCGGACCTTCTTGCTGTGAGGCAACAGCGCTAACCACTACACCACCGTGCCGCCCCAGAACCGTGATCTTCAGAATATTTCTGAATCAAAATAGTTTCACGGTGGTAAAGTTGTCACCAGTCGGAATCTGAATGAACGTGATCAGCATGACTCAGAAGGTCAAATGGGCCCATGATGGATTTTATCATTCTAGCTACAGGCAATTGAAGAAACAATTGCGTGGGAGGGGGGCTCGCGGAGTGTAGTTCTTCTTCAGTGGTGGAAGAACCCAATTATATGCCTGACTCGACCCTTCCTCAGCAAGCTGACTGTCGTCCGAGAACAAACCAACAGTTTGCGATCGATTTAACTTATCTCCAATTAACAGCCTTTGAAAGGAACCTTTCGACCTGTCACCAATTAGTGGACATGTCAAGGGCATTTTCAGCAGCGTCTGATTTCACTGTTTGTTCTGTTTCACACGGCTATTAACACGTGTGTACATGAACCTCCTGAGATGGAGGGACGTGATGGAGTAATTGCTTTGTTTGAGCTTCGTGGTGGTCGTCGCCAACGGTAGGTCAGGCAAACACACAGGCAGACAAGACAAGGTCATCAGAGCAAAATCTATAAATACAGCTTTAACGTAGACAGACAGAGGTCAAAACAGGGAAAGACTCCAGCTGAAAAAAGGAGGAGTACGAGCCAGAACACTTAGAGGCATGCTGTTTGAGGAAAATAACAAACGATGCCAAGATGAGTTCCAAAAACTTGATGTATGGATGATGATGATGATGATATCATATCCTGAAATGTGTTATTTGTCAGCAAATATTCCACTGGTTAAAATATTTATTTATTTAAAAAAACAACACATTTTTGGTACTTTTAATCCGCTTGCTGTGATAAATAATGTTGCCGAATGTCCATGATACAAGTTCATTTGTTCCTGTTCTCACATACGTTATAGCAGCTATAGACAGTTGTTTTCTGACCTGTATCTCTCTTTTATTTCTCTTCAAGTTCATCAGACAAGGAAAACAACAACAACAAAACCCTCAGCTCGTCCAGGGCCCTGTACTACGAAGGGGGTTTTCTGGCTTACCAGGGTAACTTCGAGAGTAACTTGATCACGTGCAGCGTAACTTCCCAATTAACCCATACTACGAAAGTTGGCTATGTTCAAACCGAGGTATGCTGCCATGGCAACTTACGCTGCATCTCAAACCTGCTCGTCTCAGGTTATGTTCTTGGTTAACCCGAGGTTTCCGATTAACCACACCCTTTTTAAACACCACCTCTCCACCGACATTTCCTCTAGAGACAATGCCAGCGTACCTGGATGACCCGTGCGATATCGGAGCGCAGATTAGAGATGGGATTTATGGCTCTTTGATGGGATCCGCATCTTTGTGATCCGTTCTTTGAAAAGAGCCGTTCAAAAGACTGGCTCATTTGGCTCTTTTTAAATATTTATTCAGTTTTAAGAAGACAGCGTCTAAAGAAGCCAGATCCCTCTGCTTAGACAGTGACATCAATATTTCTGGACATACCTTTTATATAAAGCAACCTAGACTTATATTATTGTAACCCCTAAACGCTCATAAATAACCATTAAAAAACAACGAGGGCTTCAATGAATGTCCATGCAGAACGGCTTTTCTGTAAAAAAAAAAAAAGAACCCACTCAAGAACATAGTTATCAAGAACGCAAGAATATTTTATAAAAAACACTTGTTTTACAAAAATATTTAAGTCTGAGATACAAAATAGATACAACTACAATAAATATAACACAAGAACTAGTTATCACACAAGAACATTTTAATAGAAAAAAAACAAACTTTCTATATTAAAAATATTGAAATTGTAACAAAAATAGATACAACTAAACTGTCAGATAAATAAAGTTATAACAAGAACACGATTATTTTAATAGGAAAAAACAAACTATTAATGCAAAAAATATTATTATTAGATAAATAGATACAACTAGACAAACAGATAAATAAATAAAATACACAAAAATAGAACAAACAAAATGACGATAGAATAAATTAAATGAACGTCCGTGCAAAGTAGTTTTCCCACAATATTATCATTAATATCACACAACAACATTATAAACTATATACAACCCCGATTCCAAAAAAGTTGGGACAAAGTACAAATTGTAAATAAAAACAGAATGCAATAATTTACAAATCTCAAAAACTGATATTGTATTCACAATAGAACATAGACAACATATCAAATGTCGAAAGTGAGACATTTTGAAATTTCATGCCAAATATTGGCTCATTTGAAATTTCATGACAGCAACACATCTCCAAAAAGTTGGGACAGGGGCAATAAGAGGCTGGAAAAGTTAAAGGTACAAAAAAGGAACAGCTAGAGGACCAAATTGCAACTCATTAGGTCAATTGGCAATAGGTCATTAACATGACTGGGTATAAAAAGAGCATCTTGGAGTGGCAGCGGCTCTCAGAAGTAAAGATGGGAAGAGGATCACCAATCCCCCTAATTCTGCACCGACAAATAGTGGAGCAATATCAGAAAGGAGTTCGACAGTGTAAAATTGCAAAGAGTTTGAACATATCATCATCTACAGTGCATAATATCATCAAAAGATTCAGAGAATCTGGAAGAATCTCTGTGCATAAGGGTCAAGGACAGAAAACCATACTGGGTGCCCATGATCGTCGGGCCCTTAGACGGCACTGCATCACATACAGGCATGCTTCTGTATTGGAAATCACAAAATGGGCTCAGGAATATTTCCAGAGAACATTATCTGTGAACACAATTCACCGTGACATCCACCGTTGCCAGCTAAAACTCTATAGTTCAAAGAAGAAGCCATATCTAAACATGATCCAGAAGCGCAGACGTCTTCTCTGGGCCAAGGCTCATTTAAAATGGACTGTGGCAAAGTGGAAAACTGTTCTGTGGTCAGACGAATCAAAATTTGAAGTTCTTTATGGAAATCAGGGACGCCGTGTAATTCGGACTAAAGAGGAGAAGGATGACCCGAGTTGTTATCAGCGCTCAGTTCAGAAGCCTGCATCTCTGATGGTATGGGGTTGCATTAGTGCGTGTGGCATGGGCAGCTTACACATCTGGAAAGACACCATCAATGCTGAAAGGTATATCCAGGTTCTAGAGCAACATATGCTCCCATCCAGACGACGTCTCTTTCAGGGAAGACCTTGCATTTTCCAACATGACATACCAAACCACATACTGCATCAATTACAGCATCATGGCCGTGTAGAAGAAGGGTCCGGGTACTGAACTGACCAGCCTGCAGTCCAGATCTTTCACCCATAGAAAACATTTGGCGCATCATAAAACGGAAGATACGACAAAAAAGACCTAAGACGGTTGAGCAACTAGAATCCTACATTAGACAAGAATGGGTTAACATTCCTATCCCTAAACTTGAGCAACTTGTCTCCTCAGTCCCCAGACGTTTACAGACTGTTGTAAAGAGAAAAGGGGATGTCTCACAGTGGGAAACATGGCCTTGTCCCAACTTTTTGAGATGTGTTGTTGTCATGAAATTTAAAATCATCTAATTTTTCTCTTTAAATGATACATTTTCTCAGTTTAAACATTTGATATGTCATCTATGTTCTATTCTGAATAAAATATGGAATTTTGAAACTTCCACATCATTGCATTCCATTTTTATTTACAATTTGTACTTTGTCCCAACTTTTTTGGAATCGGGGTTGTACAAAACAATTTGAACTATTAGGCAAACAGATAAAACTTGAATAAATAAAAGGCAAATGAATGCTTGCTTGCACGCGCACACACACACCATTATGAATGATGTTTTTATATTTCATTTTCACCTGTTGCCAGGTGCGTTTGGCACTGTTGTTGCCTCTGAAATGTTCACAGGACCGACACCAACTTAGTCAAAGGGACTGAACAGTCAGTCATCCTAATTCATGTGACTCTGTGCACATATCAGCTTAAGTAGGCTACTCCATGAATTTACCATACCAAATTTTATTCAGGATTTTTCGGACATTAAACAAGCTATGTATGACTGGGGCCACGTCGAAGGACCATTTTCTGTGACTTGTGATTGATCATGAAGCTTTCTCTCATCCTATACTTCTGTTCTGGAACATGTAGAAGGGAGAATGTACTTACGCATTTACCCGATCGGCAATTCGTTGCCAACATGCTTGCTGCTCCTTATTGGCAGCCGCTGTGTTAGATTTTGCTCTTAATGTTGTTTTGAACTCCTCGTAGCTTTGCATTATGACAGCGCATTCTTCCTCCGTGAAGTACAGCGACCGTGCCATTGTGAACAGTGGTGATTTGCGCTGATAACCTCCCCTTTAACATGAACATGCATTAACCCTGATTAGGTTAACACAGGTTCAACAAATCAACTTCATAACTGGCGTCGTAGTACCGTTTAACCCCAAACAAGATAACCAGGTTTTGTCAACTCCGGTTTAGCGGGGGAACCCTGGGTTACTTCTGGGTAGGTTAACCTCCGTTCGTAGTACAGGGCCCAGATGTGACAGAGAAACTGCAAAGTGTGAAACGCTGACCCCAGAATCAGACACTCCTTTCATCAATATTAAAGTTAAAACATCACCATATCATAGGGAAGGAAATTGGACTATTAAAATGGATTGCATATGATTACAAATTTGCACCAGGAAAATATGATGTTAGATTTAAATATTGGGCAGAAAAAGGAATTACAGCTATATGTACAACTATTAAAAGAGGTGAAATGAAAAGCTTTCAAGAACTAAAGAATACACATGATCGAACAAATCAGGACTTACCGTATTTAGATATCTACAAATGAGGGATTATTATATCAAAAGTATTAAAACAACTGAGGATAAAATACATCCCATCATAAAGCTACCGGTACTTGTACAAGCTTCTAGCCAAGCTATTCCAAAGGCTGTGGCGGTTCTGTATGAATGTTTGATGGCTTCTAGAACAGATTCAACATTATATGTTAAAGTCAAATGGGAAAGAGAGCTGGGTGAGGAGATTCCAGAGGGGATATGGTATGATACGTGGAAAACACATCAAATTACAAGACAATCTTTGAAATGGAGGGAATTCAGTTGGAAGAATCTAATTCGGTACTTTATTACACCTAAAATTAGAAGTAAACAGATAAATGTTCAGGGCGGCACGGTGGTGTAGTGGTTAGCGCTGTCGCCTCACAGCAAGAAGGTCCTGGGTTCGAGCCCCGTGGCCGGCGAGGGCCTTTCTGTGCGGAGTTTGCATGTTCTCCCTGTGTCCGCGTGGGTTTCCTCCGGGTGCTCCGGTTTCCCCCACAGTCCAAAGACATGCAGGTTAGGTTAACTGGTGACTCTAAATTGACCGTAGGTGTGAGTGTGAATGGTTGTCTGTGTCTATGTGTCAGCCCTGTGATGACCTGGCGACTTGTCCAGGGTGTACCCCGCCTTTCACCCGTAGTCAGCTGGGATAGGATCCAGCTTGCCTGCGACCCTGTAGAAGGATAAAGCGGCTAGAGATAATGAGATGAGATAAATGTTCAACAGCCATGTTGGAGATTATGCAACCACATGGATCCAGATCATACACACATTTTTTGGAATTGCACAAACATACAACCCTTCTGGGGGAATATTCACTCAGTTCTCTGTGATGTTTTGGGATATATGAGACCTAAATCCTGTCTTGTTTTGTACCTGGGTCATTTGGAGGGCACGGTGCATGAAAATGACCAATATTTGGTCAGGATTCTTTTGGTGGCTGGGAAGAAGACTATTACTAAGAACTGGCTTAAGTCTGACACTCCAAGTTACAACCAGTGGATGACAATCATAGATGATATATTGGTGATGTAGCATCTCACATATAAGTTGAAAATGAAAGAAGATATTTATATAAAAAGATGTGGGAAATGGTTGACATATAAGGGAAGACATGATTAATCAGATGTCAGTAACATTGACTAATACAATCTCACACAGGCTCTGTTTTTGTTTGTTTGTTTATATCTTTTGTTATTGTCTTTTGGGTTTTTTTTTTCCAATACTATTGAGGAGATTGTCTTGTATTGACAAGTATGAAAACTAAATAAAGATTGTTAAAAAATCATCACCATATCAAAAAAATACACACTTTTATTTTATGTACATGTACATGGAGCATCCACTGTACGAGGCTGCAGCTGTTACCATAGAAATGCAAAAATATTCATATCATTACAGCCAGAACTACCATCAGCACTGCTGTTACAGAAAATAAATCAACACCTTCCGACCAATCAGAATCCAGAATTTAGCTGCACTGTGTTTCTCAGGGGGGGCGGAGCTATTTTCTGGGTCAGAAAACTCTCATGAACATCTGAAAGAAAGTACTGAAATGAATGTTTCAAAAAGACGCAACATGAAAAGCCACAGATTTCGAAGGGATCTTGAAAAGGATGTGATTATGACAGGTCGAGAAAGCCTTATCCAGAATACAGACCACACCTTTAATGAAACACTAACAGAAACATGTGAAAAATGCTCACTTTGTAAAAATGCTGTAAGCTCATCTAGTCATATTTCCCAAGCTGTGAATTTCTCCTCATGCATTGCCAGATCCAGGCAGGCGGCTCGAGATACATATTTATGAGCATTAATACACGAGTCACGGCTGATTCACTGCTCGCGAGATTAAAATATGTCATTGTCTTTGTCAGTCTTGGCTCCTCTTGAGGTAGAGGGCGAGGCAGCAGCTGGTTATTAACACTACAGTTTGTACGCTCACTGGAAACAACACACACACACACTCACACACACACAAAGGCCGCCTCGAGAATGTGTGTGTACGCTTTCAGAGTTCATGCACATAAGTAAGACAAAATGGCCGAGGTGGTTGCCTGGCAACAGGAGCAACGAGATGCAAAATTTTGCTACTTAGAGAAAGTGTTGAGTGGGTGGAGTAAAAAAAAAATCCATAAAAATGTCTCTTCAGTGTTGATTCTGTTGTACCATATTTATTGATTTTACATCTGAGACTTTTTTTTTTGGAAGTTTATAAATGTAACTGCTGTGATCCAATGTTGTTGGCTCTATATAGTCCATCATACATTGCTAATCACAAGTTTTTGCACCCCTGGAGTTTTATTACAGCTCAATAAGTATTTGGTCACATAAAAAAAGACCAAGCTCTCAAGAATTAACAGGGCTTTCGAGCTTCTAGCTGCTTTTTTTGTCGTATAAATGCAAGAGAGAGTAGGAGAAAGGCTGGGGAGGGATAACAAGAAGTAACCTGTCTCTCAAAATGTAACTCGAACCAGATAACAAGTAGAAACCGTCATTCTTTCATCAAACCCAACAGGAGGCGCTGTTATCGGAAAATAATTACCTCGTCCGCACCGGAGTAAGCGGGGTGAGGTATTGTAATCAGTTTGTTTGTGTGTCTGTCTGTTATCAATCGAGCGTCTAGCAAGGCCGGATTAACTATATGGGCCTGCGGCACAGTGCCCAGGGGCACTAACCACTCACAGCCAGTGGGGGGGCACCACATGACAGAAACTTTAAAAATATTTTTCGTGAATGTTTGTACACTTAAAATGGTTATACACTTGACATTGTTAAATAGTCATATATAATTCATTATGAACACTAATTTCATAAGAACAACAACAATAATCATAATTCTGAGCAAGAGTGGCCTATGTGACCATTAACCCCCCTTTCCTCAACCAGCCAATCCACCTACGGTGAAATCCATCGATTTTTTTAAAACCACGGTAGAAATGAAAAATAGACAGACATCAATTGAGTGGTTGTGCGAAGAGAAAATTAAAAAAAGAGACTCCAGGCGTGTAGCTGCAATTAAAACTGTTCCAGTGTTAGATCGGTTTTTTTTTTATAAAAACATCGACAACTGCTGTCACTACCAGCGCTGAAGCCGAAGCTAGTGAAATCAGCGATGCTAGTGAGGGAGATGGCCCTGCTAGCACTAGCCGGGGAGATGCTACAACCACAGCCAGTGTTAGCCGAGGGGTCAGTGACGACGAGGATCCCCTTGAGGAAGATGGGAGCGAGGGAGACCCCGGGGAGGGGCCCGTACTGGATGTTATTTGAATTTCATCTCATTATCTCTAGCCGCTTTATCCTTCTACAGGGTCGCAGGCAAGCTGGAGCCTATCCCAGCTGACTACAGGCGAAAGGCGGGGTACACCCTGGACAAGTCGCCAGGTCATCACAGGGCTGACACATAGACACAGACAACCATTCACACTCACATTCACACCTACGCTCAATTTAGAGTCACCAGTTAACCTAACCTGCATGTCTTTGGACTGTGGGGGAAACCGGAGCACCCAGAGGAAACCCACGCGGACACGGGGAGAACATGCAAACTCCGCACAGAAAGGCCCTCGCCGGCCACGGGGCTCGAAACCGGGACCTTCTTGCTGTGAGGCGACAGTGCTAACCACTACACCACCGTGCCGCCCCGTTATTTGAATTTATATTTCAAATTGAGACATTTGAATATGTTGCCTAGATCGATGCTATTTTAATTGATACACATTTTGAATTGACACATTTGAATATGCTGTATTGTATATAGATGGATGCTGTTTAAATTGCTGATGCTGTTTGAATTGATACACATTTTGAATTGAGACATTTTAATATGGATAGAATAGAGTATGGATGCTTTGAAGGTTTTTATTGAGACATACAAATATATGCTGCTCATTTTTGAATAAGACATTTCAATATGCCTACATGCATATCGTTGGTTGTTTTCAGTGAATTTGATGGGCTGATGGAGCCTACTGTACTTAATACATTTTCAATGAGGAAGAATGACCTTGTTTATGTGTACTATTGTTTATGTATATGCTACTATTTTTGACAGCAAAGGGCAAGGTTTGTGAGTGTGTGCAGGAGGTTACTGAACGCGTGCGCGCAGGGTGGTGGTGTGGGGGGGGGGGGGGGGGGGGGGGCACTTGAGGTATAGTGCCCAGGGGCACCGCATTGGCTTAATACAGCACTGGCGTCTAGACAGTTGAACCAATTTACTTCAGATTTTCAGGGTAGGTGGGCGATGGTCCATAGATTACCTGAATAAATTTTGGGGGTAATCAGGTCAAGGTGAAGGTCAAGGTCACTGGAAAGGTCAACCTTTCGGTCAAAATAACATATTTTCCATTATAACTCAAAAACGGTTGCCGATAGACAGATGTTTAATATTATGAGCATATAGGAACATTTGGCACCATGATCTTTAACCTTGAGTGACCTTGAAAGGTCAAACTCAAGGTCACGGGTTTTCAGAGGGCTGTCACTTAAAACGGTTGATGGTAGACAGATATTTACCGTCATCAACTGATAGGAAGTGCCATATGGGCTTTCATTTGCCACCATGCTCTTTGACCTTGAGTGACCTTGAAAGGTCAAACTGAAGGTCATGGGTTTTCAAAGGGCTATGGAGCACTTGCATGTGACGTCACAGCCGATCCAGATTGTGACAGACGCCATCTTGTCGGTCAAACGCCATATTTCCGCCTTCTACTTCAACTTCTGGTTCTACTTCTGCTTTTACTTCTACCTTTTCTTCTGGAAAACCCTACTATATACAATTCTACTACAACGGCTGCGGCTACAAGCTCTCCCTACCTGTGCACGTTTTTTATGTTTTTTGTGTGTGTTTTTGCGTGTTGTTCGTCTGTATCGGACTTCAATATCCACTACAACCGTATGGACTTACTGGACATTGGTTTCCAGCAGAAAATGACGGTTTGTAGCGATTTCCATCGCATGCACATTCCGGACGAGATAGCGAGACCAGCGGGGTCTCCGTGGATTGTTATCGGAAGCAAAGCGAAGGAGGCGGCGCCGGGAGCGGAAGCAAAAGTGAGGCTGCAGAGCCGGCCTGTTGACTAAGCTCAGAAAACAGCCACTCAAATCTCCACTGCCGCCTCTACCTCTCCAACGCCAGATCCATGTAAACAAGACAGACGATTTGGAATTACAGCTGGAATTACCTTACTCTATTCTATAATCGGCTGGTCAGTGCGATACTCAATACTTAAGTGACTTACCCATCCAATGAGGATTCTTGTTTACAAGATGCCACATCTGAGTCGCTGACAAATCCTGAATTTCTGTAAAGATAACTGTCCAGAGATTTATAAGCACGCAGTGCTTCACCACTGAACAGCGAGGGAAAGTTGATGAGGTAATCATACACGTCCGGGTATTCCGCTGACAGTTCAAAATCCGGTCGTGAAAACTCCGTCCGGTAAGCCATAAGGGTCACAAATCTGTAGATCATTTATTTTAGACATATATCTAGTTATCTGTTCATTAGAAAAATGAGCCGTGTAGTCCGTCGGTTAAAATTGATCCATTCTGTACACGAGTGCAGCAGTATTCAGCGGTGTTTTTGACCGACAAGATGGCGGTTGTGTACCGGTACTTTCCGGTCACGTGACTGTAAGATCTCTATAACTTTAAATTGGTTCATGATTACCAGATGTTGACCATTATCAACATATAAGAAGTCCCATATGGGCTTTCAGTTGCCACCATGACCTTTGACCTTGAATGACTTTGAAATGTCAAACTCAAGGTCAGGGATTTTCATCAGAATATAACCTGACAGCTGATGATTGAGAAATATTACCATTATCAACATATATGTATAAAATAAGTGCTGCCGAGTGAGGTTTGTTTTGCCTGGCAACATTTGAAACTCCTGCATCATTGATTATTTTCCTATAAAATCACATCACAAAGATTGTTTTTTTTTCTCACAAACAATAATCACCTCTTCCAATCATCTTCCTCCATCCTCGCTCCTGTGGAGGACGGCCCCATGAAGACAGTTGAAAGTCACGCCTGGAGGACGCTCTGGACTCTTACAGTAATGCTTTTATGGCTGAGGACTTCAGTTGACTTGCTAACTTTAGGACTGCAGTTGTCATGAACAGTTTTGCACTCAAGTTTCCATCAATGAAGAGTTTATAACATCAACGAAACTGACTTCATGTTAAAACTGTTGATGTTCTAGTCATGCTGTCTGTTGTTGCCCAAATGAGGATGGGTTCCCTTTTGAGTCTGGTTCCTCTCGAGGTTTCTTCCTCATGTCGTCTGAAGGAGTTTTTCCTTGCCACCGTCGCCACAGGCGTGCTCATTGGGGATAGATTAGGGATAAAATTAGCTCATGTTTTAAGTCGTTCAAATTCTGTAAAGCTGCTTTGCGACAATGTCTATTGTTAAAAGCGCTATACAAATAAACTGGACTTGACATTCCAGAAATGCAGCATCGATGATGTTTCTCATCAAAGAAGCACGATGTCTTTGCTAGTAAAGAAAGTCCATTGAAAGTTCATAATAAGTGTCTCATTCTTGCTGTTTACCTGGGGGGAAAATCAATAAAATAATCAAGAGTTCCACTGACTGGGTTTATTGACACATCTTTTCTCATCTAAAGAAAAATTCTATGCCTGCAAGTCTGTGTGAGAGGAAACAAAGTCATTTATAATCCTGGACAGACTTTGGAAACACAGTATGAGTGGAAAAATCCATCAAACATGTAAACATGCTGCTTAAAGCCTCAACTTATCTCTTGTTTGCTCACGTGTTTACATGTAAAATGCATTTAACAGGAATGGATATTTAATATCGGGAATTATTCGCAAACTGAATAACATTTCAGTGGATTTTTTTTATTTAAATGTAAAGTAAGTAAAAAATACTGGATATTGCATTTTTTTTAAACAGTGATGAGATTTATTTAAAATCTCTGGCAATTAATTGTCTAATCCTGTAATTATTTGCATCATCATAAATAATGCATACATTTAAAAAAAATGCTTGGAAATCTTTGTGAATGTGTTATTAAGAATTAGTAAATACACGGAGAAAGGAATATGATGAAAAAAACAGAAGAAAGAAATTACAGCACACTGCACTAAAACAAAATATTTGTTTCATTTTATGAAGTAAGAATTAATATTTTATTCCAAAGTTTTAAACTGATACTTAAACATTAATATCAGACATCATTAATATTAATGAGTAATAATGAAAATAAATATACAATGCATTTTAAATGTTATACGATATTTATTTATTTATTTATTTATTTGTCATGAAATAATCATTATAACTTGATCATGCAAATAATAGTTAATATTATTTTTGCGACGACTGTATATTGTTTACATGACATGCATTTCATACTCAAAGCTTTGTATTTTCATACAAATTGTGGATAAATCGACAATTAATTAATCTGTAAATTATTATTATTATTAATATTATTATTAAATTCAACCCTGTTATTTTTGTGAAATGTATTTTTCTATGCTTTTGTGAAATTCTCCACTAGGGGGAGCCAAACATTTCATTCGCTCTCTCTCTCTCTTTTTTTTTTGTTCACCTTCATCCCACAGACAAAACATAAAGGTCAACAAAACCCAGCAATTAAATACAGAATAATATCAAACACACGTTCCATCACATGGATAAATTCTGAGTATCGAAGGACGAGATGATCTTAGAGCCCATTCCCACTCTGTATGATCCTTTATAAAGTGTTTACTTTGATTATGGTAAATATAAAATGTTCCTAAAATGGTTTATAAGTAAACTCTTTATTTTTCAACTTCACATATTTTGAGTTGTAATCGGAGTCGGCGACTTAAGCGTAAAATCTGCATCAGTATTTCCAGAGGAAAGTTCCGTGTATTCAGATTTGAGTTCCGCACTTTGCTTCAATCCATTTTCACAGCTCCACATTCAGATTATTAAAATGTGTACATCTGTACTTCACCGGTTTTCACTAGGGTTGCACCGAATCCAAGATTCGGTTTTGGATTCGGCTGAATCTTGGCCTTTTTAAAGGGGTTCGGTTTCGGCCGAACCCTAGAGCGCCGACTGAACCGAATCCTACGTGCGGCGCACGTGCATGCGATTACGTCATCAATGTTTAGGAGAAGATAGTCTCCATTGTGCTTGCAGTCGAAATTGAAAATGGAAGCAGTGAGCCGAAAGAGTGTTGTGTGGCAGTACTTTCCACTGCTGTCAAAAACGGCAAAGGTTTACCTCTGTGCACCACCAACATCTGTCCCCAGTGAAAGACTGTTCAGCACCACTGGAGAGATCCGTTCTTACACTCGCAACCGGCTGTCACCTATTAAGGCTGAGCGTCTTGTGTTTCTAAAAGGAAATGTTCATTTTCTGTGAAAGCTAGCTATAGAACTAGGTTGTTAATAAAATAGCCTACGTGGAGACATCTCATCTCATCTCATTATCTCTAGCCGCTTTATCCTTCTACAGGGTCGCAGGCGAGCTGGAGCCTATCCCAGCTGACTACGGGTGAAAGGCGGGGTACACCCTGGACAAGTCGCCAGGTCATCACAGGGCTGACACATAGACACAGACAACCATTCACACTCACATTCACACCTACGCTCAATTTAGATTCACCAGTTAACCTAACCTGCATGTCTTTGGACTGTGGGGGAAACCGGAGCACCCGGAGGAAACCCACGCGGACACGGGGAGAACATGCAAACTCCGCACAGAAAGGCCCTCGCCGGCCACGGGGCTCGAACCCGGACCTTCTTGCTGTGAGGCGACAGTGCTAACCACTACACCACCATGCCGCCCAGAGATTCTTTTTTTTTTTTTTTACTTTTTTTTGTTCAACAAAGAGCACTTTAGCAATGGCTCACTGTTCCTGACAGGCCTTATTCTTTTAGCAATAATGTCACTTTTTGCTCTTTTTCTTTGTTCTTTATAATGGACAGTATACTAAAGCCTGTACACTGAATGACTTTCAGCTGAAAATTTCAGTGATGTTCTCTAAGTGTGACTATTCAAATACAAAATAGTGGCAGAAGCTATTGCCTATGTTTTTACAGTTTAAAATAAAATAATAAAATATTCCTTCTGGATAAAGTATCTCTATCTTACTATTAAGAAAAGGAAATGTGCAATGTTTTTCACTGCATTATAATGTACTAGCTGATGTTCGGAGTAGGATTCGGTTTCGGATTCGGACGAATCTTAAGCAGTGGATTCGGTATTCGGCAGAACCTTAAAAATCAGGATTCGGTACATCCCTAGTTTTCATTCAAAGAATCACTCGACTTTAAGCCTGAAAACAATTGAGCTGTGAGATGAATAAAACAATGCGAACTTTTTTCCTAATTCCATGTGCACTTCTCGAAAGAAAGCATGAAGGATCAGCTGACCAGACACTCATCTGCTCCACTTTCAGATCACTTTACGTGAATTCATGATTTTATCCATTAAAGTCTGGCCCTTGAGAAAATCCACATCTCCAGTTCAAATGATCCTCCATCCCACTGATAAAAAATACTTAGTTGACAACAGGGACAGGACTGTTCACATTTTTGGGGTGCGTTTAAAACCCAAACCTAAATTTCAGCATGACATATTAGATGTTGTTACGTCAAACTGTCAGACAGCAGCGCTGGACTAAACACTGCTCCTCGTTCGAAAGAAATACCATGCAAGAAAAATCGGATTATGTTCAAATTCAGAATTGTACATGATAAAGACATGCCCCTGTTTTTGGGAAACTCCGTCCCGTCTCGTCTGTGTATCTCTCATGGAGTGAAGGTCTGAGTGAAGGTGTGACTGTATTGCGAGTGCACAATTTCCAGGTTAAATCCTTGCGATTAAATCCTTGACATGATTTTTTGTCATGACCGACAAATTTCAGGGTTGGGCCTGAATATGAATACGAATGTCGGGAATGATGAACGGACCTTATAGTGTGACATGATCAAAGAACAGTGGTGTGGCATCTGGGACGCCACACGATACCCTGACAAAAAGTCTCGAATGTCAGAATTTTTTGTGTTTGTCCGACGATGCGTTCCTTGATGTTCCTTCTGCAGCCATGATGACACTTTCTTGACCCTCCTCCCTGACAACACGCAGGGACATGAACGATGATTGTTTGGGGCCAAACTAGTCATGTTGCCAGTGTCCTGACCAAGAATTTATGGCACTACGATCATCCAATCTTGCATGATGACCATCGTGAAAGACAAAAAGATCAGATCGTCTGATGGAGTCATCACTCAGACTCACATGTTGCCAGAAAGAATTGCAAGCCATGTGATAGAATTTTAAAAAAAAATCAATAATGACCCTGTAATTCTGTAAGGGTTTTTTTTTTTTTGCATCAATGGCACAGTGTGTTCCTACTTGGATTATATTTCATTATTGCTAAAAAATGTGAACACATTGCAGATGAATTACTGTCCGTTTTCTCAGCAAGGGGCGAGCTGATAATGTGCGTTATGTATCATGTTGGCATTTAATTAAAACGGGTGAACGGATTGATGTTGTGCCTCGTGTCTGCCTCTCAGTCCTCTGCTTGTTTGCTCTTATTTGCAGAGGGACGTTATTATCACACACCTCGTCAGAATATATGCAAACAGCGAGCAACTATTTCAACACACCGTCACACACGAGTCCACCTCGTTAGAGCCGCCAGCTGTTCCTTGTTCGTGTTACAATGTATTGCTAACAGCCCATGCAGACAATGTTTGCGAAATGTTCCTGATGTTTTTTTCTTTTTTACCTCCTGTATGATGTCAATGAGAAAAAGAAATCGACACAACATGTGCTTGATCAACCAAAAAATCTCACAGCTCACAGCCAAATAATAAAGTCACCAAACACAAATTTAGATCATAATGATGATCATAATTATATTATTTTAATGGTTATATGGTGAATATTTATCAAAGGGGACATTTTCATTGAAAGATAGAGATGGATATTTCATCATGACAGAACATTTCTTTGCTTATTAATCATCACAAACATAGATGTCTCATCTCATCTCATTATCTCAAGCCGCTTTATCCTTCTACAGGGTCGCAGGCAAGCTGGAGCCTATCCCAGCTGACTACGGGTGAAAGGCGGGGTACACCCTGGACAAGTCGCCAGGTCATCACAGGGCTGACACATAGACACAGACAACCATTCACACTCACATTCACACCTACGCTCAATTTAGAGTCACCAGTTAACCTAACCTGCATGTCTTTGGACTGTGGGGGAAACCGGAGCACCCGGAGGAAACCCACGTGGACACGGGGAGAACATGCAAACTCCACACAGAAAGGCCCTCGCCGGCCATGGGGCTCGAACCCGGACCTTCTTGCTGTGAGGCGACAGCGCTAACCACTACACCACCGTGCCGCCCAACATAGATGTTGCTTCATTAAAAAGAATACTGGTTAAAGATGCAAATTACACACATTTCTACTGCGTCATCTGAAATTCATTTGAACGCGAATAAGACAGAAATATTTGAGTGTGAATGTGGAGACTATGTAGAATTATTCATTAATTGTTCATATTGAAGAAATAATAATAATAATAATAATAATAATAATAATAATAAAAAAGTTCAATTTATATAGCACCTTTCACAAATCCAAGGATGCTTTACACAGGAGTTACAAAAAAAAAAGGCCACACTAGGAAGAGTAGTGCGAGGTAAAGAGGAAAGTTTTCAAGTTAGCTTTGAAGAAAGAAAGAGTGGAACAGTCATGAAGCGATTGTGGTAATGAGTTCCAAAGTTTAGGAGCAGCAACACTGAATGATCTGCCACCCATAGATGACAGTTTAAAAAGTGGGACAGTCAAAAGTCCACAGACAGAAGATCTGAGGGAGCGGGAGGCACAGTACAAATGAATTAGCTCACAGAGATAGGAAGGGCCGAAACCATGAAGAGCTTTATTGGTTAAAAGCAAGATTTTGTATTTAATCCGAGAGATAACTGGCAACCAATGCAGTTGCTGTACAACCCTGATTCCAAAAAAGTTGGGACAAAGTACAAATTGTAAATAAAAACGGAATGCAATAATTTACAAATCTCAAAAACTGATATTGTATTCACAATAGAACATAGACAACATATCAAATGTCGAAAGTGAGACATTTTGAAATTTCATGCCAAATATTGGCTCATTTGAAATTTCATGACAGCAACACATCTCAGAAAAGTTGGGACAGGGGCAATAAGAGGCTGGAAAAGTTAAAGGTACAAAAAAGGAACAGCTGGAGGACCAAATTGCAACTCATTAGGTCAATTGGCAATAGGTCATTAACATGACTGGGTATAAAAAGAGCATCTTGGAGTGGCAGCGGCTCTCAGAAGTAAAGATGGGAAGAGGATCACCAATCCCCCTAATTCTGCGCCGACAAATAGTGGAGCAATATCAGAAAGGAGTTTGACAGTGTAAAATTGCAAAGAGTTTGAACATATCATCATCTACAGTGCATAATATCATCAAAAGATTCAGAGAACCTGGAAGAATCTCTGTGCGTAAGGGTCAAGGCCGGAAAACCATACTGGGTGCCCGTGATCTTCGGGCCCTTAGACGCCACTGCATCACATACAGGCATGCTTCTGTATTGGAAATCACAAAATGGGCTCAGGAATATTTCCAGAGAACATTATCTGTGAACACAATTCACCGTGCCATCCGCCGTCGCCAGCTAAAACTCTATAGATCAAAGAAGAAGCCGTATCTAAACATGATCCAGAAGCGCAGACGTCTTCTCTGGGCCAAGGCTCATTTAAAATGGACTGTGGCAAAGTGGAAAACTGTTCTGTGGTCAGACGAATCAAAATTTGAAGTTCTTTATGGAAATCAGGGACGCCGTGTCATTCGGACTAAAGAGGAGAAGGACGACCCAAGTTGTTATCAGCTCTCAGTTCAGAAGCCTGCATCTCTGATGGTATGGGGTTGCATTAGTGCATGTGGCATGGGCAGCTTACACGTCTGGAAAGACACCATCAATGCTGAAAGGTATACCCAGGTTCTAGAGCAACATATGCTCCCATCCAGATGACGTCTCTTTCAGGGAAGACCTTGCATTTTCCAACATGACAATGCCAAACCACATACTACATCAATTACAGCATCATGGCTGCATAGAAGAAGGGTCCGGGTACTGAACTGGCCAGCCTGCAGTCCAGATCTTTCACCCATAGAAAACATTTGGCGCATCATAAAACAGAAGATACGACAAAAAAGACCTAAGACAGTTGAGCAACTAGAATCCTACATTAGACAAGAATGGGTTAACATTCCTATCCCTAAACTTGAGCAACTTGTCTCCTCAGTCCCCAGACGTTTACAGACTGTTGTAAAGAGAAAAGGGGATGTCTCACAGTGGGAAACATGGCCTTGTCCCAACTTTTTTGAGATGTGTTGTTGTCATGAAATTTAAAATCACCTCATTTTTCTCTTTAAATGATACATTTTCTCAGCTTAAACATTTGATGTCATCTATGTTCTGTTCTGAATAAAATATGGAATTTTGAAACTTCCACATCATTGCATTCCATTTTTATTTACAATTTGTACTTTGTCCCAACTTTTTTGGAATCGGGGTTGTAAAACAGGAGTAATGTGAGCAGTGCACTTGGTGAGTGTGAGGAATCTTGCTGCTGAGTTTTGGATGGACTGCAGGCAATTGAGCAATGTGGCAGGGAGACCATAAAAGAGAGAATTGCAATAGTCAAGATGAGAAAAGATAAACGCATTGACCAACATTTTGGCATCAGTTTCCAAGAGAAGAGGGCGGAGACATGCAATATTGCAGAGCTGAAAGAAAGCATTCTTAGTAATGAGTTTAAAATGGGGTTCAAACGTAAGGGTGGAGTCAAAGAGAACTCCAAGGTTTTTTATAACTTGGGAAGGACTAATAGGCACACCATCAACATCAATAGTGAAATTGGAGAAGTTCAGAACCTGTCTTTTGGTACCTACTAATAGAACCTCCGTTTAGCTAGCATTAATTTTAAGGCAGTTCTTATGCAGCCATTGCTTAAGGTCAGTGATGCAAGTCCTTAGCAGCTGGACAGAGGCTATGGAAGGGGTGCTAGTGATGTAGATTTGAATATCATCAGCATAACAATGAAAGTTAAGGCCATGGTTACGAATAATCTGGCCTATAGGAGAAACATATAATATAAAAAGAAGGGGACCAAGGACAGAACCCTGAGGCACACCTTGAGCAACAGTAGCAGTGGATGATTTATGAACACCAATAGAGATGAACTGTTGCCTGTTTGCTAGATATGACTGAAACCAGGCTAAAGCTAAGCCAGTAATACCAAAAGAAGATAATCTGGAAACGAGTATCTCATGATGTACAGTGTCAAAGGCAGCTGTGAGGTCCAAGAGAACAAGGACATTGAGATGACCAGCATCAGTTGAGAGCAGGAGGTCATTAACAACTCTGAAGAGAGAAGATTCAGTGCTGTGCAGATTGCGAAAGCCTGACTGAAAGGGTTCATAGAGATCATTACGAGCAAGGAAAGTATGAAGCTGAGAGGCTACAACTCACGCCATTACTTTAGCTAGGAAAGGGAGATTTGAAATGGGTCTGTAATTGGACAGTGAAAGAGGATCTAGACCAGGTTTCTTTAGTATTGGTGTAACTGAAGCAATTTTGAGGGAGATGGGAACAGTGCCTAAAGCAAAACACTGATGAATCATATGAGCAATTTCAGGGGAGACAGCAGATACACAGGATTTACAGTAAGAAGTGCAGTGGGTGCAGGGTCCAACAGACATGAGGAGGAGGACTTAGTCATGATTTCCAATACTTTAGAAGAATCAACAGGAGAGAAAGCAGAGAGACAGCAGTCAGCTTTATGAGAAAGAGCTACTTGCGAAATAGAAGAATGAATTTCAGAATGAAAGTGTTGGTAAATACTGTCAATTTTACCCTTGAAAAAATCCAAAAAAGCCTGACACTAAGCAGGGGAACTGGGAGTGGTTGAGGAAGGAGGCTGAAGAAGTTTATTTATTGTATTAAACAGAGTTTTGGGTGGGCGGCACGGTGGTGTAGTGGTTAGTGCTGTCGCCTCACAGCAAGAAGGTCCTGGGTTCGAGCCCCGGGGCTGGCGAGGGCCTTTCTGTGTGGAGTTTGCATGTTCTCCCCGTGTCTGCGTGGGTTTCCTCCGGGTGCTCCGGTTTCCCCCACAGTCCAAAGACATGCAGGTTAGGTTAACTGGTGACTCTAAATTGAGCGTAGGTGTGAGTGTGAATGGTTGTCTGTGTCTATGTGTCGGCCCTGTGATGACCTGGCGACTTGTCCAGGGTGTACCCCGCCTTTTGCCCGTAGTCAGCTGGGATAGGCTCCAGCTTGCCTGCGACCCTGTAGAAGGATAAAGCGGCTACAGATAATGAGATGAGATGAGAGTTTTGGGTCTATAGTTGCCACCCTGAATGATGTTAGCATAGTAAGAGGATCGGGCAGCATTAAGAGCATCCTTATTCTTGCGATGTGTTCAGAGAAGACTGAAAGATGAATAGTAAGGCCAGTTTTCTTATCAAGGCGCTCTAGCCGCCTTCCCTTGGCCTTCATGGCCCTAAGCTCAGAGGTGAACCAAGGAGAGGCGCGATTTGCGGAGACCTGTCTAGTTTTAAAGTGCATATCACGTGTAAATTCAGGAGCAAGATCAATGTAATTCTCCTATTTTATATTAAACTTTGGTCAAATATCTGTCACATTCTGCATTCTCTGCAATTTTTTTACCTTGCGCAATACCAGAAAAATTCAGTTGAAATCGAGCCATTTGAGGCGAATTGGTCCGCCTCTGAAAAAACTTGGCATTTGGATTTCCCGGCAAACATTGATTTTCGTGACGTCGCGTGCGGGACGCCTCCTTCTGAATCCTACGTCAGCACTGGTTTGTTTATGAGAAAACGACCTGGTGGTTTTCTGCAAATTTCTTCAACGTAATCATGTAATTATTAAAATGGTTAACAGATGTATCGTAGGAGGATGTAGCAACACCAATCTTGATGGGATTAGTACTCATCGTTTCCCAAAAGACCGGACACTCAGTGCGTTTACATGCACATAGAGAAAATCGAATTTCTGCCGTAGCTCGACTGAAATCGAAGTTCTAAATGCCATGGAAACACCTTAGCTCGGCTGAAATCGAACTGAACTGGATTTCTCGTAATCGAGCTACGCGACCTAGATTATGCGATTGTAGCTGAGCTACTTAGTGCATGTAAACCCTATCGAGCTACGTAGTCGAGCTACTTACTTCAGCACTGCCCCTTCCAGAAGTGACGAGTGACGAGACCACAAGCGGGAAACACAACAGCCTCGGTCGGCATGACAACGAATCATGACAACAGCATGAATCTTTTCTTTTTGTGGCATTGTTTGCACTGTTAAAATTTAGCTCACTTACTGTATCACCAAATACATCTGTACAGCTGTTGCATAGCTGTGAATTGTGTACATAAACAAGTCATTGTATTTGTGTGTGTGTGTATATATATATATATATATATATATATATATATATATATATATATATATATATATATATGTCCAACATCTGAAGAATGTCAATAAAAACAAAACAATTGAACTTTTTTGTGTGTTTATTAAGACATAAGTTAAATTGTAAGCAAAAAAAATTTTTTTTTGTAAGCAAAAAATGGACTTTAGAAAAATATACAATTGTGCAAAATAAGTTGTCTTACAAAACAGTGGTCTGCGCAGGACAGTTTGTAGCCATACAGTCTGTTAGAGCAAGCCTAACAGCTTGAACACGGAACTTGTGAACACGGAACTGTTTATACTCTTGAATAGCTCTTCTTCATGACGACAACCGGACGTGTACCAACACGATGGGGCGTGTAGCGCCACCTGTGGCTCGGGTGCACAATGTACCTCACACAATAGCTCAATTTCCTTGTGTGCATGTAGGATTGGATTTCTCTGGCACCCCTGCCGGGACCCTTAGCTCGATTACCGACAGTAGCTCGATTTGGATGTGCATGTAAACGCACTGACTGAGAGAGAAATGGGAGCGCTTGGTCTACACAGGCTGTGCACTGAAACCGTGCAAAGCTCGTACAGCCTGCTGGCGCTTCCCCAGGTAACGTCACGAATCTGGCTCCAGACTCTCTTGGGATTTTTCCAGACACGTTTTGTTATTTTATTTTTTTCTGCTGTAGACAGATGGCCTTGTGCAAAATTACCCTTCTGGATGAGTGTGTAAAGAGACAGACTTTCATATAAAAAAAATGAAATTGGTCCAGAATATGCACTTTAAGGGGGGCGAAAGTGTTAAGTGTGTTCGATATAGTATTATTGTAAATAGAAAGAGTATCATCAGGAGAGGAAACCTCAGCAAGTTTACAAAAAAAAGAGAGGAGAGAGGCAGAGAAAGAATGCACATCGATAGAAGAAAGATTACGGAAAGAGACAGTAGAACGCAGAGGAAGTTTAGAAGAAGGCACACTGAGACAACACTCAATCAACTTGTGGTCAGTAAAACCTCCATCAGAACCCGATACAGATACAATTTTTATACCAGTAGAGCAAAGCAAGTCAAGTATATGACCAGGATTATGTGTGGGAAAATCAACATGCTGAATTAAACCAAAACGTTCAAAGACAGTCAAGAGCTCATCAGTCAGGGAGCAACTAGCATCAGCATGAATATTAAAGTCACCCAGAAGAATGACGGCAGGACAGACAGATGAGGCTACAGTTAGCAGTTCATTCAGTTCAGACAGAAAAAGAGATGGTGATGATTTGGGAGGTTGATAGATTAAGAGCAGCAACATCGGTGTGGGAGTGGAGGTTTTCTCATCTCATCTCATTATCTCTAGCCGCTTTATCCTGTTCTACAGGGTCGCAGGCAAGCTGGAGCCTATCCCAGCTGACTACGGGTGAAAGGCGGGGTACACCCTGGACAAATCGCCAGGTCATCACAGGGCTGACACATAGACACAGACAACCATTCACACTCACATTCACACCTACGCTCAATTTAGAGTCACCAGTTAACCTAACCTGCATGTCTTTGGACTGTGGGGGAAACCGGAGCACCCGGAGGAAACCCACGCGGACACGGGGAGAACATGCAAACTCCGCACAGAAAGGCCCTCGCCGGCCCCGGGGCTCGAACCTGGACCTTCTTGCTGTGAGGTGACAGCGCTAACCACTACACCACCGTGCCGCCCGGAGTGGAGGTTTTCAAAGCCAGATATTCACAAGATGTAACATCATAAAAACACTCTCTTTAAGTTTCAAACCACATCGGAAAACTGCAGCTCGACCTCCACCTTTCCCTGTGAGACGTGGCTTTGATACATGTGTGAATCCAGCTGGTGAAGAAATATTTAAATTATATTTAAATACAATTCATGGAAAGGAAAGAAAAAGAATAAAGCAATGTTATCAGATCAAATCTTAACATTTTTATGCATTTAACCAAATTGAAAATCGAGTGAAATGTCAAAGGATGAAGTCAAACTTCAAGTTAATTTTTACAAGAATACACATCGAAAAAAAAGTACAATTTGGAAAATTTAAGGATTTTTCAGTTCTTTCTCCGGGAGGTTCTATGTTTGGAAAACTGCATGGCTTTAATACTGATTTGATGATAAATATTTGATGATGTTTATTTGTCTCATCTCATCTCATTATCTGTAGCCGCTTTATCCTGTTCTACAGGGTCGCAGGCGAGCTGGAGCCTATCCCAGCTGACTACGGGCGAAAGGCGGGGTTCACCCTGGACAAGTCGCCAGGTCATCACAGGGCTGACACATAGACACAGACAACCATTCACACTCACATTCACACCTACGGTCAATTTAGAGTCACCAGTTAACCTAACCTGCATGTCTTTGGGGGAAACCGGAGCACCCGGAGGAAACCCACGCAGAGAACATGCAAACTCCACACAGAAAGGCCCTCGCCGGCCACAGGGCTCGAACCCGGACCTTCTTGCTGTGAGGCGACAGCGCTAACCACTACACCACCGTGCCACCCTTGTTTATCTGTAAATATGAGAATATATTTGGTGTTGCGATTGATGGTTTTGGAGTTTAATACGAGGTTTGAGAAAGTTCGATTCAATGTTTTTGGTCTGATTTTTGGTCCTGGGTTTAATCAAACAACCCAGCATTTTGTCCTGCTTTTCATCAGTCCTGCTTCATGTGAAGCTCAGCGTTCAGTCTGTGTTTGTCTTCTGTATGTTTTCTCACTGTATCTGTTGACGTTGTGTGGTATTTAATTAAAGCCATGCTTCGTGTCTGCCACCTTGCTGTCGTTTATGTCAAAACGTTATACACACACGCTTCGCCAGAATACCTGGAAACAGCGAGTGACTATTCGGATACGCTGTCACACACCAGTCCACCTTGTTAAAGCTGCCAGCTGTTCCAGTTGTTCATGGTACAATATGTTGCTCAGACACATAAATACACATCCACACGCACAATATATAACTGATTGCAGAACCACTACGAAAATATGATCTTGATTCATCTAGTACTTTTGTTCAAAATTCAAAATTTCAATGTGCTTTTGTTTTTTTCAGTATTTCTGCGAAAACACACTGAAGGATCAATCAACAGTCAGTAAAGAGTCGACGATAACGCTATAAGAAGCACGACGAATCATGAAACGTGTATTTAACAAGATTTAAAAAAAAACAAAATTAAGAATAGCGATGTTTGATAAAAAATATAACAAAAATCATAAAATTAAACTTCATCTCGAGAGCACCTTTCAGTACATTTTAAAGCAATTGAAATTGCTTTGCAGTGTAAAGTTGATTTTAAAAAAAGTAACAGGAATTTAAAAACATTTCATAAAATCTCATAAAAATGTGTCAAAAGCAACCCAAGAGACAGCAATTAAAATAATTTTCCTTGATTTTGTGTTTTGCATCTTGAAGTCTGCTATCAGAGATACTTACTGCACCTTTAATTGCGTTTTCCTCCTGTATAATTGAAGTCCAATGTCCAGATTTGTCGAGCAATAACGCTATTTTCTCTTGAATTTGTTTTCAGCACCTTTAAAGGAGGCGGCACGGTGGTGTAGTGGTTAGCGCTGTCGCCTCACAGCAAGAAGGTCCTGGGTTCGAGCCCCGTGGCCGGCGAGGGCCTTTCTGTGCGGAGTTTGCATGTTCTCCCCGTGTCCGCGTGGGTTTCCTCCGGGTGCTCCGGTTTCCCCCACAGTCCAAAGACATGCAGGTTAGGTTAACTGGTGACTCTAAATTGAGCGTAGGTGTGAATGGTTGTCTATGTGTCAGCCCTGTGATGACCTGGCGATTTGTCCAGGGTGAACCCCACCTTTTGCCCGTAGTCAGCTGGGAGAGGCTCCAGCTTGCCTGCGACCCTGTAGAACAGGATAAAGCGGCTAGAGATGATGAGATGAGACCTTTAAAGGACATGGGACATGGATTTTTTTCTGGGTATAATTATATATAAAGGACATAAGAAATGCCATCTAAATCACTGCAGGGCATCAAAAATGTGAAAATCATCACATTATTCAATTTTTTTATACATCAGCGTAAAACAATGATTCGTTAATTAGCTAGGCGGTCACGTGACCCGTGACGTCACAAAAACTTTCCAAGGAGCCAGCGCTTGGGAATCTAATGTAAACAGGTTACCGAAATGGACACCATCGACAGTGACATTCCCGATGTTTCACAGAGATGTGAAGTTAGACCCTATCAATTCCAACCGATAGCTGGAAATTCACATGAACATGGATCTTGTCTTTACTCTGACGGGTCAGATGATTCTGAGAGTGAGAGTTCATTCAATCCCCATGAAACTGAAAGCGGTCGGCTCCATAACACTTCCTGGTAAGTTAAAAACAATTCTGCTCAAAGGCTAATGATCTGTTGAAAGAAGTATTATTTTTGTATCATACATTGAAAGTTCATCATAGATCTAGCTAAAGTCCGTTGCAAGCTAGTTTTTTTTTTCCTGATATTTTTCGAGATTGATTGAGATACAATGCTTCCAGAGTCCGAGATGAAAACATTCAAAATGGCGAAACGCCATCACACAGCCAACAACACTACGCTGTTTGGCGAAAGAGATGAAAATTAAGAAAAGTTAAACAAACTTACCAACATAACTTAAAATTTATTTAAATGTCCATTAATGTTACAGGATTTCTTGACTGTCTCTACAGTTGTAGGAATGTTAGGCCCTGTATATTATGGCGCTATCACTGCCTCCATGAACCCGGCTATACGGCCTCTTAAATTTGGCTTGGCAATTAATATCGCTCAGTACCTGAGTATCAATGTTGAAAGAATCCTCAGTGAAATGGTCCGAACACAGTTTGTGGGAAACAGTAGATGCAAAGTTTTTTCTACGGCAGTAGTGAGCCCACACTTTCCTCAGCTTCGGGTCCTTGGGGAATGCAAAAAAACTTACTCCAGGGCATTTCCCATTGGAATTATTGCAACCATAAGCAGCACAATACACCATGATGTTCAATGTACGTTAAAGACTATAAAAACAATTTTCTTGTCATTCACTTCTCCATATTCATCTACCCGCTTGTGCTGTGCCCGAAAGTTTTTGTGACGTATGATCACGTGACAGCGGCTCTTCCGGTTGTAAAACATGCATATCGGAGCTCGAGCAGAAATGCCATATAATCATCACGAATATAACGATTTTGCTGAATTTAATAGATGATTTTGTATTTGTTGATGCAATTAATTCATATTTTTAATGGAAAGAAACTGATATAGCGTGCATTTATGTTTCATGTCCCATGTCCTTTAAACATGCGAGCCGAGGTATTTATTGCACCTTTAATAGGATTTTCTTTCTCAATCTATGAAGTTCAAAATCTAAATTTGCAGAATGACTGTAAATTCGATTCATTTTGTTTTTCACATCTTATATATACTATCAGAGATACTTATTGTGCCTTTAATTGAATTTCCCTCATAATTTACTTTGGTTCAGTGTCTAAATGTGGAGAACTGAATTTTATCTTCATTTCATTTCGAGGACCCGGAAACATGCTATCATAGATGCTTATTGCACCTTTAATTGCATTTTCTTTTTAATTATTTAAGTTCAATATCCAAGTTTGTAGAATACTAACTGTATTTTTAATCTGTTTTTGTTTTCAGCATCTTAAAGCATTCTGTCAGACATGCTTATTGCACCTTTAATTGCATTTTCTTTTCAATTATTTAAGTTCAATATCCAAGTTTGTAGAATACTAACTGTATTTTTAATCTGTTTTTGTTTTCAGCATCTTAAAGCATTCTGTCAGACATGCTTATTGCACATTTAATTGCATTTTTCTGCATTTCCCTTCATTTCCTTCGTGTTGGGTGAGATATCTCTTTGTGTTGTGTAAATATGAATGTCCTTTTATTCGTGCTTATGGCATGTTCGAGATGATATATTGCACCTTTAATATCATTTCGAGCACCTTTTCAGTCACGGCCTGCTCGAAAATGCATGCGCTGTCTTTAGCACCAGGACTTGACCTTAGTTGGAGGACACGCCTTTGCTTGCTCTCACCTCCCCTTTCTCTCTCTCTCTCTCTCTCTCTCTCTCTCCTCCATGATTCCTACTCAATCCTGGTGAGCTGCTCATCTATCATCCTGTCCCCTGTGCGGCAGACCCAGGAAGAGTGAAATACCTTTACCCTTTCCTTCTCCCTCTGTCTCTCTGTCTAACACTTTTACACACACACACCACACACACACACACCATAGAAGAAGCAGATACCAGCAGAGGGTAGCAGGGAGCTGTACGCTGAGCGATGAGATGTCACCCCAGGCTGATATTTAATGTCCCCTTGAACTCATATACACCCGTCCTCAGTAAAATGCGATGAATATTCATGATGTGAGAATAAAAAAGTAAATAATTTCAATAATTTCCTATCAGAGAAGCGCTGAAAATACGATAGTATTGTTTCTAGTGTAACAGCTCACCGACTTTTTTCACAGCATTCACTGGAACTATAAACAGATTTAAAAAAAAAAAAAGCCCATTGTGTTTGTTCTTTAATTGCATGTATAAAAAATGTAATTGTTGTGGTATAAGAGAAATAAAACACTTCATGGAATGGTGTCTTGGAAAAATAACCAACTTTAGGCTTGTATCCATGGCCTAATGGTTAGAGATGCAGCTTGGGGACCAAAAGGTTGCTTGTTTGATTCCCTGGACTGTCTGAAGTGCCCTTCAGCAAGGCACTGCTCTCCAGGCTGCTCCGGGTATGTTGTACTGGATAAGAGCATCTGCTCAATGACTGTAATGTAATGATGACAGTAACTCCACTTCATCACACCAACCAGATGTTGATTATTTTCCTCTCACAGCACAACACAGAGTGTTTTATTCCTCACATAAAACCTACAGTAGAACAAGAGATCTTAAAGTGTTCACTGGATAATAAAGGGTTCTCATTGTCCTCAAAGTGCTCTCCTTAGAACTCTTTTTCTGATTTTTGCGTCTATGAGTCTTGGGCCAAACATTCCATGAGTGAGATCATTCTTCTAATTATATAATGAAATAAAATGGAATTTGGCTCATCTGTATTCACTTCTCTCCTGAAGTTTAGATATTTCCTTTGTTCTGATGAAGAAGTCAGTTGACTTAAATCATGTACGAATTCACAGAAACGTGTTTCCTGCTGCGTTCTTTCTGTCTAAAAGCTGAGTAAAGTGAGACGTTTTGACTCATCGTGTCTTCAGGGGTAAGGTACGTGCTGATGAGAGCTGACAGATTGTGCTGAGCGCTGACAAGTGTTTTGTACAGCGCCGCCATGACTTCTCACATCTGCCCCGCTTTGTTTTGGACTCGGGCAAGGTACAGTGCATTTTGGAAGTGTCAGTTTTTTGGCAATCACACCTTTACAGGTTCCTGGAACTTTCCAGCTTTGCTTTGTGTAACTGTCCAGGTGGAATAAAAGAAACATAATTATGGAATTACAGCTCGACCTGTTTGAACCTTTTCAACAAGATGAACAGATCATAGACTTAATGTTGTGTGTGTGGGTGTGTGTGTGTTTAATTTATTCTGCGATTTATTCTGCATTGTATAAGCTCGATTTGATTGAAACCACCAGGAAAACTCCATTTTATTCCTCAGATCACTGATTCACAGTCACGATAGTTTGATTTTATGAATGTTTTCAAAACCAGTCTTCCAATATCTATGCCTTTTTTCAGCTTGGCTCTGAAATTTCTATAAGAAGTCATCATGGCAACAAAACAATCCAGATCACAATAAGTGTTGACGGTTCTTCTTCGAAACAAGCAGTATTTTGGAACATTTTGGAACTGAACCAAGAACCAGATGATTTTTTGTGGAACAACAAACTCCCAGAGTGTTTTATTCCTCTCACACCACAACAATTACTTGACTTACTTTAAAAAAAAAAATCTGTTTAAAGCTACGTTGAATGTTGTGGAACAAATTATTGTTTATGTTAGAGCAGCTGTAAACTCAGCTCGTGAAGTCTCTCTTTTTTTCTCTCTTGAAGTTAATGAGATAAAAAAAAACGTACCTCATCATATCGTGTTCTTGTCAAGACCACCTAAACCAAGACCAAGTCATGACCAAGACCAAAGTGCATCGAGACCAAGACAAGACCGAGACTTTGGGGGTTGAGATCAAGTCAAGACCAAGACCAAAGTGTATCGAGACCAAGATAAGACCGAGACTTTGAGGGGTTGAGACCAGGACAAGACCGAGACTTTGAGGGGTTGAGAGCAAGTCAAGACCGAGACCAAAGTGCATCGAGACCAAGACAAGACCGAGACTTTGGGGGTTGAGATCAAGTCAAGACCAAGACCAAAGTGTATCGAGACCAAGATAAGACCGAGACTTTGAGGGGTTGAGATCAGGTCAAGACCAAGATCAAAGTATGTCGAGACCAGGACAAGACCAAGACTTTGAGGGGTTGAGAGCAAGTCAAGACCGAGACCAAAGTGCATCGAGACCAAGACAAGACCGAGACTTTGAGGGGTTGAGATCAAGACCAAGACCAGTGGGTGTGAAGGGGGCGGGGGAGGGGTGACAGCCATTAACAGAAAGAAACATTTCAAATTTGCAATGAGTCATGTTATTGGTCACATTCGAAGCAGGAAGTTTTACATCCAATCACAGTGATGATGTGAACAAATAAATCAGACAATGCACAGGCAATTTAGTGAAATCCCTGTAGTTGTGGTCTTGACAGGTCTTGAAATAAAATCCAGAGTCCTCGACGTCTGAGACTGAGACAAGACCGAGTAAAAATGCGGTTGATTCCAAGACGAGACTGAGACCTTCAAAAAGTGGTCTTGGAGACCAAGACCAGTCTCGAGTCCTACAACACTCTGGTCATATTCCCAAGAAACCATGAAGTGTAAACTCTTCTGGAAACTTAATTACAGTTACATTACTGTCTTTTTTAACATTTTTTCCTTGACATTTTCAAAAATGTGTTTATGACACGCGTTTGCGAGACAAGTCCTGGTGAATGACTGGTTCTGTTACTTTTGTTATGTTTCATTGTGTCCTTGTAGTGCAGCATACGTTACTGACAATTCAGATATCAGGACTCAGGACTGGGGCTCGACAAGGTCACAAGGGAAGCATTTGGGCTAAAAAGGGATTTCAGATTTCAATGAAAGCACGTACAACCTTCAGATTTCCTTATTGCGGTATACCGTCCAGGTGTACCATCTAAACAGCTGCCGTTTTAGTGACTGACTTTTCAAATCTACGGAAATTTGGAAAACTGTGACCGTGGTTTCATCTTATCCTGTCACATATGTCCTGTCATGAAATGTGTCGAGGGATGTTCTGAAGAAAAAGAAAGCCTTTGGAAGGAAACAGCAGCGATCGTTAGTGCCTCTAGTGGGTGTACGGAGCGAGTATAGTGAGCGTACGAATTTGAAAATGAAGCTAGTATGAAGTCTAGCATGTAAATGAAACAATCCATGTTCACATGGATTAGAAAATACATTGGAAAGGCCACACCCACAAACGACACAAGTGACTGGTTGCTTGGTAGTTGTGTCTTTGTTGTTGATTCGAACGATATGTGCTTCAAGTTTTTCTTCAGGTCTCAGGAGGCTCAGTGAGTATATACAGTGGTGCTTGAAAGTTTGTGAACCCTTTAGAATTTTCTATATTTCTGTATAAATATGACCCAAAACATCATCAGATTTTCACACAAGTCCTAAAAGTAGATAAAGAGAACCCAGTTAAACAAATGAGACAAAAATATTATACTTGGTCATTTATTTATTGAGGAAAATGATCCAATATTACATATCTGTGAGTGGCAAAAGTATGTGAACCTCTAGGATTAGCAGTTAATTTTAAGGTGAAATTAGAGTCTGGTGTTTTCAATCAATGGGATGATAATCAGGTGTGAGTGGGCACCCTGTTGTATTTAAAGAACAGGGATCTATCAAAGTCTGATCTTCACAACACATGTTTGTGGAAGTGTATCATGGCATGAACAAAGGAGATTTCTGAGGACCTCAGAAAAAGCGTTGTTGATGCTCATCAGGCTGGAAAAGGTTACAAAATCATCTCTAAAGAGTTTGGACTCCACCAATCCACAGTCAGACAGATTGTTTACAAATGGAGGAGATTAAAGACCACTGTTACCCTCCCCAGGAGTGGTCAACCAACAAAGATCACTCCAAGAGCAAGGTGTGTAATAGTCGGCGAGGTCACAAAGGACCCCAGGGTAACTTCTAAGCAACTGAAGGCCTCTCTCACATTGGCTAATGTTAATGTTCATGAGTCCATCATCAGGAGAACACTGAACAACAATGGTGTGCATGGCAGGGTTGCAAGGAGAAAGCCACTGCTCTCCAAAAGAACATTGCTGCTCATCTGCAGTTTGCTAAAGATCATGTGGACAAGCCAGAAGGCTATTAGAAAAATGTTTTGTGGATGGATGAGATCAAAATAGAAATTTTTGGTTTAAATGAGAAGCGTTATGTTTGGAGAAAGGAAAACACTGCATTCCAGCATAAGAACCTTATCCCATCTGTGAAACATGGTGGTGGTAGTATCATGGTTTGGGCCTGTTTTGCTGCATCTGGGCCAGGACGGCTTGCCATCATTGATGGAACAATGAATTCTGAATTATACCAGCGAATTCTAAAGGAAAATGTCAGGACATCTGTCCATGAACTGAATCTCAAGAGAAGGTGGGTCATGCAGCAAGACAACGACCCTAAGCACACAAGTCGTTCTACCAAAGAATGGTTAAAGAAGAATAAAGTTAATGTTTTGGAATGGCCAAGTCAAAGTCCTGACCTTAATCCAATCAAAATGTTGTGGAAGGACCTGAAGCGAGCAGTTCATGTGAGGAAACCCACCAACATCCCAGAGTTGAAGCTGTTCTGTACGGAGGAACGGGCTAAAATTCCTCCAAGCCAGTGTGCAGGACTGATCGACAGTTACCGGGAACGTTGAGTTGCAGTTATTGCTGCACAAGAGGGTCACACCAGATACTGAAAGCAAAGGTTCACATACTTTTGCCACTCACAGATATGTAATATTGGATCATTTTCCTCAATAAATAAATGACCAAGTATAATATTTTTGTCTCATTTGTTTAACTGGGTTCTCTTTATCTACTTTTAGGACTTGTGTGAAAATCTGATGATGTTTTAGATCATATTTATGCAGAAATATAGAAAATTCTAAAGGGTTCACAAACTTTCAAGCACCACTGTATGAAGCACCAACAGTGAAACACACAACACATTCGCTCAAGAACCATCTTTGAACTGATGAAGAAGCTTCGGGACGTCAGGCGGAGTTCCGTCTCAGCAGAGGATGTAATTGGATCTTGGGAAAATCCGGCTTTTTTTGCAGTATGTACTGGCCTGCGGCGGGAAGGAGCCGGAGAACCATCCGGAAAACACGTGTGTGTGTGTGTGAGGACGCAATAGTAGGAATCCACTTTCACACACAGACACACACTACACTCCTGTGCTCTTTGATCAGATTGCATTTACTAGTCTGGTCAGTGGCACGCTTAGCAGCAAGCATGACAAATATTAATCTCCTATTCCAGGCAGACGCTGGCTCCCATTGCGCTGCTGAATAATTCAACAGCGCTGATACAATGATGGCAACAGAATCATGGGGCAAGAAAGGTTGCCTGAGGGAAGAAAAGAAAAGTGTATTTTCGCTGCATGCCGACTTCGGCGCCAGATATCAAGCCGAGACAGAAGCACAATCTCTGCTGCCATTTCTGTCCTTTCGTTTAACCCTCATCTTTGGTTCGCGACTAAGCAACGGACTTCCTTTGGAGCGGAGTCATCTCAGTCATCTCGGTCTATGTTTGAAAGCAATTCACTTTGAAGGTGTGATTTTTATGAGCAAAATCGCTAATAATGGGTGGAGAGTATTTTTCTGATTTCAAGATTCTTCCGCTTGTTCGGCTAGCGAGGTAGACAGCAGGCTAGTTAGTGTTTCATCGCAACATTTCCATACATGTCAACCTTTGGTCAATCAAACCTGTATAACCAACCTCCAAAATCCGTATTTCCCTTATAAAATCCTTATAAGATTCAAATTAAAATAATTTACCTAAAATTTGAATGATAATTAACAATGATATATCCAAGTTACTTTTTATTCAATATTAATAACAATAAACCTTCAGAATGAATACAAAGCTCCAATGTTCGACAAAAACACAAAGTGTCACTCTAATGTTCTGAATTGTACTCCATGACAGCTTTTTTAGCGCTCTGCACCAATACCTCACGAGGCTGCACGTCACAGCAAGTGTCTGTGTTGATCTTGCCGGAGTGCCCATTCAGAATCTTTTCAGTCGAAAGTCGCTCAGGTGGAAATACGCATTTTAAACAAAATGTTACTTCCCGGTTGGCGGGATTCTCGCAATGCGGCGTGCGCATGATCAGAAGTGGAACGAAGTCTCGCTACCACAAGATAACACGCGATTTCATAAGACTCTTTACTGGCTGTCTGTGGTGTACAGTACGTTTGTAAATGTTATGCGCTCTTTTATCATCGTGGGAATTGATTATAGCTCTAAATAAATATTGAAGTTTTTTTTAAAGAATCCATATAACTTTATTTGTACGCCCGTATACTACGTTTATTGAATCAAATCCGTATAAAATATGGACATTCCGTATAGTTTGACATGTATGCATTTCTCATTACTAGCATGTTTGTTTTCGCACCGATGTAAACTAAAAATGCTGAGAAAGCTAGCTAGTTAGCTTGCTAGAAAGGCTTTTTGATAACTAGCATGTTCTATCACTAAGACAGCTGGTTAAATTGACACTTTAAGCTCGTCGCCTAGATAGTGAAGATCCTTGAAGTGATCTGGACTCGCTTGTCTCAGTGCTCTTTGATGCTCTGAAAAAAAAAACAGTTTTTTTTTTAAATGTCTAACACTCACAGTTAAATGTTAAAAAATACTCAGAAAGCTAGTTATCACAGAAACAAACTCTTTTTATAAATAACATTCAGTTGTTATCTCACTAGTTAGCTGTCTAATTAACGTTACCAGACATTTTTGGTAGCTGAGAAAGCTAGCTAGCTCTTCGTCATCAGGAACAATAAGTAAAACCATGAAAGAGTCATAAAAATCCCCTGACATTCTTTTCACTTTGAATGTTAAGCGTGTGAGCCAACTAGCCAACCAGAAATATTATTAATAACAAGCATATTTGTTTGTTTCAGCAGTTGTGTCGTTACCTCAGGAAAAGTACTCTTTTGATCACTGAACATTAGCTTGTTAGGTAGCAAGCTAGTTGCTGGCTTATTCTTTCAAAGTTAGCAACAATCCCTGAAGTAAACTTTGTTAACTTGTAGAAGTAGTTTTTGATTCACTGTAAAAGTTGTATGTTCTTGTTTTTTGGCACGATCAGTCATGTTAAACTACAAAGTAAAACGCCTCATCATCATGTGTATAAACTGTAAACTTTTTCAAAATGCGAACTAGCTAACTCGCGGGCTGGTTCGTGTTTGCTGGAAATCTTTCTGATCACAAGCATTTTGAATGAAATCTGTTGAGATTTCAAGTTAAATGTCGAAAAAGCTATCGACTGTCTGTGTATGTGATGTGTATGTACATCATGAAGCCTTTTAATTCTTCAACATTAGCTTTATAGCTTGCTGAGTCATGGACTATTTTCGGCCATGGACTATTTTAGACTGTGTTCGCTCGTTAACTAGCGAGGTCGTTCTACACAAACTTTTTCAATCACGACTGTTTTGGTTGTCATTTTAAATCAAGATTTCCAGAAGACACAAACCCAAACGGTTTTAACTTCAAATGTTAGCTCATAGCTAGTGAGTGTTTACTCAAAGCATTTTTATGAGCTAGCATGTTTGTTTGTGCTTCGGGAGTATGGGGTTCGGGGCTCTTTGCTAAGGGCTGTCCGGTCCCTGTACGAACGGAGCAGGAGTCTGGTTCGCATTGCCGGCAGTAAGTCAGACCTGTTCCCAGTGCATGTTGGACTCCGGCAGGGCTGCCCTTTGTCACCGGTTCTGTTCATAATTTTTATGGACAGAATTTCTAGGCGCAGCCAGGGGCCGGAAGGAATCCTGTTTGGGAACCACAGGATTTCATCTCTGCTTTTTGCGGATGATGTTGTCCTGTTGGCTTCTTCAAACCAGGACCTTCAGCATGCACTGGGGCGGTTTGCAGTCGAGTGTGAAGCGGCTGGGATGAGAATCAGCACCTCCAAGTCCGAGGCCATGGTTCTCGACCGGAAAAGGGTGGCTTGCCCTCTCCAGGTTGGTGGAGAAGTCCTGCCTCAAGTGGAGGAGTTTAAGTATCTCGGGATCTTGTTCACGAGTGAGGGAAGGATGGAGCGTGAGATCGACAGGCGGATCGGTGCAGCCTCCGCAGTGATGCGGTCGCTTTACCGGTCCGTCGTGGTGAAGAAGGAGCTGAGCCAAAAGGCGAAGCTCTCAATTTACCGGTCGATCTACGTTCCGACTCTCACCTATGGTCATGAGCTTTGGGTAATGACAGAAAGAACAAGATCGCGGATACAAGCGGCCGAAATGAGTTTCCTTCGCAGGGTGGCTGGGCGCTCCCTTAGAGATAGGGTGAGAAGCACAGTCACTCGGGAGGAGCTCGGAGTAGAGCCGCTGCTCCTCCACATCGAGAGGAACCAGCTGAGGTGGCTCGGGCATCTTTTTCGGATGCCTCCTGGACGCCTCCCTGGGGAGGTGTTCCAGGCATGTCCCCCCGGGAGGAGGCCCCGGGGAAGACCCAGGACACGCTGGAGGGACTATGTCTCTCGGCTGGCCTGGGAACGCCTCGGTGTTCTTCCCGAGGAGCTGGCCGAGGTGTCTGGGGAAAGGGAAGTTTGGGCTTCCATGCTTAGACTGCTGCCTCCGCGACCCGGTCCCGGATAAGCGGAAGAAGACGAGACGAGACGAGACGAGCATGTTTGTTAGCCAGAAAGCCAGCCAGGACCATCAACTCTTTTAACTGATAATGTAGTCTTGTAACCTTGCAGTGTAGCTAGCTAGCAGTTTGCTAGGAACATTTTTGAGAACTAGCATGATTGTTTGGTGAAGTATTGGTGTTCAACGAAAAATAAAATCCAGAGAAAGCTTGCTAGCTCCTTAAAATATATGAACCATGATTGCTTTGGTCATGAAGATTTTCTTGGTAGCGAGCTGCCTCGTTCATGTTAGCAAGAGATTTTAATAACTAGCATATTTGTTTGGGAGAAATCCATCAATCAATTCACCATTTGATCAGAATGTAACGTCTGACCTCGGGAAAATAGTCAACCACTCTCTTCATGGTGCATACCTGGGCAAAAACACCTTATCTCCAACCCCAGGGCAGGGAAGGCCAAAGGTCAAAGGTCATCTATTGTGTTGTTAGCATGCCTGACTTAACCTGCACAGCCCTGTGTTTAATTGCCCACTTCAGTGATCGGTTCAGAGGATGGTGAGATAAGCCCAAATTCAGCCGAGCATGATGGGCTTTCTCCTCCAGCTGTCTCTCCATTCCTTGATTATATCCAAGATAACACACACACACACACACACACACACACACATCACCATCACCACCACCACCACGCCCCGTTATTTATTCCTCATTCTTGACTGTGAATGGCCTCAAGGCCTGAAAACCTCCGGGTTTGAAGTCAGGAGCAAAAATTTGTGCCCCCCCCCCCCCCCCCCCCCCATTTTTTAGTGTTTTTTTTTTTTAAATGAGGGGGAAATAATTCTAAAAAAATTAATAAACAAACAGAATTCTGACAGCAGTTAAGGAAAGTATACCCTTCTACTTTCTGAGTAGTGAATTTCACCATTTCCAGTGATGGTATTCAAGAATTACTGTTGATATTAAATAAATAGAAAGCAAGATAGATAGATAGAT